>NC_134432.1:13118181-13430000 GCF_030867145.1 Opisthocomus hoazin
GTGCGGGGTCCAAGGGTTTCTTAGAATTCTCTTCTTGTTCTGCAGTCCCACATATTCTTCAATTAATCCCTAGACAACATAGGGATTTCCACTTATAGTTTGTTGTGTTTCTCAGCTTCTAAAAGCAAAGCCTTTTCTTCTAATCTACTGATTGTACTGCGACTTACCTACATACTGCATTTCTGTGCCTGTGCATGGCTTAGTGTGATTCAAAGTCTGCTACTAATACAAAGCAATGCAGTTTTCACCAATTTGGTTGGATGACCACATTATACAGCTTAGAAAGGGAAAGTGATCACTGAGAGACAAATTACGTAATTCAGAGATCCAACATGAACTGTACGAAGAGTTCTTGCAGAGGAAAAAAAGGAGTTAGGGAAGGAAGAACTGGTAGTGGGCAGAAGTGTTTTGATTCAAATAGAGCAACATCAATCATTTCCATCCTGAAACAGGCTAACAGCTAGAACATTAATACTTATCAAAGTAACATGGGAAAAAAAAAAAACATTCATTAGCAAATAAAGGTGTTGCAAAGCATTAAATAATTCCCACCAGCTGACAAGGGGGCTGTGATTTATAATAGTGTGTATTGATACATCACTTCCCATAATTAGGAAAAGTGAGACTGGTACTGCTTACAGCATTATTTTGATCAGAGCCTTGACAAATACTGTTGAATAACAACAAACACCAGGCACAACAATAGAAAAACACTGTATCATGCTCTCAGGCTGCTTCAGATTTGAAACAAAGTATTCTAGCAAAATTCAGTAAGAAAGGCAAATCTGTTTGGATATATATAACCTTACTTCACAATAGCATCCTAGTGTGAATTATTGCTATTATAACTCTGAGAAGATCACCAATATAAAGCATTCAAACTACATAACAAACAAGACCAAATCAAAGGCTAATTATTTCTCATTTTTTTAAGCAACAAGCTATTCATTATCACTCTTCTCTTTCTGAAGTAACAAACTAACCGCAGCCTACTAAAACGTCAAAGAAATTCAACCAACCAGCAAAGGAATTACACTGGCACAGGCAGCATATGTGACAAATTCTCACCTGCCATGGCATCTTTCCAGTAATGCAAAGAAAAACGAAACTGGTAATTTTCATTTCCTTTTGTTCCAATTATTAGATGTCAAAAATGCCTTTAGAATTACACATGGTAACAATAAAATAGTTAAGATAGCCCTGGTTTGGACTTTTGTTCAAAACCAGCATAGGAATCACATGCAAAGAAACACAAGGCTCTGAGAGCTGCAGATTCCAAGGACTCCCCGCTGAGGAGGGAAGATGCAGCCCCCAAAAAGATGGACATAACTGATGTCATCCACCTCCAATGCCCCCAAATACTGCTTTAGGCAGGATCTCGAAGGAGAATAAAACCTATACAACACACAGTAGCTGGTGATTCTGCCCTTACTTTTACTGTTGCTATTATTATGAGCTTCTCCATTTTCATTATGGCTTTCACTATTTTCCCCTCTCACCATATTCACTTTTTTTTTTTTAAACTATCACTGCATTGCTCAGAGACCCTCAGAAAAACTTACTGTCCCACCATTTTCCTTCTCCAGTAAAGTATACGTAGACTACTGCAATTCCTGCCCCCTCCCCCTACTTTGGCACAAGCACTTTTTTTCCTCCTCATAGTTTTTCCAGGGGCTTTTTTCCCCCCAGCACTGTAACGGCAAGGATAATTTGCACACTACCTGAATTTGCCACCCCTGCCATTGCTGGTCACTAAAATCAAACCTGCAATAATGAAAGTCAATATTCTCCAGGCAGACAACTGAGCAATAACTAGTAACTACGGCAGTTGGAGGCAAAGAGGTAGCCACCTGTTTCCTAGTCATATTTAAGAAAAAAAAAAAAAAAAAAATTAATATAATTCTGAACAGCAAGGGCATTTCACCAAAACATTTGCCTAAATTTTTCACAAAATTAAAAGCCCATAAAGGGCATTTTTCCAGACTGCCATGCAAACAATATTAGTCACCAACTGTATAATACTTGGCATCTACAAAGCATTTCTGTCCAAAGAACCCAATGCACTTGAGACACATTTAGACTAGAAACTCTCCCAAGAAGTAGGTTAAGTTTTATTATCCTATTTTATCTGGAAGAAAAATGAGACACAAAAATCATGCATCCTGTTCAAGGTTACAACAACAATTAATAAGAAAAGCAAGAATAGAATCCAAGTGGCCCAGCTCCTGCTTTGTGCCCCGTGTACAAGAAAACACCAGTTCGCATATCATTCATTTCTCCAGTGACAGGAATACAAACTCCCATGCTTATCTGCACAGGAAAGGAGTCCACAGCCGGTAATCCCTAAGCACCTTTCACTCCGGCTCTCTCTATGAAGCACTGATTCTGCTTGTACAATGCAGATTAAAATGTGCTCTTCACAGTGCAACAGAGATATCCTTGTAGAGACCTGTCATTTTGCTTCAATTAAAACCTTGTTTTATTTTTTCATTTGTTCCCTTCTGTGAGCAAACCAAGGGATTTTGGTCACCTCAAACCTTTTCTTTAAGTAACTTCTCCAGAGCTCCTGCTCACTGAGAATACCAGTATCTCAAGCTGCACCTCTAACCTTCCTGCTCTTACCCCAGCAAGCACAGGGGATCTGCAAAAGCAACCTCCAGAAGCACTGGGCAAGCAGAGATCCAGTTACCATGATATAGTTTTCCTCAACTCCACATGTCTGTCACTGATACTACAGTAGACCTGAAAAGAGAATGTTTCCCAGTTTGGGTGGATGAAACCTCAGCAGAATAAGCTGGATCTCCACGCAACAGTATGTCACAATATCATAACACTGCATTTTTGCAGAAAAAAGTCCTGAAAGGACAAAATCTTGGCCATCTGCCTGAACTTCCAAAGAACTGCCAACATAATAATTCAGTTACATTGTCCATGCTACTGTAAAACTACATTAAATTCAAAATGTTTCAGTGTATCCAGAATTTAAAATTAATGTTCCTTGGAATGAACACTTTGTTTTAGAATCAAGTTGAACAAAAAAAAAAAGAAGTAAATTCAACAGTGTTCCTCTACTTTTATGGTTAACATTTAGTGTCATTTATTGTCATTAAACTCAATATTCGTGTCTAATCAATACTAAGCTACCAAGGGCAGTCATAACAAGTCTGGACTTTCTCTACAGGCTCTATTGATTTCTTCTTTTGAGACCTACAACAAACACAATTTATACAAATAATTTATCAGGGACAACATCAAAATAATTTAATAAACAAAAACTATATATTCCTTTTCTCTTCTGTCATGTGACAGAAAATCATTTCAACTCCTTAATAGTAATTATCTCAACAGTTCGATTTTAGATTTATGTAAATACAAGAGGAAGCTATGAAGTAACAAATTTAAATCCAAATATTTTTTACTGTATTTCAACATGTAGATCAACAGTAATTTTTGTCATTTTGTATCTGCCAGCATATTACTTTTAAATAAATTTATGACAACTCTTGTTCAGTTTTGTTCACTTGGAATATTTATAATACACTGACACTGCAAAGTTTATGCAAGTTGCCATAACGATCTTTTCACAGATGAGGAAATTAAATAACTTTATCTAAATCCTACTCACCCAGAGACTCACCAAATCAGAAAAGTTAATTTTTTGCTTTCTGCTTGAAGTGGTAGGTAACAGCCTTCCCAAACACGGGGTTATCACGGGTTTTTTAAGTATCATCTCACGATGGCAAAACAGTATCACCACCACTCACATACGCCTACCCACACAGGTTCATACTATGGAAGCATTGGAATCGGAACACAGCAAACCGACAAGTGCAACTCTAAAAAGAGTAGAGCGTACAACACTGCACTTCAGTGAAGTTAAACTCAATAAAAAAATTTAAAATAACATCACCTGTTCAAGACTACAATCATTCTAAATTTCTGCTGCTTCTGTTGATGTTAATAATATTATTTGACAGTCTGAAAACAAAACTCTATTGCAAGGAGCAGGGGGAAGGAAAGATGACTTCTAGAAGACAGTATTTTCACTTGGCCAAGTAAGTTCTGCTAATACTGCTATCACTCAGCAGCTCAGGGAAGACTGTTTGCTGCTATCCAACAAACTCAGTGTTTTTTAAGTGTGGTAGAAATAGTCATTCTGTAGTGTTTGTTTGGTAGTTGATCCATCTGCATATACTCTTCAAATAAACAGAAGCAAATAAGCAAAAAATCTTTACTAGCAATTAAAGTTCAAATGTTGGGCATGAACTACTTGACAGCATCCCATCAGGAGAGGGGAACCTTGCCCTAAAAAAGCATTTGCCTTGCTCAGTGGACATATAATACGCTGTGTATTTTCTGTTCTGCTGAAGCCAATGGAAACACCTTCACCGACACTGCCTCAGGCATGCACAGGGCGAGGGCATACAAACGCTTTGCCAAGGGCAAAGAGGATGAACAAATACACACTACAGGCAACAAATAACCTCATTAGAGCAGCAGATGGAAAACAAAAGTTCATACCACTCAAAGAATGAGTTCAAACTCCCGGATTCCAAAAACCTGCACCTACCCCGACTGGCAGCATTACTGTAGCTGGATCAGCCAACCACACCATCATAAGCTTTATTCAACATTTCATATATAGATAAGTATATAATACTGGTTTAATCACATAATCAACAACTATTTTCCCCCCACAAAACCCCTTTGTCACCCACTATTGAGAACAAATTTCAAGAAACACGCAGTTGCTTAGTAAATGATGCTCTTATTTACAAGATCCTGGTCTCCTCTACTGTCAAAAGCACCCAGGAACAAGGCAGGCCAGTGTAGGGACATTTGCTATGGAAATGTCCTGAAGAGCAATTGAAGTGAGTTATTCCAGTGCTCTGTCACAAATTGAGGTCACATCTTCTTTTAAAAATCAAAACTTCATCAGTATTTCAGTCTAACTTAGAGAATGACTTTTAACAACTCCTTTCATGTAAACTTAGAGCAAATGCATTCTCCCCTGTGGTAGTCTCCCACGAATTCCAATATAATGCCAGCAGCAAGCACCTGGTAACGAGAGGTAAGGCAGCAGCACCCTGCAGACCCAGTCCTGACTGTTCCAAGTAGTATCAGGCCATGCACATACAAAAAAGAAATCCTTCTGACTGCTACTGTCATCTTAAGATTCCAGCTACTCAGACACAACAATCATATTACAAAAACTTCAACAGCTGAGATGTACATAATTACTAAAATCAGAAATCAGCTACAATTACTAGACAGAGACAGTCCACATTAAAATAAAAAACCACTACTGATTTCTGCAAATGTCCTAACTTACCTATAATACTTCATCTGCATTACCCATACAGAATGATAGCTCTTTTCTGTCTTATCTAATATTGTATCTTCAGTATTACATTAGAGGGCACATATAGATTCTTCTGGGAAACAGCACTTCAATTGTAATGAAGAAAACCTCTTTTCTTAAATAAAATTGAAGAGGAGAGGGAAAAAAATTTACCAAGTAGACCTAAATACTGTTCGTGGCTACTCCATGCATGCCATAGTCAAAGTAATTTACTTGTATGATTTCTACTAACACAAAAGAAGCTAAAGCAAAGCAGAAAAACCATTTAGCTCTTGGTTGCAATAAGAACAACTTCAACTTTGGTCAACTTAAACATCCTGTGTTTTTCAGCTACAACTTGTGAGCTCTGTTAAACACCTGGAAAAGTAAGTTCCTGTACAGCTGCATGTGTATGTAATTAATGCATTTGAGAAGCTGTTGTGTTCCCAAACAGCTGCTTCCATTATACGGACAACTTAACCATCTGCAAAACTATTGGGTAAACTACAGCAAGTAAATATCAGGATAGCAGGTGCTAATAAATAGCAAGCGCTGCCAAGATGACACACCTCTGTAAGAAAAGTTTTAACTTTCCCATTGTACTTTTCTGTACCCCTGGAGCAGACAAACGTAAGGTACTCAGAAACAGAGAAACCAGTGTTGAGACTCACAGGGGTAGTAAAATCAGGTTTGGGGCAAGTACCTCCAAAATCACAATTAAATACAATTAATCTCTACTGTGCAAAGGCAAGAGTTATGTCAGTAAATCTGCACCTAAAAGTGAGTCTCCTCACGATACATAACCAGACACAGCTACACATTTTAAATATGGTAAATAAAACAAGTTGAGAAGTGTCAGGTAAGTCTAATCGCCTATGTTAACATTCACATCCTGGACAAAATTTTCTGTTTATGCCTGTGAGTATGATCTTCACTACACTTCCCATCCAACACTGGCACTTAACCCAAAAACCTTGTTCGTGTATCCAAGACCAGATCAAAATTGGGTACTTGCTTCACCCAGCATCAAAACATGGCTGCAGATCAAGAGAAATAACTGTTCTAATGTCCGCTATCTCATGAACCACAAGCCATGATGTTTAATACAGCCACAGCTGAAATCTAAGAATACGAAACTAAACAAGCTATTACTCGTGCAACAAATTTTGCTAAAAAATAGTAAGAGTCAGATAGGTAGATATGATTCGTCCTCAGATTTACAAAACTGCTTAAGTTTTATTTACATTCGTACAGTAAAAAAAGAATCAAGTTGGTAGTACTATGCTTTGATGAGCTTGATGTGGTTTATGGTATTTGGAAGGTTACTGTCACTATATTCTCCAAAAACTGGCCAAGACTATCATTTCCAAAGCAGAAATACTGACATAAGTGGACTAACTAAAATCTCAGCTTTTAGCCAAACAGACAGGATAACTTTTGAAATGCTGGGAGGTTTTTTGTTTTGGGTTTTTGGTATTCTAGGTTTAAAAATTACAATTTCATGCCTCTAGCTGTTCTTTCAATTTTAGATACAAATATAATTTAAAAAAAAAAGGCTTTGCTGAATACTTTTAAGTGTTTAGTACTTAGATATACTGGACATTAATTTATTCCTTATGAGATAGCCCAGTTACTACTACCGACCTTACTTATTATTGTCCTACAAGCTAGCACTACCAGCCTTCCCATGTTTTAACAATAAACAGCACGCATTCAAACGCACGACACAAAGCCTGTGTGTTCATTTTCCCTACATTTCATGAATGTCATTTTGGAATCCTCCATAGCCCTGAAACTCTACTCCACTTATCCTCCCCTTGCAGCCATGTGGCTATTCATGCCATCAGTAACACATGAACATCAAAGAGAAAGGAAAATGCCCTTATCTGAGCTCACCAAAAACACAAGCAAGCAAGCCACGAAGGGGTCACAAATTAAAAATTAAATGCAGACAGACATAAACTGTATTGACACATCACCACATCTAAATCCTCCCTTCAAAGCAACAGAAAACACCAAACACACATAATAAGAACAGAAGGCGGCCAAAAGATGTAATGAAATAACACTTATTCAGGAAGCATATCTGGCAATGAAGAATTAGGCAGCAACGTACACAAGCATCCGCTGCTAATAGTAAATCCAGCAACTAATACCCTCACACAGGCAACACATCTGCTGTTAGAAACAGGGGCAACCTATCCACGCCTGCTGGCTATTACAAACCCTAGAAACGATGCCAGCAAAGTTCAGAAGAACCATTCTGTAGAAAGTAGCTATTTAAATACAACTTACACAGTATCTTCTATTTTAGCTGTAAAACAAAAGTCAATGACAACGGGGATAAAAGAAAAAGAATACTGGTTTTCTCCTGGAACATTTAACTGTGTATATGAGTGCACAGGATGCTAAAACTTTCTGCCTTCTGAAATCAAAATCCAGTATTACAAAGAACTGCTCTTCAAAGCTCCATAACACTCTAATAAAATACTCCATTAGAAAAACTCTGCCAAAGCTATTTCATTATCAACAGTTTACTCTGATAATGACCTAAAGAAGTAATTAAATCACTGAAGACTTAACTGCATTACAAGTTAAATGGGTGGTAAAACACTGGAACGGGTTGCCCAGAGAGGTAGTGGAGGCCCCATCCCTGGAAACATTCAAGACCAGGTTGGACAGGGCTCTGAGCAACCTGATCTAGTTAGTGGTGTCCCTGCTCGCTGCGAGGGGGGTTGGACTAGATGACCTCTAGGGGTCCCTTCCAACCCAAAACTTTCTATGATTCTATGAAGTTTTCATGTATAAATGCTAGATGGTATCACTTTTTTCTGAAAGTAGCAAATGAATTATTTTTTCTTCAGTGCCAGTAATCTGCTGCTAACAGCAAGAAACGTTTTCTCAGTTAAAAAATTCCTACCTAAAAATCCTTCCTGTCCCCCATTTTCCAACCACTCCAAATTTGTATCAGTGCTGAATTCTACTGACTTTAGAAGACATTAACACATATTTGTATTCTGAAAAGTGGCTGTACAAACATTATTGTGATGTTCATACAAACATTACTGTAGTATTCTATTTCAAATCTGAATAATAATAGATTGGTTTGCTCAATGTATAACACGAATTTGCCTATGAAGTACTTGTGTAGTCTGAAAGTCTTCCTTGCTCATGTATCACAATAAATAATTTAAAGTAGAACCGTTTCTTTTAATGCCCTAAATACTTTCAGATTTATTATTCTTGCTTACTCTTGCTGTCTTGTATAAGGTTGTTAAAAGCTAGAAGTCTGGAATCGCTCACTAGTAAGAATTATCGTAACAGATATGAATCCACCTTTTACATTTTGTAACAGCTCGCTAGTATTTCAAAAACAATTTTAAGAAAGCTTTTAAATACGCATTCATTTAAACATTTCTATAAAAAGTAATAAACATACTCAGAAAATTCAGGATGGGAACTGGCAATCTGAAACACGGTGCTCAGACACCACTAATAATTGCAATAATGCAATGTTCACTTATTTAATAAAATCAGATGTGAGGAGAGGAATGCTTTTGACCCACAAGTAGAATACATTCAGAGCAGAGAAGGAAAGATATCTAACAAACTTCTGCCTCTAGATCTGTTCAGCATACATGTTTATGGAACTGAATTATGTTCATGAGAAAGAAGTTTCTTTCAACAAAACCAACTAATTTTTTAAACACTATCTGCCTTTTTTTTTTTTTTAAACATTACTTAAAATTCAATGCAATATATGCAATCTGTATTCTGTTACCTTATTCGACCATTTGTAGGCTTGAAGAAGTTGGCTGTAAAGAGGTGTTTTGTCCTGAACAGGATCTAGGCTCAACAGCCCACTATTGTGCAGGGGGTGGTTCTCTGACGGTTTACCAACCAGGTTGCTGAGACGCTCCAGTTCACTAAAAAAAAAAAAAAAAAAAAAAAAAAAAAAAAGGCATGTTTAAAGTCAGATCCACAGATACAGATATCCGAGATGTACAGTCCTCCTGCAGCAACCATGCTCTATTTTAATATCTAAGTGAGTTTTAAATACCTCCCCAATTCGATAGAACACATAGTTACTCTCATTATCCAAACAATTTAAAGTGGTCTGTTACGTCATTAAGCTCAGTGCTTCTTAGGAGAGAAAGTGCAAGCCAAGAGTCTTTGTAAGGAATCCTGGAAAGAGTTAAACTATGGTGGGTCATGTTCATAAGCACTTCCAAAATGCAGGACATCATCTGAGCAACAAATACTCTCAGAAACTACAAAATTCTGACTTCAGCATTGCTTGCAATACTAGAAGTACTTTTTTAACCATCAAGCAGGCACGTCTCACCATTTCATTCAAGAACTAGAAATTAACATTGTCCTCACAAGGAAGCATCTTCTGATTTCCATGAGCAATTTGTACTTTTGTAGACGTGCATAAAATACTCAGCTAAAGCACAGTAAGTACAAAAAAAAAAACCCTCACTGTGAAATGATCTATTATTGCTTCATACGTCATTTGACAAACACCACATTTAGTAATAACAAAAGTTAAGTAATTTTTAAAACTTGCATTAATCAACTGTAGAAGAAAGACTGCCTACTTTGCACAGATCCAAAATGCACTTTTTCAAGTGACATGACTAATCAGGTGCCTTCCCTTTTGACTTCTGAATGTTACATCCTACTCTGAACTTCAGAACTTCCACTGAATTAAAAGCAGGATTCAGACCCTTCAAAGAGTGACTGTAAAGAAAAATCCCAGATATCTCAATTTGCATTTAATGAAGGTTATGAAAATCAACGCCAACAATCAGGGAACTGACAGTTCAGAGAATTCCACACTTCACTACCACTAAATTCTTTTTTACTAATCATCATTCCTTCAAGTTTCCATGGCCTACATTCTTTCTAGGCCTCTGGTGCTGTGAACGCTCATGAACGCGCTTAATATTTCTTGACAAAAGAACACAACAAAATAAATGTGAACAGACATATTAACCAAGGATTTGTTGCAAAGGGATCCCAGTCAATACTTCCACGATGTGAGTCAAAGTCCACTCAGATCATTAACTTCAACACACCCTGGAGCAGTCCCTTGCTACTTCAAATTTGTGCTTCCTAAACTCATAACAGAATATGTAACACTTAGATGCTATACAATATTTTGGGGCAGTTATGTTTCAAAAAAGACAAAAAACTTTTTAAAATATTTTTAAAAGTTACCTTGCAAGGAATCAGGAAGGAAATGGTCACCAAAGCACTGATAAGCCTATCCACTAGTGCTGTGGAAAAGATGGCGAAAAAGGAACTGGTGAAGTTCGACGACAAAGTGACTCTCAGGTAAGGTAGTAAGGCCAGGGACTGACTGCAAAGAACTACACAAGAACTTCACAGCACTGAAATACTAGATCATGAACTGCAAGGTAGAGGAGTGCAAAAATACTACACACAGGACAAGATAGGGCAGAGCCAACTGCTATCTACTATTGTTTGGGAACAAGAGTTCAGGGTTATACGAGATAATTCTTTAAAAAGCTACCAAGCAAGACAAGAAGCATAACCAAAGAATGGCACGGCTTCCATGTCGGGAACCATGAAGCTGCCTCAACTTCAAGACAATAAAAACCAAAGGTGTACAACAGAAGCTATAAAGCTGTGTACAACGTAATTTGTAAGAATTATTATCTACTCCCTTTCCCAACAGAAGCAAAAAAGCAGGTAACAAATTATACTACCATGACTGGAACAAACTAAAACTCAGCAAGGCCTGTTAGCCAGCACGAAACAGCTTCTCATTCAGAAGGCCCTGAACTCTGGATCTCTGGAGGCCAGCAGACGTGCTGGGACAGTGTGGTTACGCGCCTGCCCTGCCCCGGACATCTCGCTGCTGGCTCCCACGAGGCCAGGGCCAAACCCAGGCGGGCTCTGGCAGGACCCACACAGACCATCAGGCTCACCAGTCTCGGCTCTGTTGGCGTGAAACACGCCAGCTTTTACTAAACAACCCTGTTTACACATAGTAACTTCCCAGGCTGACAAGTTTTGGTAATAAAATGGTCATTCTTGAACGGCTTGGATGCTACTGAATAGCCAGAGCCCCAAAAAATGTTTTGTTTTTTTAAACAAAAAGCTTCAAAAACCACAAGAAAAATCTCCCTGCAAGCACAAGCATTCACCTCGCCAACGCAATCCCACCGACAGCTCCTTTTATAAAGCAAAGCAAGAACAAAAATGAGGCAAATATTGCGAGCAGCACTCATCCCTCTGGAGACTCTGGAACGAAACACCGCGGAGGGGGAACACGCTCCGTGTTGGAAGGAATAAACCGGAGCCTCTTCCCATTTATTCGCCTGAAACTTTCTCCGGGAGTGGACACGGCCCCGCCAGGCGCCTGCAAGGGGCCAGGCCCGGGGGACCCCGGGAGCCCTCTCCCTCTCCCTCTCGTGCCGCCACCGGGGGCCGGGGGCCCGGCGGCCCACCGACGCGGGGGGAAATCCCCGCAGGGCCGGCTGCTCACCCCAGGTCGCGGCTGACGGAGTGCAGGCTCTCCTGGAAGGCGGCCACAAAGCCCTTCTCGCGGCCCTCCAGGGTCTCCTTGTTCCGCATCCCATCCTTCAGGCAGTCGAAGACCCGCGTCACGCTGGAGCGGAGCGCCTGGATAGCGGCGATGGCCTGAGAGAAGGCCTCCAGGTTCACCCCGGGGCTCAGCACCCCCTCCGCCATCTTGGCCGGCTGGGCCCGGCCTCTCCCCGGCGCGCCCTGAGGAGCGCGGCGAGGCCGCGGCGGCGCGGGGCAGGCTGGGAAATGTAGTCCGGGCGCCGAGGCGGGCGGAGGCGGACGGCGGGGAGCGGCGCGGCGCTGAGAGGCTGCCCCGGGCCGGGGGCAGCTGGCCGGCACGGAGGGTCACTCCTAAGCCTTTTATCCTCTTTTTTCTAACCTCAGGGATTTCTCCAGCGCAGGCGGGTCCGTGCCCACCGCCTGTGACAGGAGCGGCTGAGGAGATGTCTGCCCGGCCCCAGCGCGAGAGCGCTGCCTGTGCATCGCTCAAATGCCTCTCCTTCCTCAGGCTAATTTTTAACACTCAAATGTCCCCTTTTCTTCTATTTTCCCGTGCTGTGCATCATTCTCTGCTCATAATGCGGGGTGTATTCCCTCCTCTGGATGCTTTATATGGGTTTTTCCAGACACAGAGCCAGAAATAAAACTATTTAACACAGGAATCCAGGGCCCCTGTCCTGCTGCAACCGCGTGGAGCTTGAAGCAGCCGCGATGGCTTCTGTAAGCCTTACGCTCACGGCTGGACCCCACTCAGGTTTGAAGGTTGGGCCCCACGTTACGGTTCATGGCTTGGTTGGGATCGCTGCCGAAACCAACGGGATGAGGGCCCGGCATTCATCGCCGAACGTCTGCGAAGTCCAACATGGTAGCACTCAGTGGTACCCGTTGCATTTTGGAGGAGCTGCTTATGTTTCTGCTGCCATCGCCAGCTCTTTTCACCCTTAGAGTGCAGCTAAAATAAACAGAGCTAGAATAAACGAAGTGCTGCACAGGCCAGGAGTCACTCCACACAGAGTAAATTGCGACACTGGGCTAGGTTTTGTGTTTTCTCAGCTCCTAAGGTAAATAACAACCTCTTTCATAAAGGTATTAATGAAATTCAATAAGCCCAATCCCCACAGATCCTTTAGTCAGCTTTTTTTTATACATAAAATGGAAATGAATACGACAAGGATCCGCAGACGTGCCACTGGCTGAGCAAAGCAAGCCTTTGCCCTCCACTCAGTGGCACTTTCCTGTCTATCATGCAACGGATTCTGAAAATTGCGTCCGATCAATTAAACATTCTCAAGACAATATGCAAGGTATTGGTAAGTGAAACCCTGTTACTTAACATGAAGAATGAGAAAATGAAAAGGCTGCGGTTCTGCTTCTCTTGAGCTTAGTAATGCTGTTGTATCTCAGCACAGAGGTAAAGCAAACCTGGAAGAAATACAGTCTGAAGCAGTGTAGTTCAGCCTACGTAAACAGTGAAATACATAATGGTGTACTGCAAAGAATCAGCAATGGACTGAGCACACTTAGTAAGCCAAATATGAACAAGCTAGGAATAGTTCTTTATGTAAAGAAGCACTGAATCAAAGAATAGCAGCCAGAGGCAGAAAGGACAGGACCAGCTCAGCCAGACTGGCAACTTAAACTCTTTATGGATCTATAATATTAGTTATGTTAGACATAAAATACCTTTCTTTGGACTATAATAGATTGGTCAAGGAGGTACTGGGTTATTATAAGGGAATACTTGTAGGCTGAAAGATCATTCCTTCATGGCATTATTCTTTTTTCCTCTCACTGCAAAGTTCAGACTCTGGGTGCACATTGCAGATGTCTGTAACGTGTTTTATTTGTTATCCCTTGGAAATGGGTGATTCTTTTCCATTTCTTCCCCTCTGGTGTAAGATTTATTATTTTAAACCATATTTTCAGCAGTTAATATCACATTTATTTTAACTGTCTCCAAGATCCCTGTCATTGCAGTGCCCAACTGCAAGGATTTCTGATTTTACATGCTACCTGGGACAGTAAAAGGGCTTGACAGTTGTTTCACTATTTTTAAACTGTAACGACAAAACAGTGGCCTGAAAACAAACCCATAAGTGTGTAAGGAGCCATTTGGAACTTGCCCCTAAAGAACAAAGAGCACAGCACATCTATAGCTTAGATAGTCCAAGGAGGCCATTCACATTTTTCGCTCCAGGGACCTGCTTTTCCTTGCATAAATGAGGAGCCAAGTTCTCCTGAACAGACAGTGGGCAATTCAGAGCACTGAGAATTCCCCTGGCTCTGTGGGCAGTTAAGGCAGCCTCTGCTTCAACACCTAAAGATAATGGCTAAAGAAGAGAGCCCGAGTTCCTGTTCTTCTTATTATTCCTCCTCCTGTGTTGCCACATCTAGAAGGAAAAGATTGCATAATTTGGTGTGCTCATTTGTAGGGCATTGCCTTGCCTAAGTTGCTCACTGCTTTTTTTTAAGCAATATTCCTTAAGTGGCAGCTTGCCCAAATGAAGGCGGTATGCTGATTTCCTCTTCATTATAGGTATATTGTAAGTGGGCATTATGGATATAAAATACGTGAAGCCAGGATATCTCCAAGGTACCAATAAAAATCTTTTTGCCTTAAAATCACTAGTAAAACATAAAAGCAAGAACCCAGCTGATGTTCAAAACATCCAAAAATCCTTACTATGTGACAGCTGTTGAGTGGGCTCCTGCAACGTGATTTGGGTGGCCCAGTACGGGCACGTATCCACATCTGAGCAAGCATCAGAACTGACATCTTTTATCCTCTCCACCAGAAGTTCAAGGATCTCCCTCCGAAGAAAGATAACATTTAAAAGCACATGGGTTATATCCACATTGCACAACGCAGTGTCACATAGAGAGATGCCAACAGCGACTGCAGTCCTGGAAGCAGCCTGCTCTGTTAGTTCAGCATTCTGACCAGACTAATAAACCCTGCCTCTCAGCATTGCTAATTAGCTGTGGCAGACCACTGTGCTAATACGGCGATGCTACATCTAGCCCAGTTATCTCCACACACTGCTGCACTGTGCCGTGTAGATAGACTAAGAGATGGAACAGGGAAGACTGCAGTGAACTGCCAGTTCTGGATCTGTTCTGTGGCTAAAGAGAGAATCTCATTTTGGGTGCTGTCACTCTCGTAACATACATAAGTTCTGAACTCACTTGGAGAGAAAGGGGCGGGGGGGGGAAGTAACAATCCAGCCTGGCATCACATGCAGCTTGACAAGAGAAGTACAGTTCTCTGCCGAAGCAGAAGCTTGACTGGGAAGCACGTAATTAAGATGAACCTTTCACAGCAAAGTATGTTATGGCAATATTACTCAAATTGCAGCTACTAGGAACCAAGTGGGCTGTAATTAATCAGCAACATCGAAGAAAAGGGATGATTTCAGAATCATTGCAGAGGTACTGTAAACAATTTGTTAGGGAAGAATGCCCAATTAGAAATGCATTCTCATTTAAAAGAAATTAATTTTGTTGTCAGGAGAGACAATTAATGGCAACTATTGGGTTTCATACCAAGTGCAGATAATCTCTCATGAAGTGTCTGGACAGGACTCAACATTTGGAATAACTGACTTCATAAGAAACGATCTCTGTCTTCCTCTGAGCTAGATAAATGCTGATATTTATTCTGTGGCAAGCTGGACTGATATTCATCACCAGGGCCTCTGCATTTCTTCATACTTCATTGTTACATTCTTGATAACACTTCAGATAAATATAATAAACTGATTTTTTTGTTGTTCAAATAATTGTGACGCTCAGTAGTGCAATTGGTAAGATATTCTTGCTATTTTTACACTCCTATTAATTTCTTTCAGGTTTTCAGTCTTCAGTTAGCCACAGAGTTTACTACATGATGCCTTATTGAAACAGAAGAGAAGCTGGGGGGTTGTCGACTCATGTTTGAGGCTTCTGCCAAGAGACAGGAATGCATCCTGCCTCCTTTTAGACAGGGGTGGAATGGCAAGACATTTGCAGATGTGGGGGAGCCTTGATCTTCAGTGCTACTTCTTTCCTATTGTTCCCTGAAGCAGAATCTCCCACTACATCCAACAACAGTGAGGGAAAATCTTATCTGAGCACTCCTGCCAGAAGAAGCAGTGAAATAATGAACTGAGCTGACAATGATGTAGTTATCATCAGATTTCCTGTGGGATGGATAGAGTTAGTTTAGTATTGTTTCAGGCTCTCAGGCGACCTGGCTCACATTCGAAAGGATCTTCCCCCACAAGATGATGGGTGGAAGATGGTCCCAGTCCCCTTAGGGGGTCACTGTAACTGTAGGAACAACAATTTTCCTGTGGCTATTCAGTTCCTTATCTAGAGTGTTTTGTTTCAGCTTATGGTGATAAAGTGTCCACATCACACGCAGAAAATCCAGCACATAACAGATTTGTCTGCAGAACCACTAAGGACTGGATGGATTATGGCTCTTCGATTCCTCCTTGTCTGATGAAACTGGCACCCTTGATACCAGTTTTAAGATAATTCAAAGAGATCTGCTGTTCTGCTGTGCTGCTTCTGGGGTTTCAGTCCCTGGGGAAGTCAACACCTTATCCCAGCACTGAATTTACATGAGAAGTGTAAAGCAAAATACAAAAAGTAAACCGTATCCAGCAAAACTCATGGCGTTATTTTATGCATGCGGAATTCTGTCCCAAAATATGTCAAATTTTACTTGCAAAAATAAAAGGCTGCTGTTTTATTCTGTATGTGTGCAATCTGCAGAGAAGTACACTCAGCCACTGCCTTTCTTTAAGCATTCAATGATCAAGTGTGGAATCTGATGTAAAGCTGAATAGGAAGAAAGTATCATTATTTAAAGGCTACATAACTGCTTAAAATTAGAGCTGCGAAGGCATCAAAAAATACCAGAAATCACAGATGGTTTGCAGATAAATTCACATTGCATTTAGTCCACTCAGCATCTAAAAAAAACCTATGCTTTTTTCTTTTGCCTTGCTTTTCAGTCTATCTGTTGATGCCTGCTCAAAACATACTTTCCTTAAATTGGGCTTTGAGTTGTGTTCTGTTGCCCTATATGTTCAGATCCTAGTCACTTAGAAAAAATCTGCACACATACATGTATTTTTAAGTCATGAATTTAAAATTTAATATATTTTGCACGTTCTCAAAATGACAACTATCCTGAGCAGGTTAAATAAGACATTAGCAGGGATGAAATAGCAGCAAGAACAGAGAAGGAGTTCTGCAATGTGCAAGTGGCTGAGACAGAATGACCCAGTTGCTTCTTCTTGACTATAGTGATGATTCTGCAGTATTAAAGTCAGCTAAACTCATTGTTTTAGCTATCCGAAGACTGCAGGATCAGGCCTTTACATAATTCTGGGATATTTGTGTATTCTGTAATTTAACTAGTTAAAGCCTGTTTGTCTTTTTTAATGCCTGGGCTGTATTTTCAAATATTCTGTCTTGTCCATTGGGTTTTCTCTCTGACACTGGTTTGCTCTGGGGAAAATTCCACTGCCATTATCATGAAGGGACAGGATTTGGCACAATCCTTCCAGCCTCACTGCCTAGCAGCAGTCAGCAGAATTTGCTTGAATATATAATACTTGAATTCTACTCCTTACCAGTTTCTTGCAGAGGTAGGATTTTGCAGCAGGCAAGAGGAAGCTTGAAACATGATGGTTATTCAATCCATGGTTGAGCACATCCACTAGCTATTGCTCTTCATTGAACAGGCGCATGAAAGTTTTAGATGGCAGTGTATCCGCTGTTATGACAGTAAATATGATGGAGTTCATGGTACGATATATGGTATTTCTTCTTGCCAAGAGCAAACTCTAACCTGCAGCTTGGAAAAGCAGAGGTTGCTTTTCCCCAGGCTCTTTAAAAAGTCTGACACAGTAACCATCACTGAGACAAGTTCAAAGTGTTCTGAAGTTCCTGATTAGTAAACATTATTTGAGAAAAGTATAATCTAGGGGCAATAAGGCCTGACATGAGCCAGATTCAGGCATGATTTTGTCCATCTCCAGCTTTACTCCTTCTAAATAGGAGTGCAGCACGCCAAGCAACCATCCTGCCTAACTCCCGAGCTTAGCTTTCCCACTCTACCACCCACTTGCCAAGAGCCATTTGCTCCTGTACTTCTTACCAAAGCCGAGCTACTTCTCATTACTCTCCATCCTAATTAAGCTGCTTGCTGGCTTTTATAATCACCTCTCCATAAACCAATCAATCTCAGCAGGATTTTTAACAGATGAAACTGGGATGATCTCCCCTTAAAGCACCAGCCATCTTAAAACTACGAGGTCTTATTTTTCACTCTTTAGCTTTTCTTGCATGCCTTCTTCCACTTCTTTTCCAGCTTTAAAAGAGAGAGGCCAACAACAAAAATAAATATAGTCAAATATACTTAAGTCTGAATAAGGGCATGGAAACCTGCAGTTTTCCAGACAAGTCAAGCAGTTCAAACAACTGCATAGATCAGTATTTTCTTTCAAGCTGTTTCACACTCAATATTGTTCATCAATCCATTAAGAAGGACAGGAAACCATGCTTTTTAACAGAAATCCAGACAAAACAGGCAGAATAAATCAAAGTTCTGGGATATTCAGAACTTCAGCATTTCAGAAATTCAGTACTTCATCTTGACCTTTATACAAGAAAGCATCTGAACCAAACTTGGAGTACATACAAAGGGACTTCTAAATCAATAAGCCTTTCTGCAGCCCTGCTGCCTGCTTCAAGACCCTGTTTCTGGAATCTGTAGAGCAGCTAAACCGAGCTCAGTTCACAGGGCATTTCCTCTGGAGTGGGCTCCATGTGGAAGGCACACATCCGAAAACGGCACAGAGCATCCTAGAGTCACTGCAGCACTCTGTGGGTTAGCAGGACACAACGGGCATTGCTGAATTTGCCCCCAGACTGGATTTACCCAGAAACTTCTACTCTCGGAGCCATTGCTGTGTAAAATGTCCTGCATGAGCAAACATAAAAAGTCAATCTGATGTCGTCAAAGGCATTCTAGTATGTTTCTTGCTGTCTCATAATATGGGATAAAAGAGTCATCAGTACTTGGAGAGAGTGGAAGCACCATATGATGTGGAAATAAATTGGCTTCAAATGAAAGACTACCTTCATTTTGTCAGGACAGAAAGACAAGCATATGCACAGGCAGGGGGGCCACATTACCGGCAGCATTCCCAGCAAGCATCTGCCCCATTTGGGTGTTGCTCCACCAAGACCAGCAGACCCAAAAGCTACATGAAGGAGCGTGCATTGTAGGTGCTGGCCCGCTGCCGCATTGGTATGCTGGCTAACAGTGCCCATGGGCTAGGGAAGGACCAGAGCCATGTGGCAGGGTCAGCAGATACAGAACAGACTGGATTTTTTCCAAAGGCTATTATCTGAGAAAGACTTTGCTTTATGCTTGGGCCAATATGGTAAACTGCATCCAGTTAGCTCAGGAGAAGGTCAGAGATATTTTAAAGTAAAGAAAGGCCATCTCTGGCAGCTGTAGCCAATTCACAGAGATATATTATCCCCAAAGGAACATGAGAAAAAAAGTCCATATTTATATTATTTCTGCATACTCCACTTACAGTTACCCCGGTGCATTCATGCTGTGGAATTGAGCTGTGTTTTCAAGCAGAATCCAGCCAGTCTTTCCTAAAATGAGACATAGATTGTCTAAACAGACAATCACTTACTGGAATTTGCAGGTCTAATTCCATACTTCAGTATTTAAGGTCTCCAACAAAAGTGACATCCATCTTTGCTTTTAAAAAAAAAGAAAGAAAGATTTTCCTTCTATCTAGAGATTATTTAGTGCTCTGTTATTGACACTGCTTCTATTGAAAGATTTAAAGATAAAAATGCAGTGTATTCAAGTAGCGATCATTTTTCATCGTCACTTAGTGACAGTACAGCCTGTAGTCAATTGCAGCAGATTTATCTTTTCTGCTATTGATCGTGTGTGGGGCTAAGCTGTTTGCAGGCACCTGGCTGTATCTCTTCTGAACCGCAGCAAGAAATGCAAAAGGAGCGGACAAGAGTGATGCCAAGCAATCTTGTTTTCATTCAAAAGCTGTTTAATTATTTCCCTGTAAGTGGTGAGATGAGCTGCTAGAAGATAATTCATTTATGGACACAAGGCTTTTCCTGCCGGACAAAAGGAACAGCATGCAAACGCCATTTTGCTGTGTAGCTCAGTCTACAGGGTGTCCCAGGGAACTGGGTTCAAGGCACTAGACGCAAGTGAAAACTTCAGGTATCGGAGGGACAGACGTTTTGTGAAAAGTAGGGGCTGTCAGTCAGGTCCCTAAAGCAAAGCTCCCATAACCTCCTGTGGTGAAGATGCTCTCTCGTACTCTCGTGAGGATTCCCATCACATCATGGAAAGATTCCTTCTGCTTTTTGAAGCCCACAGAGAATGGAAAGTATTATCCTGAGGATTTGGAGCACTCTGGCTTCCAAAGCTCCGTGAACAATTTTTATACTTAAGACACAGGGATTAATTCTCGTCACCTTCTGAGTTTAGAGTGAAGCTGAAGGAGCAAAAAACCAAGATATTTAGATGCAAGGTGGAACCTGCTTGTTCTTAAACAGTACAATATTGGATCTCAGACTCCTGTCTCAAACACATCTACTATTTTAAACAGAGCCAGACTTCTGTATATGCTCTTCTTCGCTTAAGCCAGATACATCAGTAAGCGCTGATACAAAGGCTGTGAATTTGATGGCTGAATAATGCTTGCAGGAATCCTTAAGAGGCCAAGAAAGCTTTCGCTAGAAGCTGTCATGAACCTCCCTGATGGATCACAGCTCACAAACCATAAATGCACTTAATGTGGGGAGCAGTCAGGATCAGATCTTCAGCTTCCTACAGCAGTTGCTCTGTTACGGCGCTAAAAGGTGCATTTGTGCTTGTTTCTCTTACCAGGTACTAGCTGAAATGTGACCCAGACACCTTTAAAGTTTCTACATATCAGGTGTAAGATTTAAATGTAAGCTGGAAAAGAGGCATACAAAGAACATCAATGAACGAACAGACCATGGTGCCTCAGTGCTGTTTGCAGCCTTCTCATACAAGTGATGCCTTTTATCCACAGTCCCCGCTGTGGCTTTGGGTCACTCCCTTTATGGATATTACCCATACAGATTAGAAAAGGGAAAGGCAAGAACTGGCCATTGCCTGAGCAAGGAGACCTGTTTTAATCCTTATGCCCCCTGCTTTTTCCTTCCACTCCTTCTGGGGAGACCCAGCAGATTAATTTATACAACAGCAAAAAGCTCCGAACATTGTAACTACAGGAACTACCTCGAGATGAAAATCACATACTTTACAGGCAGTGACTTAACCAAAGCCAAGCAAGTTATACAAATAAATCACATATGTATATAAACCATATGTGTATATATTCATATGTAGTATGAATTTTACGTTCTAGCCCTTCTCTCCTTGCTTGTTAATCATGTGCTTCTGAAATTTATTTTCTAATCACTTCTACGAAAGACTTTCTTCTCCTACAGAGACCTGTTCTTTTTACACTTCTCTGCAGCTAGATCTGACTCCCTTGTCATTTCCTGATCCAAACCCTTTTGATTAATCATCTCTTAGCAGGTTTATCAGTCTGTTCTGAAGCCCATACACAGGAACATACATGTTCAGCAGATATTTCCTCTATAACTTTCTCTGCTACACTATTTTGGAGAACTGTTCTGTGCCAGCTAACTCTTGCTATTTGCAGACATAGGCGATGGGATTCTAAACCACGAGGATTTGCCAAGGTAGCTATATAAGTATACTAGCGAAAGGATATTTCTCCTACTGTATAGCTCATTCCCATTCTTCAAATAAACTGTGCTAGTAAAAGGACTTCCACTGCCTCAGCAGAAGGTTTTTGTTGATAGGAAATCAGTTTCATCTCTTGCTTTGCAAACCAATATAGCAATAATAACGCAGCTTTTGACCAGGACGAGTTGTTTTTTCCTCAGTATTCACAGATGCCAAAAAAGGAATACGATCACTGTCTTAAAGAACAAAAAGTAGCTTAATTCTCTCCCCCAAAATAACCTGCACCTTTGATCCATTGTGAATTCTTTTTCTTGCAAGGCTTTCCTACACAGATAACAACGTTAAACAAATTAGCATATTACTCTCCCTGCAAGAGCCAGGTCATATTTCACCATTAGAGAAGGAGTCTGATTTTTGCTTGGGTGAAAACAAATCCACAGTAACAGTATTTGCTACCATTCACATTGCAACATTACCCCTCAAAATAGTTTCATTTTGTTATATCTAATGCTTCAGCTTTACATCTTAAAATCATGTCAACAATTACAAACCTCGCTGTTTTATTTTAGGCACTGTTCTCCTGGAGTGATAGCAGCACACAGATTGGAAATGTTGCTGAAAAGAGTGCTGGAAGATAGGAAAAACACATCTAAGCTTTGTCTATGTGGTAAAAATGAAAGAGATGCTCTTTGGACACAGCAGCAAGGAGAGGAAAAAGTTTCTAATGTTCATCATTTGCTTAAAACCCAGGCAGGATTCTGTGGCAGTAAACTAAAGCACGGCAGTATCAGGTGTTTGTGGTGTAATATTCTGGCCCTTGTGGGATGTTATACTGCAATATTGAAATGAAGGATCATACTTCGAAGTCTGCAATCTGGTGCCCCTCTCTGGCTGTCATACCTGATTCTAGACAGAAGAGACCCAAAAAAGCATATTGATCAAACTCTGTCTGATGTGTCAGTTAAAAAAAAAGTCCTTCATATGTAAACAAAAAACTATGCAGCCCCCCAAAAAATTTTGAAAACTTCATCTCCTTCAAGTTATTAAAGTTCTTTCAGTTGCTATACAATGAGAATACTTTCATAAGTTTCACTGACCCATTCATTTTCCAGTGCCTGAAAAATTACAGATCTTCTCTTGTCCATTTAATAAAAGAGCAAAGCCCTTTAGAAGCCTATTAGGGAAACAGTATTTACAACAAAGGACCAAGGAAAATCCTCCCATTAAATTTTACAACAATTTCCTTGGAAGAGTCCTTTCTACTGAGAACAGCTGGACTTAATTGCAAATGAGCTGACTGAAGGAAGTACATCTGATTGCAGATGTAATAAAATTCATGCTTGACACCTTAATTTTTTTAATATATATTGGCCACCATCAAATCACTGCATTTGCTGGTTTGCAGGCTAAAGCTATCAAAGTTCTGGCAGGAGAACAGACAGGGAACAGAAAAGCTTGTGGAGTCCTTCAAAGCTTGGTGCTTAAGACACAGCTTTTTAATGCTATTGATTCCTAACAATCAATATTTTTTTCAATAAGAAAGTCTCATATTACCCCTTTTCCCAACCACCCTTCACAATGAACTTAGTTAGGATGAAAAAGCACTTAATGGCTTCCTTTTGAGGTATTTTTTTTCATGTTCATTGCAGTCTCTTTTTCCTTACAAAGTTCACCTCCCTCAGCCCTGCTCACTGATATTACATGGTTGTGGAATGGTCAGCCAGATTTTTTTCCAGGGTAACAACCTCCCATCAGGTTATAATTTGACCCAGAAAAGCTAATTTATTTGGAATTAAAGAAATTGCAACCACATCAACCTATTGCCTTTTAAAGTTATTTGATTAGAATCTACCATAAAAAGCAAAGACTTGTGTTTCTCCCTCATTCCTGTTGCATTTCTGTGAATAACCGAGCTGGCAATGAGCTCCATGAACAAGGTTTTTAAATACCTTTTTACCTTTTAAATTTCAATGAAAGCAGTCATTTTTGTTGGGAGTCTTATACGATGACTTTTCAAAAAGTAGGGCTGGTCATCTCTTGTTGGCAGATGCAGTCCTGTGTCATGAGAATGTGAAACTTTGCTTTAGGGAGAGAACAGGGGGAGTAGGAACTGTGATTGTTGCCACCTGAGGTTGCCTAAGACCGGAGTTTCATTGCTGACTAATTGCAGGCAAATTGCTTGTGCTGGCATGTGAATTGAGTGAACACTAGCAACAGTGTTTGCCTCTAGAGCAGGAAGTTTGACAAGCATGGAATAAACGCTAAATGCTGCCTGATTCCTCCTGCAGTGCAAGCATATAATCTCCTTTCCTCTTCAGCTGGGGATATGGGAGAGTGGGATCGTCATCCCATTCTCAGTTTATTCCATTTTCTGTTGAAGAAAATATTGGGATACTCTTCCGATTCTCTCCTGTCTCCTAACCTAACAGGATTATTCCTAGACAGAAACACGCATTTCTGTGAAAGGAAAACTGTTCTCTTTCACCAGCATGTTGTGAGCTGAAACTAATGATCAGGGCTCGTTACAAACAGAGGCTGCTTTTCGTTTCATTGTTTTGCAGAGTAACACTGCATGTGGCATCCCAACACTTTAAAAATAACCTGCTGCTCCACTGGTACCTAGCATGATGCTAATGAGAGCTTCATATAAGGGATGTTGCAGAATCTGTAACAACAAGCTTCATTTTTAAAAAGGAGTAGCATTCTCTGCTTGCTTCTGTAAGTGGCTGTTTAACTGGGCCTACCAAACATTGCAGATATACACACAAATGCAATTTAATGAACCACAAAAACACTCTGTAGCATAAGTAGTTATGCAGCTATGCCCACAAGAGCACAGGTAAGTGGGCTAGTAAATATTTGATAAACTATTGTTTCATGGGATAGTAAACATAAATATTTAGTATAATATTTACTTACATTTATATCCTGTGTTTAGAATAATATTATGTCTAAAGACAAGTATACATTCCAATGTTTGGTCTAGTAATACTACTCACAGACATGTGCTTAGGTAAGATATTTAATACAGTGTCATGATGCACGCAAGAAAATGAAAGGATTAGTTTGTAAGATATATCCACAGACACACAGCTACATATACAGTTTTCTTTGTAGAGTAACTGCACTATGAGAAACAAATGCAATATAAATACCAGCATCTCTTTGCAGGGCGGTACATGTTGGGCTTTTAGCACACGACTTGTCAGTTGGTAGGGAATGACCTTGGGGGGTTGCATTACAAAATGCTGGCCTGGCATGAGGGCAGATTTTCAATGAACACAATATGAAGTGCAAATATCACTTCCCCAAGGCGTAGCCCCAAGCACAGGCAGATTTCATGCCTTTCTTGTAGAGTAAAATGGAGGCTTTGGTGATTCTTTAGAGAAATGCAGGATGCGATCACTGCAAAGAGAAAAATTCCTTGCCAAGAGCCCTGGGAACGCACCAGCTCCCTAGCAGGGCTGCGACTCCTCCTCTGTAAGGCTGGCTTTTGCATCTGCCCTGAAATAGAGGTGCTGTACCGTTTGACACATTAATATTTATTACAGCATGCACCGCAGCAATAGTCCTGTATCAGAGCTGACTCTATTATAGAAAAGACCTGCATTACAGCAAGAGGTGGCCCTTTACAGGGATTTGGGTTTTCTGCCTGATAACACATTTTGGACTACAGAGTCTCCATATACATTGAAAATTCCTTTTGCAGCTACATTGCATTTATGATGACAGACAGCCTTTATCTCCAGTTGAGAACTGGAACTCTTTTCAAAGAGTTCTCTGAGTTCTGATTTTTTTTTAATGAATTGAGATTTCATGCAAAATATATACCTGTATGTGTATGTGCAGGCTTGGGTACTGTGTAGCACCATTTATTTTGGACTCTTGACCAAAGCCACAATGTCAGCTTGACCAGAATATTTTGTGCCAAAGTAGAGAAGTCATCTCTGGAGGACCAGTAAAGCAGTAAAAAGCATTTAATACCTAATTCATGAGCGTGCATATGGCCCATGTTACTCAGGACTGTTATCACAGCTACTCCACGATAACCTCAGTGAGATGTGGCAGAGCAGTGGTTCTGGTCTTAATGGATATTAGTTGCCTGTTGGGCAAACAACATTGTCGCTGCTAATATCTCTGCCAGAAAGACCTATGTGCAGTGTTGGGTTTTGTTGCTTTTTTTTTAGCATGCACTGTCTTTTTAGCAATATGCCTGCTGAATATTAACCACCCTAACGATCCCAGTGCAGCTCCATAACACTGCTGCTTCCTTTAGTCCGAGCTGAAGTGATTTTCTGCCTTTGCAGCAGTTTCAGCCCAGGGACCACGGAGCAACAGAGCTACAGCAGCTGAGCAACCTTCTCTTCTTTGCAGGCAGCTCACAGCCAGGCACCAGTGCTGACACACAGGATGGAAAGCTTTGGTGGCCATTTTACTTTATTGATACTAATTCTGTAATGGCTATGCCTTTAGACCTGGGCTCTGCTCTGCCATGCACTGCTCAAACACAGGGCGAAGAGATGCTCAGTCTTCTCAGCGTTTCTCTCTGAGAGTTTAGGACTTGCTTACACCTTCTCCTCTGGATGCAGTTGGCTGGCTGACGTGGCGGCTGTGTTCAGAAGCCCATCCCTGCCAGAGGACACCGCTCTCCTTTCTGTGCACCAGCTTGCCTGGACTGCAAGGGGTGACGGAAGGACCTGCTGGGTCACAGGGCCAGCAGCTGTGTAGCAGGGCTGGGCTGAGAGGTAGAGGATGGTGCTGGGTGGGGAGTACCTCCAGCTGGAGCATGAGAGAGAGCAGGAGAGAAATACACAGCAGAGAGGATGCAACGCAACTGGTCAGCATGGTGGGCAGGAGCAGGATAGAAAATGAGTGAGTAGGAGGGATTTGAAAGAGCATGAGGCAGTTTCTCAAACACTCATGGAGGAATTCCCTCATGGGAAGCCAGAGAAAAGGTGCAAATAAAGGTAGGAGAGCAATTCTACCAGCAACTTCTGTAAGAGGATGAGAGGACAAGGCTGCGCCAGTCATGGCCAAGAGAAGGGACGCTGGTGTTATCAGCACGTAGGAATACAAACCGCAAGATGAAGCCTAGGCCCGAATTTCATCCATGTGGGTGGACATCAGAGGCTGCATTTTAGAGACACTACACAGAAAAAAACCCATACAGTCAACTAGAGGTAAGGACAGGCTGGGAGATGCAAGACGGGTGGGGCACTGAGATAGGCTGAGTGAAGGATTGGCATGACTCTGAGGAAGGCAAGTCTGCAGGGTTTGTGTTTTGGGAACACCAGATGAGCTTTCAGTGACATGGAAGGGAACTTGTACAGGAAACATACCAAAGAGCCTAACTAGAGCACCAGTGGGGCTAGGAAAGTTTTCAATGAATTCTGGAAGCCAAACCAAACAAGTCAAAATAAGCAAAAAAAACCCTTTTGAAATTTCTTTTCCACAACCAGGAAATACTGAATCCATGACCTTCCTTGTGGAGATGAGCAATGAGAAGGAACCACTTTCATCTGCCAGTTTCCTGGGTGAATTAGGTATTGCCAGGTAAGGAATGAAAACACAATACCTCCTTGTCTTGAAAAGCGAGCAGATCTGGGAACCAAAGAGGAAGGCTGAGCACAGACACATTGACACAGGGTCTCTAACCGTGCTGCTCAGATCCGAGCTGCACCTGGAAGAGTTCAGCAGAAGGAGAGGCAGGAGGAGACCAGACTGATCTCTCCCATGTGCTGTCAGCATTTCACCCCTTCAAGTGCTGCTGTTCCACCTCACACAGCCCCAGCCTGGTCATGCTGTACCACCCAGGGGAACTAACCTACCCGAGTCCCTCCCAAAAAACGGTCTCCTCTTTCTCTCTGCCTTGCCCCCAGCCTCTCCCAGGCACACTTCATTTTTCATTGACTGACTGGCAAGATTGTGCCTGATTTCATTGAGAGGCTTTTAAAATCTTAGTCTTTGCTATTAGTATTGATTAGCTTTGTCCTCTTAATGGGCTATTTTTTTGTCTCCTGGCTTGTTGCATCATCGGGTTATATATTACTCTTCAGGGTTCTTTGTATGGATTCATAAATGTGAGTACAGTTGGGGACCAGCTCTGAGAAGAGATGCTAACCTTCTGAACAAACCCCTCAAGCCATCTTTCAGTCTTTAGGACACCATTCACAATGAGAAAAAGGATAAACAATCTGGTCATTGCATTTTTTCAGGGGGGTAGAGGGGGGTAAGAAAAAGAGGAAAGAGGGAGAGCAAATTGCTCTTTCAAAGGGAGAGTATGAGTATTTAATGACTTAGTGAGCCAATGCACCAACTTTATCCCTGCAGTCACGGGTTCTCAGTGTAAAAATTCAAAAGTAGTAATTAATAGTTTGCACTTATATAGCATTTTTGCAGATTAACCTCTCCGCAAAAAGTTCACCTAAATCTAAATGCACTCATTTCTGGAGTGGAAAATAGTGGGAGTTTAATAATGCATAGCAACATCATGCAAGAACTCAAGTCAGGAATATTACACAGAAATAAAAATGCAGGGGCAAGGTTCATAGCGAGAGAACTCAGTCACTCTGGCTAGAATTGCTTCACGCAGTCCCGCTAATAACCTGCCTGACAAAGTTGTTGCTGAATTGTTAAAACATTACAAATAGGTATTACCAGTACACTTCAGTTCCATACCTCATCTTACAGCTAGCATCTCCCAGAGCATGGTGCCTCCAATCTCATACCACGGCATTAATCCCATGTTGATTCTAAAGAAAAGAGAGCTTCTGAGCCACCCAAACAATGTTTTGCAGAAGGTTTCCACTGAGATCTGTTCTTGAGCCACTGACCCAGCAGTCCTGTTATTCTGCGAGAGCTGCAAATATCTCCTTGCAAGGTGATGCGGGTGCAGCCCATCGATCTGACGGTCTCACCCTCATCCTGTGCGAATGCATCCATTGCACAATTTAGCTCGGGTGTCAGAGAAGCACTGCAGGTGAGGGAACTGCCTCAGAAACAGATGATAGTTTTCCTGTTTTTTCTATTGCTAGAAAGTGCTGTTTGCCTTTTCTATGCCTCATTCAAAGTCCTCAGTCCTTAGCATTGTTTGGCCTCAGCTGGTTGCCATGGGGTGGGGACGAGGTGTCAGTTTTAGCCCTATTCTGTGGGTGCTTGTGCCTGGGGTTTGTCATTCAGTTGCCTCATTCCTATCAGCTCTCTGATACCTGCTGCAGGGTTTGGTCAGCTGTGCCCATCACTGTAGGCTACGAGCTCTCCAGCAGCACACGCCTTGGTCCTTCTACTGCAGTGAAGGTGTCCTGTGGCAGCTGGAGCTGGAGATGTTGCTCGTGTGCAGTGAATTCAGCTCATGAAAGAGGGAGAACACACTACCAAGGGAGTGTTCACTCGTTCACTGACCCCAAGTATTCCTTGATTGGACTCTGCTTCCATCAAAATTCTCTCTTGAGGGTTGAGCTCTAATCAAATTAATTTGTCTGTTGGCCAGTGAGGAATAACAGTAAATCTGAAGTCCTGAAGGCTTATGGAAGTTTGCCCGTGAGGCATATAATTTTTAAATACATAGGAGAAAAAGGATTTGCAAAAAAGTTTCTCAGCTGGCAAAACAGTCTATAAGAGAGAGCACAGGGAAAAGGAGAAAATAGTCTAGAGAATACTGCAACACAGCTCGAACACAAGGGTTTTGTCTGAGAAAAGCAGTTTCTTGTAATTTTACTGGAAAGACATTTTACTCTGAAAATGAAATCTAGACAGAATTGTACTGACGGTCCACATCTTATTTTCAATAAATGATGAACCTTCATGTCCCATGAAATATGAAAGTAGAAAGCTGCATTCTATTATATTCAGCAAAGGTTTTTCTCCCCCTTTTGTTTAAATATATTCATTAGCAAAGGTATAGTGCCCTTGAGAAGCCGAGACAGTTGCTTGTATTGCTGTGCAAGGAATTTAAGATACTTACTAAAGTTTTTGCGTATGGTGATGCAGAGATGTGTAGCGTGTCTTTCAAGACCCCCAATCCATCTATTCAGAGCTGACACTTAAGCCGTAAAGACACATCTTTGTCAAACTCCTTACCTACTGCATATGCAATGAGATAGCTCTTCATTTCTAGCACACCAGTTGCAGGAGTTAGAATCTAAAGCAGGAGGGCTCGAGACCTCTTATTTCAGACTCTTATGGCTCCATGCGCGGAAATCACCTTGGCAATAATGAAAGTTCAGCATTTACATGGAATGCATAGTCCATGAGAGGACATGAAAATGTTTTGATGAAAAAGAATCTGGCTACATAGAATAACGTTTCCAGAAATTGTTCGTGTGCTGGAGTCTCGGGAGTGTGAAGGGACAATACTTGTTCGGGATGCAGGTTATCCCCATACGTCCTTTGTCCTCCTGTTCAGCAGTGACACTTAGGAAATTAAATACAGTTGTATGTACCATACAGACCTACAATACAACAGAGAGAAAACTATCTCAAATGGCTGATTTCTGAAAGTCAGTAAGAACAATAAGATTCAGTTCAGCCCTTATATATATACATACCAATGGTTTCATCTTATGATTCCTCTTTACCCTTTACACCTCCTACTTTTACTATGATTTTACTAACACTTTTCCTAACTTCTTCCTGTCCATTAGATACACTGATTACTAGTCTGTACAATATTTTCATTTTTAATGTGTTATACCCTCACACATGATTTAACAGCAGGAAGAATTATTTGTCCTCTCAAAAAACAACAGTGGCTGCTATTAACCAGATTTTGGTCTCTGCTGTGCAGTCCAGAAAGGGTGGCTCACGTGTCTCGGTAGCTTGTAATCCAGGAACTGCAGTAACTAGAAGTCGATGGCCAAGTTGACAGGAATTTTTCTCCTATGATTATGTATTTCAAAGGAAAGTGCATACACTAGTCATGCTGGGTACTGGAAGAGCTCCATCTTTATGCCAGTTGTTGTCCGTGACAAGCTCACCAGCAGCCATAAAAAATGATGTGAAAAATGTGAAAATGGATGTTAACAATTCATTTTCTAAATTTGCTTAATTATTGTAACTTAACAATTTCCATGTATCAACAGTTTGATTGTGCCTGCTAGAGTTCGCTAGTTCTCCCCATAAGAAAAATCTCTGGGTAACACGGGCATCATCTGAACCAACCAATTCCCTGCCAGGAGCTGGCAAGGTTTCTTCGGATAACCACAATCTGGGCAGCTTGCTTAGAAATCAGAACTGTAAGTTCAACTCCTGTAAAAAGGTCATTCTGGGGAAGAGCTCCCGGGTACAGCACCGCTCTCTTTTGGAGGCAAGCAGGAGTTTAAGATTGCCTCCACGACTCCCCGGGAAGGAACGGTGCCTTTCCCACAGCGCCGTTCAGAGCAGCAATAACGCTGCACAACATCGGCTCAGTCTTAGACAGGCAGCCTCCCAAGGCTGCTTCAGCAGCTGGAAATCTTTAGAGGTGCTTTATAAATATGCCTGCTTTTACAGCAGGTGCCACGTCCTATTCCACAACGGAATTTTTCTGCATCTGCTCCGCAGAGAAATGCTTGTGAGGCTGAAGGTCACAGCTCTGAGAAGTCCTTGCATTAAGTGACCTCAGCTGGCTAGGATGTGGTCCCGGGTAATGTCTAATGGGTTTCATATGACTCAGGTTTTTCTCCTTTGTCCTTCCCTCTCCTTCACCAGTGTGCATTTTGCTAGTTAGTGGTTATGCAGCAACAGCTGCAAAGTACCATTTTAAGGGAAATTATTATTAATATCACTTTGCTAAATTGCCACAAACTATTGAATGTCATTCTTCCAAGCAGCCTGGTCACAGCAACCCTCTAAGCAGAGCAGGCATTTTTACCCTCACATGCATTTTTATCCCATAAGAGTGGTGCCTAAGGATAAAAGTCCTGCACCTTGCCTGGCAGGGGGGCTTGGAGCGCAGCTCCAGTCAGCCCAGGCTCCCGCGCTCCCGCCGGCTGCGGTTACGCTGCGAAAGTGCTGAAGGAAAAATCTGCTGTAGCGAGGAAGGCTGGTGCGATGTGGCAGTTCAGAAGTGGCACCCGAACGCCGATGCTCCGGCGCGATACTAGAGGGCACTGTAAACCTGGCAGTTTTGGCTTCCGAGTGGGACCAAGTAAAAATTGAAGTGTTTGCTATTTGTGGTCATTAAAGCTCTCTTGGTGCTTAGTGCAAAATTAGTGCTAACCCTTGGGTCCCGAACAAATTAATTTGTGGAATTACATTCTGCTGTCGTAGATCCCCCCCTTACGCTTCCAGTACAGGATCCTTATTCATTGCCAGGCCCTGAGCTGCTGCATCCCGCTGCTGGAGGGGCTCCGCTTCCAGTGAAGGAGCCGTCGGAATAATGCTTGGAGGGAAGGGGAGCAAGAACCATTATGAGAACTCGGGAACCTTTTTTTAAAGCTATCACTTAACAGTAATGTGCTCATTAATTGGCAGCCAGACCGCTGCCTGACTTCATTTAAAAAACCCGATGGTTTCTTTTCGTGGTGGCAGTGCAAGGTTTCATCCTGTGTCTTTTGTATATGCCAACATCAGGATACAAACCTGTCAGAGAGTAAGAGAGAGTCGGAGAATTCCTGCCCTGCAATAAAACAAAGTTGTTTTTAAGAGTCTTTTAAAACGTATTTAAAAATAGGAAGACGCTACTCTAAATGAAACACTCTCATCAATGTGATCGATGGGTTCATGGGCTTCAGTACCTGTCTCCTCAAATATTCCTCATAGACCTATCACTGTAATTTATAATTCAGTATTCAAATTAGTAAGATTTAAACTGAATCAACAACAGACTGACAAGTAAACAAAACTTCCCAAGTTAAATGTAAAATGTTTACCCAATATGCAGAATCAAGCTCTCAGCTCTCACAATATCACCACTACACGAAATACACATAGAACCGCAGAGAATAAGAGGTAAAGGGATCCTGAGAGGTCACCTAGTCCATCTCCTTCCCCCAGGGTAGGACAAATCCTGCCTAAATCGGTCTTGACAGGAGTTTCTCTAAACTGGAGATTTTTAAGGAGATTCCACAAGCTCCCCAGACAGTCTATTCTGGGTGTCAGCTATTCTTATAGATAGAACATTTTCCCCAAAGTCTAACCCAAATTTCATTTGCTGCAGTTTAATCCCACTACTTCTGTCCTACCCCACTGCATGTGGGCAACAGTTTATTACTTTTGCAGCATCTTCTACATTTTGGAAGATTATTCCTGTATCTTTGTTAGCCTTAAGTAATTGACCGCAGTTCTTTCCTTCTCGTTAGGTTTGTTTTCTAGAACTCTGATCATTCTTTTAATTTTCCATATTTTTCTGGAATTCTGATGAGCAAAACTGCTCCTCCCCAACACTCTATGCAGATGGGAGCAGTGTGCCACACCACACTGTCTTTATGTGCCCTGCCGTCAGCTTTGCTTTTCTCACACCAGAGTACCACAGCCGCGTTAATTTGTTGCCCACAATATTACCCCTTTTCTGCAGAAATGCTGCCCACGCAGCCATTTCCTGACACACACTTTGATAGTTCCAGTACATTCTGCTTTGGTCTTGTCCTTTTCAAACATCAGTCTGGTCTTTCCAGGCTGTTTCTTCCATTTGTTAAGATTTTTGAATCTTTCTCCTGTTCTCTGAGAGCACTGGCAGCCCCTCTCAGCTTAGTATTGTCAGCAGATGCAATAAGTCTACTCCATATTCCATTACCCAAGTCACTAATGAAAATATTGAGTAATACCAGACCCTGCACAGACCCCTGCAGCACCATACTCAACCCATCCTTCCACTTCGACAATAAACAGCTGGTAGCTTTTCAGTATGCTTTCCCAGCCGGTTTGGTACCTTACAGCATTTCTCCTCAACCAGATTCCCCCACCTTGCCCCCGGGATCGCCGTAGGAAACAGCGCCCGGAGCCTTACTGCAGTCAAGATGTATCGCATCGCCAGCTTCTCCCTTCTCTGAGACCTGCTGCCCTGTCACAGGAAAATTAGATTCGCTTGACAGGATTTATTCTTGGCAAAACCACAGCTTGTGGGGCTTCTGTATTCCTTATGCCAGTGCCTTGCCTTTGGATCTAGCGAGCAAAATTCTGTTGCCATTGAAGTAAAGAACAAAACTCCCAGTACCCAAGGAGGACTTCCCCATGTCCAGCTTCCACCCAGGATGCAGAAGGAATGGAAATGCCACTGCACCAGTGCTCATGTGGGTAAGCAGTGGTTTATTCTCACTGAGAGCTGCAGATGCAGGACATAGTACAGGGACACCATACATGGGGTTGAGCTTTGTACACCCTGAGTACCCTCACGGCACGTGCACACAGTCCCCTGCCTCCCTGCAACCGCACTATTTGGTGCTACATCATTTCATTAGTATCCTTGGTGTAATGGGTCAGATGCAACAGAGGTGGAAGCAGGTATAATTTACACGCTGAAGGGAGCTAGAAGAAGGTGTAAATTACTCAAGCACAGACTACCTAAGATTCACTTAAAATTCACTCCGAATTTGGCACCAGATATATAGGAGATAATCAAGTTTTCCTTTTCGAGATCTTGTGTATTTAAAACCTGCTGTGTTTAATTTTTGCAGTCACAACAATGCTCATTCATAAATATTTCCTAATGTTTGATCCTATCAGTATGTGCAGTGCAGTGTTTGATTAATGGACTAGAGCAAAAGGATTAAATATATTTTGGGCTCTAGAATACCACTTTGTAATGCCTAATATTTGATAAGATATTACAGATCTCTCTTCTGACTAGATGTGATTGCAGTTGAATTCTGAGAAACTCAGATACAGATCTTGGATAAGATCTGAATTTCAAGTGAGTCCTAATTACACAGCACACTGGACCAAACCCTGAGGTCTGCGCATTTCCAGCGTTGGATTCTTCACAGCTCAGATGCAAATGCTGTTTCTTAGCCCTCTCTCTCAGGAATTCATAACACATTCATCAACTTGTAGTACCTAAGAGCCCTGTCCAACTGTATTTGGAAGACCTTAATTTGACTCCAGTAGGAGTTTAACAATATTAATAACTAATACTAAACTGGATTCCTAACGGGGATGCTAGGACGATACCCTTTGATCACTGCATTAATCTGGTGCAATTGTGTTTGTATCAGCCTCGTTCATCCCATGTGTGCTTAGTGCCATCTTGGCATGAATATGAAATATGCAAATCTGGGGGATACACGTTAATAGTGGGTCCATCTGCTAAGATCTTTTATTAAAGAGAAGTGTGAATGCAGTTGCCATGCAATACACTCTTACACACAAAGACCATGAGTTACGAAAACAAGAGAAAACATCTCATGCTTTTGCCTTATTGGTATTTCGCGTTCATCGTTTCTGCAGCCCATTCTCATTTTAATTTAGAAATTTTCACAAAAACAAAATTTGAGTGAACAAGCTCAACAGTTAGCAATGACTGCGTATACACGCACGCACATCTCTTCCTCTCTAGTGACAGACAGGATATTACTTTTCCACTGCATATGAAATTAATACCAGAAGCATAAGAAAAAGCATGTAAATTCCAACCCTTAAAGCCTGATCTGGATCTCACTTCCACTGCTTAAGACAGCTATAATACAGAGGAAAACTATCTGCTCCAGTTAAAAAGAAGACGCTCCAGAGCTGCTGAATGGCGAGTAAAGCCCAAACTTCAGCTCAGCCTTGAACACAGAGTCATAGCCCCGTGCCTCCATAGGAGACAGATAAACTGTGACGTGCTGCAATTGCACTTTTTCTGTAATAAACCATTCTTTCAACTCTGTCGAAAAGGGAAAGCTCCTCTGGCTCATTGTTCTTGTGAACCACTGTGTCCTTAGCTTGCCTCTTCCATGGATGTGGTGTCATTCCATGCTACCAGTTTGGGGGGAGCATGCTGTAATTTATTGAACAGTTGGCAGGTCAAACCGCCGTGCCCTGGATATGCAAGCGCTGATTCAGATGTGGGGTGGAGAAGGTGTCCTGATGACATAAAGTCAAAATGTCCATGTTGATGAGTGTTCTTTGTCCAGGAACTGCCTTTTGTCCACCAGCCTGCAGCTGTGGAGAGCTTTTGTCACTGTATCTAGTTCTGATTCTCGCACTCATCCCAGGGGGCTGGACTGAGCAATCGCTCCTTTATCCAAGGGCACTGAGATCTGAAGTACAAAGAGGGCCTGTATTCTCCTCCTTGCTTCATAGATATTTGAGTAGGCAGGAGGGTAAGCAAGAAGAGAGGTTTTTTCCATATCTTCAATATGCAAATAGATTAGTAAGCTCAGCTCTCTATTCATTGCTTCCAACATACATGACACAGATGATGCTGTTCCCATTGTCAGACTAAAACTGGGGGCTTGATGACAAGAAATTCACTGAGTTTCCATCTGCACAAAGCCGAGATGATGGCTGGGTAAGGAAAGTCACTGCACAGGAATATGTGAGCTTCACTGCCTACATCCACAATTTATTAGCTGCATTTGGGATCTGAAAAGCCAGTGAGACTCCCGGTTATTCGTGCACGATCAGCTCTTACTGCTACTCGGTGTGGCCTCATTTGTGTCTACCCCAGGGACTGCCACCTTTCTCCCCTGTGTAGGTACAGCTACTCTGACCGGGGCTACAGCCAGTGAAACCACTGAAGTGAGTATTCAGCCAGCACGACTCCAGAAAAAGTGAAGTGCTGAGATTGATTAAACATGTATTTATTAAGTTCCAGTGATGCAAACAGCCTATTAGCATAACTGGGTCAATTATTTGGCAATCGGCACATGTGTGCCTGGGAGGGAAGCATGTGCACGAGTCTGCTGGTTTCGTGCTGCTGAACACATCACCTGCTTGGAAGAGAATAAACGTGTTTATCCCAGTGCCGAAGAAAGACAGAAAAAAGAACAAGTCAACCGTCCACAGCTAGCTGATTATGCATTTTCCACATCAAATTGTCAGCATTTATTCAATTACCTCACTCATTACAAGCGTGTTCTTCAACCACTAACCTAAAAACTCTCCCTGCTGCTGTCAGCTCCATTAGGAGTGACACGTTCCTTCCTCAGGTTAAAAAGCATTTGGGGCCACCACGGAACCACAGCCCTGCACTGGGACGGGAGCTCAGCTCGTCTCCCCATCACCGCCCGCTCGAGCAAGGCCAGGGCCGCAGCGCTGGGGCTTCCCATGGGAAGGGGGGTTGAGGCGAGCCCCCTGCGGGGTGCAGGGGTTGTTTTTGAAGCACAGACACGCTCCCTGGCAGGGATCAGAGGAATTCACAGGGCTCTGTCAAGGATACGGAGGAGATCCCCAGAGCCAAAACTGTATACTCTCAAACACTTCCATTTTAATAGTAAGTTAAAAGCAAAATTCCCCTTCTGAGGGGTTGTTAATTATAGATCCCTCCTTTAAACACTCCTCCTGTTTTTATCCATACTTACTCCCCCACAGCTGGTAAAGATAAGGAAAGCTCTACCTTCCCCAAAATCAAATAAATCTTAAGTGCTTCCTGAGCTGATTCACTTGGCTAAGCTCCGATTTGATATATGAAACAAAAGACAGGGCAAAAGACAAGGCAACAGAAAGCAAGACACTTTCCCTGTGTCAAGGTGAAGTGCTTCCCACCGCCCAGCCCATCTCTGCTGGGGTTAATGAGCATCAATAATATTTAAATGATCAAAGTTTTTCAGCAAAGACAGCGATGGGGCTTTTTCTGACTTGTCATGCTTGTTTTCCTTACAGAGGCAATGACCTGCCGTAGTTGAGGCTTGCAGTTTGGCACGCAGGAGCGCTTTGCGAAGCGTTAGCTCCCGAACAGAACAGCAGCCTCACGTTTCCCTGCACAACAACCTTTCTTAGCCTAAAACGCTTTGCATCCCATTTCCTTGATCTGGCTAAGTGCTCGCATGCTGAAAATCCCACCCTCCCTCCAGCTGTCCTCCTGGCAGGAACGAGACAGCATCTTCTCTCTGGAGAGCACAGTCACTGCTCCTTTGGTTATCTAATCAGCGAGGGCAAAATTCACCGCCGGCCCTGTAAAACCGCCTGAGCCACACAAAATGCATCCCAGGTCTTGTGCGGGCGGGTGTGAGGCAGGGAGCTGGGGGAAGCCTCCCCTCCCAGAGCAGACGCTCTCTGACATCTCCCCACTAGCTTTCACAAAGGAAAAAAAAAAATATAGAGTGCTCCAGGGAGCGAAGTATTCGGCTCTTCCCTCTCCTTCTCGCCGGGGTACGTGTGTGCCTAGGAGCAGGGGACAGGTAGTGCCGGCTAGGCTGGCCCCCAGGCTGGAGCAGTGGTGTGCAGGAAGGGCAAGAACATAAATCTCCCCCACCCACCCTCCTGGACTGCGTGTACCAAAGCTGTCTGTTGCTCAGTTCCTCAGGCTTTGTGTGGGTTTTCCAGCATTTCTCCTAACTGCAAAATATTATGTCTCTCTTGCTTTTAAAACTCAGTGATTTTGTCTTTGCACCAAGAGCAAGGAACTGGGAAGCACCAACCTCCTCATTCTGATCAAGCTGGAAGCTTTCTTCATGTCCAACTTGCTGAGAACAAAAGGAGAATACAAGGGTGGTGAGATGAGACAAACCTCCCCTGATAAGCACAAGTTTCAAGCAGCCTTACCCTCCATCATCCCTAAAACAAAAGCACCTTTAGTAATTTCCTCCCCTCTTCTCCACAAACTTCTCCCTGGCGGTCCTGGCGGGCTGGAGAAAGCCACCGCTGGAACAAGGGGTCAGGCTGAGCTGTGCTTCTCAAATATTACCTGAGACCCTCCCTGGCAAAGGGGTCTTTCGCCTGCTCCTCCGCTCGGAGCACAATTATGAGCCTTGTGTTTCCACCTAATAAAATGCTTACTCACTTGCAGTAAGCACTTTGACATCCTTGGCCGCACATTGCTAGATAAGGACTATAAAAAGACCGTATTGCTATTATAGGTGATACAGCAATATGTATCCTCAAATGAAAGATCCTTTATAAGCCTGGTTATCATTCTGGCAGTAATCTTGGATCTCTCTCCACGGACTCAGCTCAGCTGAAGTGTTAGCAAGCGCCTCGCCACCGAGAACGGGGGCTGCGAGGTGTCACGTTTACCTTCTGTTGTTTCAGTCTATCCTCTGCCATCCCAAGCTGGGAAAACACTTCCCTCTGCTCCCGCGCATGTCACAAGCGCCATTTGCCATTTAGATTTAGGGAGCCAAATATAGCCATAGTATACGCAGGTGCGAGCCTGCATATGTCAATAGAATTATACCTGCCTGTAATGGGTTTACATTTGGCCCTTGAGCCCCGGGGATCCCATTGGGAGCAGAGGCTGTATTAAATATTAAGGGCCTCATTCTCCACCCCTGCCTACGCTGTAGTAATTAAATCTCAATGCAGACCCATTGATTTCCAACCGTGCTCTTCTTGCGTGAGAAGGTGGTGCTCAGCACGAGGGAGGGGGCAGAGCTGTCCCCTCAAGGAAAAGCACAACCATTTTTCTCCTTGCAGAAGGAAATGACACCCAGCATTAAATATCTGCAAAATGTGCTTGGGCAAAAGAATGCCAACGGTCAAAAATTAAACCTTCGCTGCAGCTCTACCCCATTCCTTTCTGCCTGTGACAGCAGCACTGCCGGCCACTTCGCAGCCGCTTCCTTCGGGCTCCCGTGTCTGAGAGTGCCACAGACGATCTCTCTCCTTCCCAGCACAAGGACCCTTGGAACCAGACCTGTCTGTCTGCCCCAGGAGCAGGAGCAGCACGACATCCCATCCTCCGAGCTTGTTCCTGGATCTCCTGAGTCCCTGCGTAACCTTGGACGAGCCCCGCAGCTGCTCCCAGCCTCTCCGGGGTATTACGCCAATTAGTTAATTCTGGTGATTCGCCTGGAGCCAGCGCCTTTTACTTGTGTCTATACAAGTCTCACTGCTAGCTTCTGATCTCTCGAGCGTGCAGGGCTGAGAAAAACGACTTTGGTTTTTCTTTAAATGCCACGTAGTTTGGAAGTGTGACACGACATACTGTGCTGTTATTCTTTCCAATTGAAACCTAATGATGCGTGCATATCACTTAACTCTGATGTCAATAATCAGCACACCACTTGGTCTTTGCCGTGGCTATTAGAGGGAATGAAAATGAAATACCAACTCCTTTTTATCCTGTTACTGTACCATAATAACTAATAAAGGACTAATAAGTGAGACACGGGGAATTTCCAGGGGAGTCATTACTACAGAGAAGACCTAAAGGCACAAAGTGAAATCCAGGACTATTACCCAGCCCTGAATTCCCAGCCAGCGCTTCTCACTTAAGTAATACTGCTGCCGTAAAATAAGTGTTTACAGAAAAAAATTACCATATGGAAAGTACCAGCCTTGTGCCCTGACAAGAGGAGCGGGATTGAACCGGAGCCCAAGGCAAGTCTTGCAGGTAAAGACCACCCTGTGCACCAGTGTAGCATTTAGGCTGGGTCAGAGTCGAGACACGTGCCAGCATTTCATAAATCTCACTTCTGCTCCGTATACAGGAAACGTTACCCAGAAGAGCCCTAAATCACTTCTGCCTGGTCACAGGATGGGTCGTGTGTTTTCCAGGGACGCTTCGACGGGAGAAGCCACACAGAGACCTCAGAGCAATGGGCCAAAGGAAATCGTGTAACAAAACACTGAGTCGATGCGACTGCAAACCACACGCAAGTTGGACAATGCACTTTCTGGATTCAAAATCATTGAGTTCTTGGTTAGGAAGGAACAGTCAGTTTTTGGTGGTCGTGTACACAGGGGGCAGTGGGGATTCTTTGTTTCCTCCCCCCCCCCCAGGTAAATGAATAGTTGTTTATCCATGTGCATGCCGAAAACCTGTCGCTGCTTAGGAATGGTCCTGTCTCCAGCAAACCTGGACCTTTACGTGCCAGAGTTTGATCCACCCCGTCGATAGCTGGAGCCTCCTCTGCCCCTCAGTGTAGGCACAGGAGAGCTGGCCTGAGCAACACCGGCAGCTTCTGCATCCCCGAGCTGGAATGCTGAGGTCTGCGTGTTAATCCCCTGCCTCACCAAAGAAAATCCCGGTTTGGTTAAACCACAGAGCAGATTCCCACCGTTATCAAAGTGATTCCCAGCCATCTGATTTCCCCATCTCCGAGTTCCCGCTTTGTTTATCCTATTAATTCCAACCACCCCCTCTTCCCCCAACACACACGCACGCAGCCTCGGTTTTTATGGCATCTTCGCCAGCAGAAGCCTCCCCAAAATATTCAGGGCACGCCAGCCGAGAACTTACACGTGCGGGGGGAAACCCTCGTGACTGGAGCTTTTTTTTTTCCTTCCCTCGAGCAAACATGATCTCATGATTTATATATATATTTTTTTAAGCTCTTACATAAAAAAAATAAAAGGCAACCCCCCCCGAGGAGCGGCACTCCCGGCCTGCCGTAACCTAACGGGAGGCAGCCGGGGCGGCGGGGATGCTCAGCCGCCGAGCCCCCGGGGCTGAAGGCTCCCCGCTCGCAGTCTCCTCTTCCTCGGCTGGTTCTCCTCCCTCCTCCCTCCCTTCCCCTCCCCGCTCGCTTTTCCTCCCTGCACCTTTAAGAAGCACATTGCTCGCCGGTGGGATGGTGTGTGCTGAAGCGGCACAGAGGAAGTTACGCAGCCGGGATCAGGCACGGAGATAAAAGCTCCGATTGTGATTGAAAGTGAGAGCAAAAGGGATTTCAGCCTCGGCATTAACTTGCGAGGGGAGCCGGGGATTGCGCTAAAGCTTCCCCGGCCATCTGCCCTTGGGGGCCGGCGGCGCAGCGGCTGCACGCCGGGCTGGGGGGAGGGGGTGCGGGGGGCTCGGGTGTGGAGGAGGGGGGTTCCCCCCGGCCCCGAAGTTCCCTGCTCCGCCGGGACCCCCGCGCCGCAGAGCTCCCTCCCGGTAAGGACCTGCAGCGCCGAGCACCGGGATGGGGGGGGCGGGGGGGGAGGGAGCGGCGGGCAGCGCGCGGTGCCGGCATCTACCCCCCATCTCCCAAAAACCAGCGTGCCCCCCCCAACGCCTCCGAAGTTGCTCCGAGGCTCCCGGGGTCCCCCCTGTTCCCCCCCCCGCCTCCCCGCGACGGGACCGCTGTGATTTTCGCTCTCGGGAGTTGGGGAGCGCCCAGGGATGCTCCGGGGCCGCCTCCCCCCCCCAGCTTCCAGCCCCCGAAAGTCCTTTAGCGAGGAAAAAAACCCCGGGACCGGGGAGGGGAGAGCGCGATCGCTTTGCCGGGAAGGCGAAGGCGCTGAGCAGAGCGGCGGGACATCGGGTTTAGAGGATTTTCTGCCTCGCAGGGCTCAGCCTCCCCCCGGCAGCTCCCAACTTCGCTCCTCGGGATGGGGGGAGAGGGGCGAGGAAGAGGAGAGGAAAACTCCCGCTCGGTCGCTGCGGGGCGGGGGAGAGCGGTCGGGGTGGATTTTGAAGGCAGCGCTGCTGAAGGAAGACGAGAAACTCCTTCACCGAGTGTACTTTCTGGACTTAATTGCAGAGCAGCTCAGTTGTTGCTCAGCGTTGTCGCTTTAGTGCAATACGGTGTTAATCCAATAATAATAATAATAAAAAAAAAAAGAATCAGCTAAGTCAAGATACAATCTAATTTTGTGTTTTTAATACTCTGGCTATCAGTCCCCAGTGATTGCCGAGTACTCTTCAAAGCAAGCAAAGAGCATTGATTCTATTTGTTCCCATGAACTGCAGTTTCTTAATAAGATCAAGCGAAGATTTATTTTCTAAGAATCAAACCAAATCAAGCAAGGCAAAACCTTGGATTTGGAGAGTCCCTCTCCCCCGTTTGCACGGTGCTGGGTGCTTGCAGAGCAACCCGGTACGCCTGTTTCTGCGAAGGGACTGTACCAGCACCCCTGGCTGACTGACAGTAAATACATTTTATTTTTGTTTCCCTGGGAATCTATGATATTTACCCAGCATAACAAGAAACTAATAGATATTATAGATCCTTTCTTCCTGGGTTTTTCCCCAACAGCCATTCAAGTGCAAAATATAATTGTTAAGGCTATGAAAATAGATCCATAAACTCAACAGCGCTGGAGTCCTCATTAAAACTACCCTGCTTGCTTTCTGTACAGTACTGGAGTCTCGCGCTCTCCGCTGTTATTAGGCACTTGGCTGTGACCGGTTTGATGTAATAATTAGGAACTGACTTGTTAGAAGTGAAAAGACAGCTCTGATGTCAGCGGGACTTACAAACACTGTGTCACACCGGCTTATTATTTTTACTACATTTACTCATAATGTAAAAATAGCAGCCAGTCTATTCTTTCGTTGGGAGTTTATTCAGGTCCAACGCAGCTATAATAGGCTGCTCTGAGAGCTGGCGGTGAAGCATGAGAGATAGCTTCTCTTTTCTGAACTCATTCATCTCGATCAGCAATCCTTCAACCAAAAAGCGGGGAAAGGGAGATGGTAGCACAGCGATGTGAAGCCCCTGAACGTGGATCGATGCATCTGCTAACCTGGAGTTTGAGCTTTCTGAGAAAGCAAACCCCAAGCATGCTGCAGAAGCAGAGATCCCTAAATTCTGGAAAAAAAGTTGGGAAATCAAATAGAAAGGGAATGATCTGGAGATAAGTTTCTGTTCTTGATACGTGCCTCCTGCCTTCTCTTATGAGATCTCCCTCCTGGGTCTAATGCTGAAAGGGTTGACTTCCCCCCCTCCCACCCCCCCAGTTGTCATTTTGTTTTGTAATTACTTAAGGTTTTTATAGCTCTACTGGAAAGACAACAAAATTGCAGAAATGTTGCTCTAACCTGAAATTAATACAGGGAAGGTCATTGCTCTTTGTATTAGGTGAACCTTAAATGTTATTAGGACTTTAAATTGTTTTTTATTAAATATTATTGTTCAGATAAATCATATGTGGGGATGCTGGACAATGTATCTGTCTCCCAAGCTGTCTTACTTATTTTCTTATCTTTTTAAGACTATCAATTTGTCTGTCTGTCCCTGCTCTGTGTCTGCATATTCTCCATCTTCTAATGACTTGTAGCTGTTTCTTAATATTATTTGAAGACCCATTAGAGCTCTTGTTGTCCAGCTGCTGTTACAAACCAGATGATACCTGAAATGGGGCAGCGCTCCATCTCCCAAACAGCAGAAGAGCCATAAGCATCTTACTATGGATTTCTTTTTATTAAAAGTTGTATATCTCCCTTTTACAAACACCTGGCTTTTGGCTTGGGAAGCCCAGCTGAGGGCTATGTCTCCTGGGGGACCCCTGTTCCTACAAGTCTTGTTGCTCCAGCTGCCCCCCCTTGCTCCCAGCTCATTTGTCTTTCAAATTTTTGCAGGTGCAGCCTGCTAATGAACTCTCCCTTTGCCCCGATCATGAAAGAGAGAGGAGACCTCAGGTAGCAGCATGGCTTGCAGCTGAAGGCTTGGGGAACTTGATGCCCGGTTGCCAAAAGGCAGAGTCAGACTGAAATCTTTGCCTGCAAGTGCCTCACCACCGCTGAGGGACACAGAGGGAGAAGCAGCAAGGCCAGCGCTGCTCCTGGAAACCCACTGACCGCCCAGCATCCTACTGGGGCCACTGCGGATCTTGCCACCCAACACGTTCATGTTGGCACAACCGTCCTTTGGGAGAAAGGAATTTTAGCTCCAAAGAGTCTCTGTTGTCAGAGTTGTACTGATGACCAGATGCTGTATTTATTTCATGTATTAATGTTCAAAAGCCCCAATAATTATTTAAGGCAGACCACAGTTTAAGGTACTTTGCACAGCGACGCGTTTGCAGCAGACAAGACGACTGAGAAAAACCTGATCCAGCACCATCTCACAGCCTCTCCAATTTACTCCTATCAAATTTCATCAGCGACTCAGAACTTGATCTTTTTATTGATTGACTGGAGTCACCTCTAGATATTTTCATGCTGATTTGGAAGCCCTTTCATACAATAAAAGGGGGGAAAAATGAGGTTAAAGAAGACTTTTGACCACTGATCAGCAACTCCGGCCAAAACTTTCCCTATCAAGTGATTTGCAAAGTTGGCTTCTGTGCCAATAGAAACTTTCCACATCTAAATACAGCGTGCAGAGCAGGATCATTCCTGTTATCATCTGGATCTCCTTCAACTGGATCATTTTTAGATGAGGAGTTTCCATGCTGATCCTGAGAGCAACCCCTAGCCCAGTAGCTGCCTTCCTTGGGACTCTCGGCACTGCCCTCGCCCAGGGATCCCGCACTTGGCCGCAGCTGCCATGCTCTACCTGGTTGCTCTCCTCTTGCACTATCTCCCCTTGGCCATGGGACAGTATGACATTTGCAAGTCCTGGGTGACCACGGATGATGGCCCGTCGTGGGAGTTCTATGCTTGTCAACCCAAGGCCATGCGGATGAAGGATTATGTGACAGTACGGGTGGATCCGGCAGGAATCACTTGTGGGGACCCGCCAGAGAGGTTCTGCACCCACGTAAGTGTTTCCCTCCTTGTTTGACGTGTTAGAACAGACTCTGCTTGCCGGTGGCCGGAGGCAGCGTCCTGCCGAGGTGCTGTTATAAGGACATTTGGGCTCAGGGTGGCAATGGTGGCTGCTGCCTTGAGCTCTCTGTCTCCTGATCTTCAAAATAGGGAGAAGGTGTCCTGCCCATCCTGGTGCTGTGCTGGTGAGAGGTCAGCCCTAGAGCAGGGATGGGGCCGGCATGCTGACAGGGAGCTGAGGAGGGGCGAGGGAGCACTGAGCAAGTCCTGCTCTGGGGTGGCAAGGTCTGGGTTTTGGAAAAGCTCTGCCCCCAGCAAGCATGCAGCCTGAGCAGCTCTGAGCACGTCCCTCTGCTTGCTAAAGCGTGTGGGGTGTGTTCACCAGTCCCATCCCAAGAGGCTGCGCCGGTACTGGGGTTTTGTCAGAGGTGAGTGCATCATCTCAGTGTGAGCAGGGCGGTGGGGGCCAGCATGACCTCGCACTCCGGCAGCTCAGGCAGCCGGTCTGACAGGCACGAGTCTCACTGGAGTCCCTGAAAACACAGCTCTGCCTCTCTTCTAGCCTCCTCGTGAAAAGACTCTCTGGGCAGACGCTTGCCCTTGTAGTTAAAATCTTTAACTTATTTTCTCTTAAATATTAATCATTGCATTTCATTCCCTGCACCACAAAGCTCAGCAGGAACATTTGATTTATAATTCACAAGGCTTTACATTGTTAAAAAGAGTTCGGGGGTCAAAGCAAAGAGCAAAACAGCACGGCTGTGACATCCCCTCCCAAATGTCCTCCAGGAGTGGTCTGAGCACACATTGAAGGCACAGGGACCAAGCCAGTCTGTGCTGAGAGGCTGTCTATGGGGGGGAGCACTGGACGTGGAGCATACCAGCCTATTACCTGTAGTGACAAGGAGAGTTCTGCTTACTCTAAATCAGTGGAAGAGAGGACAGGAGTCGCAGTTTCTATTGCCAGCATTACCCAGACAGAAATACCCCGTGCCTCAGTTCCCCACCTAAAAAATGCACGTGCACCTAGCAAATACCCTGGGCCCAGTCAGCTCAGGGCATCTCCTGAAAATCCAAGAGAAAAATGCTGCTTTGATACTAGGAGATACCGAAAATTTATGACCATCAGAACATGCCGCCACTACTTATTTACCCAGTTCCCTCCAGCCTAAGGGGTCTCATTAGTACCAGGGAAGACATTTGCACTAATTCCAGATAAGTATCAGCTTTTCCTTATAAAATATGATTTGGAAAGAAAGATGAAGTCAAAGGATGCAAACAGAACAGTTAGCTATTGATGGGTCAGTCTGTATTTCCATTTATTTGACTGGCTGCAGAAGGATTAAGAGGTGAACAGCACTGGATTGCTTTCCATTACGTTCACTGCAGCTGTTTGCAAACCTTTTCTGGCTAAGGATGCTCCAGACTTCAGCTCCACTGACCTCCGAGGAAGTAAAAGACACAAACTGCAATCAGCTCTCTGCGTCTCTTGATTCAGTCAATACTGAGCTAAAAATCTTTCTATTCTGGGCACCGGCAGCATTTCCTCGTAGCGTACGCCTGCCATGTGCCGTAACACTTGCAAACACCGTGTACAGCCGTGAATGGGAGTTACACAAATGCAAAACATGGATTTGCCTTCCTGTCCCTGCCTCACCCCGGGGTGCGCGCCTGGCCCAGCTCTCACCTCCCGAAACAGCAGTCAGCATTCCCAGCAACAGCCCCAAGCAATTCCCTGATGAAGAATCAAGCCAGGAAACGGAGTAATATATTCCAAGTTATTTTTTTAGATTTTTGGGGTGGGTTTATGAAATCCCACTGTATTCATGGCCCTTTCCCCCCCGCCTTACACCAGCGCTGTCCTCTCCGGAGGGTCAGAGTTTTAACAGTGAAGCAGATGAAGAGCAGCCCTGCTGAGGTGAGCAAGGAGCCCACCCAGCACTCGGTGCACAGAGTAGGAGATGGCTGCAGGAGAGCTCTCAGCTCTAGTCCAGCCTAAGGACTTGAGTGGTGTGTGCTGGGAGGCCATCAAGGTAAATTTTCACGGCCTCTGTCGCAGAGAATGACACGTGGCCACTTACTGCTGAGCATCCCCTTATGGTCAGCGGAAAGTGGAATCAGCAAGAAATGGCCTTGCCATCGCCGGTCCTGGGTGGTGGCTTGACACCTACTGACATGCAGGGAGAGGCGAGCGGAGCCCGCAGAGGATGTGAGCCGAGTTTTGCTACCCCTGCACAAAGGAAGCGCTGGACAAAAATCAATGTCGCTGCCCACCGATCGTTACAACCTCCGGGCCCTGGCCCTTGCTGCGAGAGGGGAGGGTTGGTGCCTCACGTGAACCCCACGCAGCTCCTTGCCTGCCAGCCTGCTCAGATGCCTTTTGGTGTCTTGTTATCCTTTCTCTTCAGGTTTTAATTATTTTTATGTAACAGGTGGTTTCTCGTAGGAGCCTGGCTTTCCAGCAGAGAAGTTCTTATGGTGACTATATTGCTTTCTTAGGTGTCTTTCAAAACAGCAGGGTACTGTCCGTGCAGTTAAACTAACGTTGCTCAGAATTAAGCACAGCCCGGCGGGACGCCTGCCCTGTTCAGACAACTGAAATCAAAATTAAAGACACACAAGCATCCCCCTGTGCTTAAGGCAGCCAGACAAGAGGGAGCTGGACCGTGTCCCCGTGCGGGGCATCGCGGCGGGCAGGCAGAGGAGGAGAGTCCTGGAGCAAGTCAGGACCTGTAAGACAGCAAGTGCTTGCTCCAAGGCTGTGCCAGCGCCGAGGAGGCATTGCGTAGCTCGCAGGATCACACGCTACGGTTGTAACAACTTTGAGCAGCACTCAGAGAGAGTTCTGCAAAAGGAGGCGTCTGGGGGATTGCAGGAATCATTTGGAGGATCGCCTTTTCTGTTTGACAGCAATTCTAGTCACATCTGGCTGCTCCTTTCTGGTTGGGAAGCGTTTTGCTGGTTATTAAAGTCAAGGGTTTTGCTTTTTCCACAGTTTCTGAACCTTGTCCTATTCACGTCAATGCCTTTCTGGCAGGGTGACCTGAAAAATGAATTGTACTTTCCTTCCCGGCAGGGCAGGGGGAGTGGCGGGAGCCGCAAGACAGATGGATAAGTAAATAAACGCCTGAATGGATCTAAAAGCGTGACTGAAGACTAATAGGGAACAGATCTTTTAACCAAAGATGTCGAGGGAAGGGTGAGACTTCAAAGACCACATCGAGGACATGGCACGGAGCAGCTAAATGCAGATTTCCAACAGAGGGGCTCGCAGGACAGGCGCGGCTGGGGACCAGCAGAGCTGCGCGGGGCAGAGGGGTTCTGGCACCATCCCACCCTCCCGGGGAGGAGGAGGATGGCACAGCTGGCAGGGTGCTCCTAGCTACCGAGATATTCTGAGGTGCTGAAGCACCACTTTGATACCAAGCAGAGACCTTGAAGAATTTCACTTTCAAGCATTGGCATTTTGCACACGTGGTAAAAAAATATGCAGGTTTTGTGGGCAGTTTACATGCAGAGCGGGCGGCGGGGACCAAGCGAACACCAAAGCCCTGGTCCCTGCTCCAAACACGTTTGCAGCTCAAGGGGTTTCCACATCCTGCCAGCGAAAGCAAGGTGGGGCGCACGGGAGGGGTGTCTGGAGCAGACTGCCACGGAACGGCTTCGCTGCTCCTGGGCACCCCGGCGAGAGCTCCCCGCACCCGGCCGGCGGCACAGGGAGCCCAGCTCACTGCCAGGATGGGAGCCCTGTTTTTTTTCCCCAGAGGCGTCGAGAGTATTTCTTGTTCAGACACTGCTCTTTGATGCAGGGCCGAGCTCTTAGCCCATATTGATGGGTCAGGGGTATTTTTATTTGGCGTCAGCATTGTTTCATCAGCTAATAGAGCTTGTTGATTTTGGCATGGGTACATGAAAGGAAAAGGCTTTATTTATTCATTACACCTTCAGCCAGATTTGATGGTTAGTTTAATTCTTAGCTAAACTTTTCTGAATGACGTGTGGTTATTAGCCTTGTACTAAAGAACTGTTTCTCTTAGTAGACCGGGTACTAAAATTAGAAAAAGCAGACGAACTTTTAGGCACAGAAACCCTTTTCCCCACCTGCTTAGCCCATCTCGTACAACTCTACCCAACCGTATCTTCATACCCCTGTTTAGGCGCAAACAAAGGATTGTGGATTTGGGGATGATTAAAACTAAAGTCAAAGTTTTTAAAGTAAGAAGGAAAATGGAATTGCTTCAGAAATGCTCTTCGAAAAATATTTTTAAAGATGCAGCGTGATCTGGTGGTTAAAGGATGGATTCATCCTTTCAGGTACCCCGAGCAGAGGCAAACCGTGCAGCCCATCAAGGTGCCCGTGCTGCCCCTGCCCCTTGCTTCAGGCAGGAGAACCAGAGGGGGGCAAAGCACGGGGGGGTCCTCAGCCCTGCAGGCGCCCCAGGGTTCAAGGGCAGCCTTTGGGCTGAGAGGAGCCCGTGTACAAGTCAAATGGAAAATCCTTTCCAAGAAAAGTGGATGTTCTTCCTCCTCCTTGAATAACTCAGCACTACCTGCTGTTGGTTGCCAAGCCGTCCTTGGCCTTAGCAGAGGGCTGGGAGTCAGAGCTCCCCTTTGCCCTTCCTTATGGGACCTATTATCCCCTATTAGCATTGAGGACAATTAATTTGCCATTACGACAAAATTCAGCAGCACAAGAAATCCACTCTCTGCTGTCAGATTGCCAGTGACAGCTCACTCAGGGTTGTGGGGATGGAAAACCGCATCTATTTTTTTTCATCTGTAAAGCACAAACAGTCCCCTTTCCCCCTTGAACCCTCCCAAACATTAAATTAACACCTGGAAAATACTCCCCTTTCCTTTGAGGAGAGCCTGGAAAAGGCAACTGCTGCCATTTCCATCCGGATGAAGGTTTCCCTAATCCACCCCTTGCACCCGTCGCAGCATTGCTTTCGAGCGTGGGAAGAAGGGCTGGGGGCCCTTTCGGTTTTATTCCCACCCTTAATCACTTCTCAGCATCAGGGTTGCTGCAGAGAATGCTATTTGAAGTCAAGATCAGCGGCTCCTTGCCCTTGGGGCCGGACCCTTGGATTGCATGTTATTAGCTGCTCAGCAAATTACACACTACTCCGCTACCACAGAGGCTACTCCGGAGTGCAGCAGGATCTCGGTGTTATAAAAGCAGGGGCTTTACAGAAAATGAAAGAATACAATTCAGCTTTAAATTAGACAGTGCTGAGCAAACGGGATTTTCCCTCACAGTCCATAGCAGTTTCTTAAATGCCCAATTCGGGATTCGTCTGGTTGTAAAGAGGGATGCTGCTCCCCTAACAAGGATCATTTCCACTTGCTGATGGAAAAGACACCGCGATAAAAATCAAGCTGTCAAGTAGATTTAATTGGTACAGTGAGCAGAAAGTTTACCCCCACCTAGAAAGAGATTGGGAAGAGCAAGCTGCTTTTAAGAAAAGCTTTGCTCTTCAAAGGGAACAGCATCCAGATGGGAAAAGCTGGAGAGAACGAACTCTGAGACCTGCTGGGGAGCGTGGCCAGAGCCAGGAGAGCAGCTCTTACGCTCACTCATACACCAGCTCCAGGTACCACAGTTTTCCATAAGCAACTTTTGAAGCCGAAGGAATTCAGGGAAGTCCTTCCTATTTATTTTTGTTTAAAATCTACATTATACCCTATAGCACAGGTACAATCTCCCATTAAACTTTAAAAGGAATTCTCCCTAGAGACAAGCCTGCCTGAGTGGGAAGGAGAGCTCTCCTGCCACGCTCTGCTTTCCTCAAGTGAAAGTCCAGTTTTAACCTTAGTTGAGCCTGATCACACAGTTTCAGACCCTAAACAACATTTTTACCATCAGGATTTTGGTGTGTGGGGCTTTGGCTGTCCCAGCCCCATGACCCTGCCCGCTGTCCCACGCAAGTGGCAGCACTACAGCCTGCAGAGCCACGGCCGCTCGGACCAGCTCACGGATCCGTCTGAAAATCCCCTCTGCTAAGCGACCCGAACCGCTTTGCTCTCCGCTCCCGCAGCAGCTGCGGGGCTGAGCGCTCGGCTGCAGCGCTGGGTCGGCAGCAGCAGCGACAGGCAGCAAACCGCAAAGTCCTGTACGGCACGGGATGGATGACTCTCCCCCCGTGGTTACGCTCTGGGGCAGCGCAGCCACGAGCGAGCCCCCCCTCGACGGGGACTGTCCAAGCTCTGCACCTCGTTCACCCCATGGTTTTGGAGAAACCAACGCAAAAACGTGGCCAAGCAGCACCAACGCCCCTGCCCACAGCACAAGCGGCTCAGCAGGGTACAGAGCTACGGCAACACAGCGATGCCTGGGGGTCCCCGAGGTTAATGAATTCCTCCTCTGACCTAGATGGTGAGCTCCATCAAGCGTGAGCAACAGCAGCTCAGCAATGCTTGGCTAGCAGAGCCAAACTTTCTGACTTGCCCGAGTTATTATGCATGTGGGCTGTTGCTGACCTGCTTAGCAGGAGTTTTCCACCGAGATGGTGTGAGCACCGCCGCTGCTGCCGCCCTCTCGAAGGTGTCCATCTCCTCGGGCACCCAGCCTGCAGTGCTGAATACGCCCCGGGCGTTACTCGGGCAGTTCAACGCAGTACGCAGGTTCCTGGACTGGAAAACACCCGAGGCTTTCCTCCACGGACCGCACGGCACTGCTCGGTGACCATCCAGGAGATGGCTTAGGGGAGAAGCCAATGTCTGCAAAGCCCTGGCTAAGACCCACTGGCAAACAGCAGTTTGGACTTCCAGCCTTCGCCCCGGGCAGATGTGCCATCCCTGCAGCCTCAGATGTGTCCCATGAGGTTCCCACAAGTCCCCTCATCTTTCAGGTAGGGTCGCTGGGACCCGCAGAGGGTGCACGTTGCAGCATTGGCCCAGCACCCACCCTGCGCTCGCTCCAGCGTTTGACACCGGCGCCTCTGCACATCTGCTCAGTGCTACGAGCAGGCGAGCTGAGGGAATCCCGTGGCTTTTTGGCTGCCTGGGGGTTTCTCTGTTTGTCAGCTGTCCCCAAGCAGGCTCCAGCCTCAAGAGGGGACTGGCCGGGGCTGCCTGTCCAGGAGCTCAGTGGGTGCAGGCACGCAGCGATGCAGAGCCACCAGCCTGGGTCTCACCCCAGCTGGCTCCCACCTCTCCCGCTTGCTGGCATCTGGGCAGAAGCCACTAACGCAGCAGCCTCCCCCCCCCGGCGCTGCTCCACGCACGGCACCGCGACTCCAGCCTCGGCCAGGTCACACGGCAAGGCGAGCGCTGGTGTGGGATCAGAGCAGCACGGTGGTGGGTGCCCAAGCAGGCAGCGGGGTCACCCACCCAGGAGGGATGCCAGGCAGCGCCTGTAGCCTGGGACCAGCACTCATTTTGCTGCGTGCCCCAGCATGGGCAATGGGTCTCTGCTCCTCTGGAGCCAAGCCCTGCGTGGATGCTGCCACCACTGGGTCCAGTCCTGCCCTCGGCACCTCCACAGCCCTTTGAGGGGGAATATCCCAAAGGGAGAACTAGCACAGATTCAACTGGTTCTTACACCCAGCCAAAGGGTTTGTGAGCCCCCATCCCCTGGCCGTGCCAGCTGCTCTGGCTCTGTGGTGCTGCCATTAAAGGGGTTTGGTGGAGCCCTCTAAAAGGAGAGGATCGCAGTCCTGCCCTGGGGGACAGCCAGGGCACGTTCTGGGCTGACCACAGCGTGGTCCCAGCCACCAACAGGCACCTGCTGAATGGTTCCCCTAAAATAGAGTGTAAAGCAGCCAAATGCTCTGCATCCAACAGCGAAAGCAGAGTGCTGGAGGCAGCAGACACAGCATCCCTGATCGGAGGCCAGGGGTGGGTGCAGGGTATCCACCACCCAGCCGCGCTCCCCCCGCAAAGGCTTGAGGGAAGATCTGCACCCGTGTTTGAGGACCACAGCAGAGCCTCTGCTCCCTCCCCCTTTTCCCACCCCGAGCCTCCGCGTCCTGTCCTCCCCCATTCAAACTATCAGGGCCTCTCTTACAGAATAAAATATTAATAGCGGCGTAGCGAGCCTCTCTGCAAAGGCTGCATGTATTGAGCTTACAAGGCGCACAAGCTTTTAGAGAGCAGGACACTTTTCCTACTTCCTAAGCATTTTCTTAGTCCTGAATCAATAATGCACTCGGAGCCCAGCGCACAGGTCGCCGCTGTTGTGCTCCTGCTGGTAGGGGCTGCGGACACGGATACGTCCCTGTAGCAAGATGCAAGGGCTTAACAGTCTGGCAGAGCAGGGATGGGGCAGGATCCAAGCGGCTTAATTTGTAGACAAGCTTCAGGGGAGCGCCCTGGGAAGAGCAAAGCTTGCAGCTCTCGGGTACAGAGAGTCCAGGTTTGGAGACGAGCTAAAAGGCAGTCAATGGGATTAAACACCCGCATCTTTGAACGCGTGCCCACAGTTGCTGGCCGAGGGGCATCTGGTTCATCAGGTTCTGCTCTCGGGCTCTAGGTCACCCGTAATTCACAAACCTGCAAAAGGAGCGGTCGCCGGGGTGCAGCCCCGGCAGGGAGGTGGGTGCAGAGGTGAGCCCAGGGCGCCGGGAGGGACGGGGTTAGAGCCGCTCACCGGGGGATTAGCAGTGCACAGAGAAAGAGCTGCTCAAAAATTATTCCACGAGAGGCCAGGCTGCGGTCGATGTGTGTGTGTGCCCAGCACAGATGAGATTATCTGCTTAGGAGTGGAATTTTCTGGGCGGTGTTAACCCTTGTGTCGCCCACAAATCGACCACACGTGCGTTTTTCAGGACAAGGTGCTGGGCAGTGGATCGGGCAGCAGAAGCCAAGCTGCTGCCCGGGCATCACAGCGCTTTGGAAATGGGAGTGCTGCCCCGAGGTCACCCTGCAAACGGCGTGCTCGGGGCCCTGCTTGGAGAGGTCTCCTGTGGACTGGGCTGATTTCAGTCTGGAGGTTCAAATTCATTGTGCAACCAGATTTTCTGACCGTTTCTGGCTTCACCAGCGTGGGCGTGAAGGGATTTGTGTCTGCCCAAGCAGTGCCAGCTGCCTTGTGAGGTTGGACAGGTGACTTGGGTCGGTCCCTGTGCGTGATGAGCAGCATCTCCCTCTGGATCCTCCCGTTGCGGGGAGGATGCCTCCTGCCTGGATGTCAGTCTCCTGCAGAGGTTGTACCAGCTACGGCGCAAAGGTCAGTTCAGACCCTGTTCCTGGAGGCACTAAGCAGACTATGGGGAGAGTTTCGGAGACAGCATGGAGTGAGAGCGGAGGTTTCCGTGACCCTCATGGTTTGCCTTGACACTCACATCAAGATTGGGTGAAGGAGCCACTACTTTGCCCAACTGCAGGTGCCTGGAGGAGCTCAATCTTCAGAAAAGTGAAGCCCCTAATGTGCCCCGTGAAGCCCAGATCTGCTCCTGAAGTCCCTCCCTGCCTCAGTTTCCCCACCTGGAGATAGGACATTGCACCACGCAACCCTGTCTGACACTGTGATGTTTCCCCACAGCTGGTGGAGAGAAGGATGCAGTGCTGAGCTGGGATGAAATACGAATGAGATCTCGCTTCTTGAATTCAGAAGCAGGCTGGAGGGGGAAGGGGAAGAGCGGCCGCGAGTAGGGGCTGAATCTCTTCTCTGGCGGAGAGAGGGGCCCAAGGGAGCCCGAGAGCCTTGAACAAGCAGCGCGCTGTTCAGTGAACAAGAATCTGCTTCAGGCCAAAGGGAAGAGGCAAAAAGCAAAGCAAAATATCTCGCAGAGCGCGTCCCGGCGTGTGCTCGCCAAGTGCCATGCCGCGAAGCCGACGGTGCCGGTTTCTGCTGACTCACGCTCTTCCAAATCCCACACGCAGGCAAAGCGTGTCCTAACACCCGTGCCAAGGGGTGACCTTGCACTCGGACAACCTCCAATCCGGGAGGAAGGGGAAGGAAGCGGAGGAGCAATCAATCCCCCCAAACCACGGCCGGGGGAGAGACAGAGGGAGCGACATTCGGCGGAGCCAGAATTAGCAGATCTGTGGAGGGACCCCATTTCCACCCTATTAATAATTCATTCCAGCGCTGCCTTTACCTGCTCATAAACAGCAAACAGCTTGTTAGCGAGGATAATTTTCTCCTCCTTTGCTATCTCTGCCCTAATAAGGGCCCCTTGCAGACAGCTGGGGGGAGGGAGGCGGCAAGGGAAGGGTGCACAAGCTACAAAACCATCACACAAGCCCACCCCGAGCTTCCCACCCCATCCCCACAAGGCTCCCTGCCCCAGACCCTTCCCCTGTGAATGTGAAGGGACAAAATAACCCCTCACCAAACCAGGGATGTCTTTTGCCAGAACCTGCCAACACGCACAGGCTGTTTAAAAACATCTCTTTGGAGGGTTGTCACAAAGAAGGGAGCGATGCCTGGGGGTGTGCGGACGAGGGGTTTGCTGGTGCATTCCTGAGCACCCGAGTGGCTCTTGGGCAGCAGCCGCACAGGCGGCCCCCGGGAAAACTGAATCTTCTACCATGAGACAGCGTCTCGATTATCCAAAATATATAGAGCTTGACCGAAGTGGTATTTTAAAAAAACAAAAACAAACATAAGAAAACATAGAATCTTGAAGAAAGCTATGAAGATACCATTTTGAAAAGGCGCATTTTGCATGCAGAGCACCCCCAGCGTCTCCGCAGTCTGACGCTGCGGCGCGTGGTCCCACCCAGGACTCCTCCATGCACGCCAGCAGGCATCCCAGAACGGCGCAGGCAAAGCTATTCCCAAAACGTTTGCTGGGTTCGAGTCACAGCCGTGCTGCGGGGAAAGCCCGTTGGGGCACCGGGGACGGGGTAATCAGTGCGTGTCCCCCAGGCATTGGGGGGGGCACGGACCTTCGCCCAGGCTCCCAGGGAAGAGCCGGTACAGGGCTGTTTGGCTTGAGAGGGGCCTCGTGTTTCTCCTCAATTATCTCCGTGCTCCCAGCCATCTCTGCTGGTGCATTACGCCACTTGCCAGCTGTTGGAAATAATCGCTGTAAATTAATTACGGTTGTTTCACCCCTCTGATCCCTCCCAGCCCATGAATAGAGTGAAAATTAATTGTCAGCGAGTATTTCCAGTTCTCTGGGAGTCCCATCCTGGCCACTGGCAGGTTATGGTTTATGCCCTGAAGCATGCGATTTAATTACCCACAAATGGTTATTTTTGATCATAAAATCACCTTGCCTTTTCGTAAATCCAGACAGAGCAGTTGACCCCTCAGGTCAGAAGCAGCAAGAGTGAAAACACACCGTAATGACGTTAGGACGAGCCTGCGTTTTCTCCCGGGTAAATGCGATTCTGTTTGGGAAAGAGCGTTGCATCCTGGAGCAGTTATTGAAGGAAAAACCAAGGAAGTTTTGCAAAATGCTCAGTGTGGCCCTTCTGAAGAATTTATGTTGCGGAAAATAGGTTTAACTCGGTATCAGTGGAGAGGGTAAAGGCGGGTGTCAGTCAGGGACGGCACGTTCCCTGCCCAACGAGTTATTTCCTGGTGCTGAATCGTGGTGCTGACAGGGACCAGAGGGAACGCGCAGCCCGGCTGGGGTGGGAACAGGGACGGAGATCCCTGCGAAGCCCTGGCAGAGCCAGGGAAGCCGGAACAGGGCATGGAGGCAAAGCAAAGCCCCGCGGCTCAGTCCTGGAGCAAATCAGAGGAACTCGGCTGAATGTAAAGAAGAAGGAAAGCAAATGCACCAAGATGATTGTTTCGGCTTTATCCTGCAGTCTCCTGAGCAAATGGGTCCAGCTTGGTGCTGGATGGGGAGAAAATAAAGCTTAGGGGGAAAATGTGTGCCAGAGCACCAGCGGGACAGGCAGGGATGGAGCGGGCTGGCCCCTGCTCCCCTCCACGGGTTGGGGACCCCCATCTCCCACAGCCATCAGTCCTCCCCGTGCCTGGTTGTTCAGGGAAGGGGGGGCTGCAGGACACCCGCGGTGGCACTGGTCCATGGCGGGGACGTTAGCAGGGCAGGAGGGATCAGGTGCACGCGAGGATTTTGCCGATGCAGTTGTTTTGCAGGATCTGAAGGAAATTTAATACCAACTTAAGGACTTCGTTGCTGTGCGAGGCAACGTGGGCACTTTGTGAACCTCATCAGCTAACCTTTAAGTGGAAAATCAAAGGCAGGGTTGTAGGTGCCCTGCAAGAAGCAGAAGAGCCTTGGGATGCACCTGGGAGCTCCTTAAGCATCACGGCTGGAGGGGGCAGGCGCTAAGGAGGGGATTGTCCCCTCCTGGGTGGAGGTGGAGGTTCAGACCAAGATTTCCTCAGCCATGAGAGCTCCCAAGAAGGGGGGAAGGAGGTTTCTGTGCCATCGCCTGCCCCACTGAAATCACCCCAGGAACTGCCCGACTCACAGGCTAGCAAAGCGCTGCTTCTGCACAGGGATGTTTTTCCCCTGAGTTACTTGTGCCACTCAGCAAAACTGGATGAAAACCTATCGATAAGAGGGGCAGCACCATTCAAACCCCCCCTCACCAACAAGTCCTCTGCCTCCCGCAGCAGTGGCCGATGCCGGCTGCTGCTAATGGCCCCGTGAGGGCCAGCCTTCGGTGGGCACCAGACCTTCTCCTGCCTGCTCCAGGACCCTGGTCGTTAAGCAGATCTCTCATTTCAGAGTCTGAAGGAATCCCCTCCTGGTACCAAGGGAGCCAGACCTGGCTCTTCAGGCCCTTGAGGTTGTGGAGGGGGAGATCAAATGGGTCCAGACATCATCAGTGCTGGCAGGAGAGCCTGGAGACACCCAAGGTCTGAGAGCTCTCTGGTTTGGTTTGAGAGCCAGTTCTAGGGAAAAAAAACCCTCTACAGAAGAGAAGACTGAAGAGAAACCCACACAACAACATAGATCTTTGTGCCAAAGAAAAGCATTTAACTTTTCTCCCCTGTGATCAAAATCTTCCTCTAAAAAAGCCAAGGATTCCCTCCCCCCCAACTAAAAAAAAAAAATAGAAAGTTTGTATTTCCAAAACTAGTCCAAGCTGATGGAACCTTGCCATTACTCTTATTAGGATACTGTAATTATAAACAAGCTGATCCCAGGGTGACCTAGGTTTTAGCAAAGGACTCGGCTTAAACAAGACCATTTCATCAGGCAGAAGAGACCCCTGAAAGCAGAGCAGCTCCCGGGGGGTTCCCTGGGCCAAGTCACCATTAAACAAATCACACCGGGTTATGAGAGAGCTGTGATGCCCGTCTTTGGCTGAGCAGTACAAACTTTCACATCATCTGCTTATTTTTCCTTGCTCAAATCCTGGAGGTTTTTTGCCCCTTAATATTATTATTATTTTTCTTCATTGTGCAGCTAGTGGTTGCAATTGCTTTCCAGCTTCCCTTTGGCATGGAGATCTCCTAAAAGCTGCAGTTTTATTTCTGTGCAGCTTTCACCATTCACAACAGATGTCTGGTTTGTTTAAAATATTCAACAGCTTAATGATTAATCAAGTAATTTCACCTACAAAAATATATAATTTTATGCTATGAGCCTTAAAAATGGCATTGTCTGCCAGCAATAAAAAGCAAAACAACTTTGTGAGCTCATTAAGAACCCTAGAAACCAGCTGGGCTTTGTCAAACCAGGGCCTTTTATTGTGGCTGTTTTCCTCCATTCCCTCCGTCCCCAGCAAGGTGGTGAGCGGCTTTGCTGAAGCATCCTGCATTCCTGTCATCATGCCTTGTCAGAGCGATATCATGTTTCTTAAGAAATCCTCCTTGAGGAGCAAGTCCCCACTGTCACCTTCAGAAAGTCACTTTTGCAGCATTTCTGCCCAGCACTGATCCCAGGCACCGAGAGGAGGCGAAACCCAAGAGCTGGATCTGCAGTCACTGGGGCAGGGACACATTTCCAGCTCAAGAAGTGGGCCCGTGTGAACCTCATGAGGTTCAACAGGGCCAAGTACAGGGTCCTGCACCGTAGCTGTCAACCCCCGGTGTCAATACAGGCTGGGTGAAGAAGGGATGGAGACTATCCCTGCCGAGAATGACCTGGGGGGTACTGGGGGATGAGAAGCTGGACATGACCAGCAGGAAAGCCAACCGTACCCTGGGCTGCATCCCTGGCAGCATGGCCAGCAGGTTGAAGGAGGGGATTCTGCCCCTCTGCTCCGCTCTGGTGAGACCCCCCACCCCGAGGGCCCTGCATCCAGCTCTGGAGCCCTCAGCATGGGACAGACATGGACCTGTTGGGGCAGGGCAACAGGAATTTGTTAGGACAACTTGTCCTCAGTGAGGCTTTTGCAATTTGCCCTGGGGTTTTGCCCCTTTGGGCTGAGCTGAGGCTAAGCAAGGTTGCAGTGGTCTTAGGTGCACCCTCAAGGCATGAGCAACCAGAAGACTATGCTTGAGAGCTGGAAACCTGCAACATCTAGTTGCTGTGAGGACACTCAACGACTGATTTAATAGCGTGAGACTCAAAGTGAACTGGTTTATTTTAAGCTCACTGAGACCAAGTTTGCCTGCCTAATGCATTCTGACTTTTAGATTGAAGACGTAAATATCTTGAGACTTTGGACAGATTCTTTGGAGGACACACGGCTTGGAGGAGGAAACCAGATTCAAAAATAATACCTGGAATTGTTTCAACAGTGCTATAACTGATCTTACCAGGACTAACGGAGCAGCCAAAGTACGGCCATCTGTTTCCGCTCCCCCCTGCCCTCCCGGCTGACTTCAAACCACCCCACCAGCAGAAAATGCATTGAGCATTTCATGGAGGAAGGACAATTCAATAAACCTAAAACCAAAAAGGAACACTTCATTTTAGCAGAGGAAGCTGTACTCATTTGGTGGCTTTTGAGGCTCTCCGCCACCTTTCAGCACTGTCACTTAGAGGTTATTTTTGCATTTGCCCTCCCACTCCAGAGCATCAGGATGGTTAAAGACATCTTTGGGCTTGCTGCCTGCTGAGCTGAGCACACTTCCATGTTGGGATGTAGAGGAGCCCTTAGGGATTGTGCATCTCCATTCCCTGATCCCTAGGATGAGCATATGGGAGACAGGCAGAGTGCTGGCTCTGCTTTTTCCTGTTCTTGACCCGTCAGGTCCCCTGCCAGGGACATGCCTGGACAGCTCTGTCCCTCCAGACGGGACACCAGAAGGGGGATCGCGCTTGTCAGACTCAGTTGCTTCCCTGAAAAACTTATCCCACCTCCTCCCACCCTGACCACCCTTTGCTGGTCTGGGTAATGTTTTCTTATTATCGTTTTGTCACAGAATCCTTCCCTTGTGTAGTTTTGCCACTGCTTAAGGAAGCCTCCAAAGAAAACCTTGGTAGGACCAGCATCCCCAGCCCCAAAGGTGAAGCTGGCCAGTGTGGCCATGCTGGGGGCACCTCTAGCAGCAAATACTCAGTGGACATTCATCTTTACCACCTCAAGGGCTTTGGCCACCCTGACGGCTGCCGCACGCAAGGAAAGGTAGCCACACAGCAAGAGTGGTCTTGCCAGGACGGCTCCGTGCACACAAACTCCTGCTTATACAAAACCCCTATGAGCGGCAAGGCGAGTTTATTGGGGAGTTCTGTGCTGCCGCCTCCAGCCAATTTCTCACCTGAGCCCACCAAGACACTGCACTGCTGCAGCCTCCTTCACACAAGAGGTGGAAACGGACTGCCGGGATGGTCTTTTCAGGACCGTCCTATTAAGCCATCTGTATGACCACATTGGCAGTAGAACCATACTGCAACACAATATGTTGCCTCAGCACAGGAAACGTACTGAGAGCCCCCAGCACTGCAGCTGATGGGGATTTTTCTTCCTTTTCCATCAGCCACTGCTGCAAAGCTGCGCTAAGAGGCAGTTACATCCCCCAGCAGGAAGCTGTGTCTCATTAGCCGAGGTAAACAATTCCTCTGAACGTGACGAGTCAGGAGAGCATATTAAATATGTCAATATCTTAGGGTTTTTTAATCCCTGCTCGGGAACAGCATGTTGCAGCAGGAGAGGACCCTCCAGCGTGGCTCAGAGCCGTGCTGCACCCCAGCTGGCATCTCCCCTTGCTCAGGGCATCTCCCCCTCTTCGGGAGCGGGGCGGTGAGCTCCTGGGCAGGTGCCCTCACCCTTCAACCTGACCCATGTGAGCAAGCCTGAGCACTCCATTGATTTCCCTTGCTCAGCTGGCATAGCTGCAAGCAAGTGAAAAATAATAAAACTATAGACATTTGCTTTTAAAACGTGCATGGAAGCATCCATGTAGTAGCTTCCGCGCTCGGAGGACAGGCACCGCACCGGAGCTCAGCAGCTCCGGCTGCAGCCCTTCCTCCCTGCACACACGGAGATGGCAAAAGCCACACGTGGCTCAAGTGAAGGCTGTAACAGGGGGAGAAAACCCCAGCACGGCACTGGTGGCTTTACCGTTGGGCAGATGTGTGTCCGAGAGCAAGCCACTGTTGAAAATAGTGTGAGTTTTGCCCCGTTTTATCTACTGGCTTGTGCTGCTTTCCGCGGCAGCCTCACGCACACTCGCACGACGAGGCACGCTGTGTCACACCCGCACGACGAGGCACGCTGTGTCACACCCGCACGACGAGGCACGCTGTGTCACACCCGCACGACGAGGCACGCTGTGTCTACAGGAGCCCCCCCCTTTCTCCCCAAGGCTGCCGCTGCGTCCCCTGCAAAGGAGCCTGGTGCTCACGTACAGATCAGCTGCTCGCTATTTTGTTTTATCCCACTGCTCGCAGAACAACCTTCTGCCTTATTTACAGCACGCTCCTCACACGCTGCTCACAGACAGAATTATTGATGTCCTCCTGAGCTTTTCTAGGCTCCTTGGCGCTGTGGCCTCCACTTGCTGGGCGAACAGTTGCTCGCGTTCCGCGTGTGTCTCCAAGCTGCGGGGAGGCACCAAAGGCCCATTGACAGACACGGGGTGGAGAAGCTTTAAGTAGTTCCCGGGACTTTTGGTTGCCCAACTGGAGGTGGCAAAGCCCAGATTTTCCAAAGCACCTCCTGTTACACGCTGTTTTCCACATTCAAAGCACAGCCGCACTTTGCAACCCAGAGCATCCATGTGCGCAAGCTAGACCCCCTCCTCCGCTTTGCCCAGGGCATACATGGGGCACCCTAAAAGCAGGTGACAAGGACTTAGAGACTCCAACAGTTTTCCAGGTTAAAGCAAGCCCGTGAAGCAGGATCAGTCCCCAGTGCCACAGGCACAGGAGCAGCCTCTTCCCACGTTTGCAGCGGGGCTCTCCCAGCCCTGGGACACAACCAGCCTGCACAGACCCCACGCCTGCACCTTGTTTGTTTGAGCCCCCAGGTACCAGCACCAGCTCCCTGCGAGCTGGGGACCAGCAGCCCCCTGCACCCCAGCACGGTCCCGGGCAGGAGGACGCTGCTCCCCACACACAGCATCTTCCCACGGGCCCCCGACCACGCACAAAGCATTCACAAACCAAACCAAAAAACCAGGCTCGGTCTTACCTTGCAAGTCCGCTGTGCTCGGGAGGGCCAGACCTCACACCCAGCAGGCTGCTTGCCTCCAGCCATCAGCTCTGAGCAGCTTCAGCTGCTTTATCACCTCCTCCTCCTCCTCTACCAGGTGGCCCTGCCTCCCTGATGAGGGTCCCACCGCAGCAGAGCCCTCTCCCTCCCCAGTCCTCTGGATTTTGAGTCCAGGGGGGAGGTGGTGTGACAGCAAAGAGATGCTTCATACACAAAAAAGATTTGCAGAGTGTTGCAGAGTTTTTTGCGGGTGGTGCCCACTATAACACAGCCCCACGTCATCCCCAAGGCAGGTCTGACCCACACGCTCCCAGAGGCAGGGGCTGCAGGGCAAGAAATGATGGGCTTTAACACACATATGGATGAGCAATGAACCCATTGGCGTAGCTAACCCTGATGCCCACCTCCAAAACTTCAACATTCGGTGCGTGACCTTGACGGGATATCCTTAGTGCAGTTCAGCACATGTGGATGTGTGTGTCTGTCCCTGCAAAACATGCGAGCTTGGCTGTGTACTGTCACTTGTGGGCAAAATGGGATGGCTGGACATTTTCTGCTGTTGCCCGGGTCTGCAGGCAATGAATGACATAGCAGCGGACATTGTTGCCTGGATGGGATGAGCCATCCTTCCCACCGTGGTCCCTGCGGGTGGGCGAGGACCGTTGTACCTCCAGCCTGCAGCTGGAGAAGGCGGCGTGACTGGAAAGTGCCTGTGCCCGCAGGCAGCGGGGCTCTCAGGCACAGCTACGTAATTCGGTTTCTGCAAAGACAGAGGTTAACTGATGTCACCGTGTATTTGCCACAGGCTAAGGGCGCCTGGACAAGCAGCAAGCGGCTGGGGACGGTGTTTAGGCTGCAGGAGTCCTGGGTTCTTTCTGGGTGCTGGAGGTGGGCACAGAGCTGCCTGCCCTGTTCCCTTCCCGATTCCTTCCCTGTCAGCTCAGCCCCTGGTTCGTTTGGGAAGGTTGAGCTGAGGAGTGACCAGCAATGTTCAGCACATTGGGCTGAGCAGGTGCACCTTGAGCATACCTCCTCTGCTTGTCCCCAAGGCCAGGGTGCTGTCCTGGGGACAGCGCAGACACCGGGAGCACACATCTCTGCTCGGTCCTGCCCCAGCTCAGAGCTGGGGAAATCGGTTTTTCCCCCCTAGCCGTGCTCAGAGGCACTGGGGGGGGACGGTGTGTCCTCAGCCTGTTCAGCATCAGGAGCCATCAGAGGCAGGGATGTGCTGTGGGGATTTCAGCCATTCGGTTCTTGCAAGGGAGCAGGGATGAACGCAGCTTTCCGTAGGCTTGTAACTCAGCCAAGCTTAAGCGAAGTTTCCCAGAGACCGTCTCAGGGAAGGCGCTTTCTATGAAAATTGCCCCTGTGCCAAATTGAAACGCCCTTTCCCGCAGGGCCTTTCAAAGGAAACAGCTCAGCAGTTCTTATAGCAAAGGAAAAGCCTTGTGTTTCTGTCATAAATTCATGCTCAGAAACAGCATCATCCAGAGCCAGACCCCCAGCATACTCCAGTTCATCCCAGAAGTTAACATTTGACACAAACAGCTAAAACCAGGGCCCAGTAATGGTCTGAGCTTGGCCGCGTGTCTACAATACCCACACGATGCCCACGCGATGCCCAGGCATTGCCTTCTTCTTCTCTGTTGACCGTTGTTGTTGTTCCAGGAGAACCCATACCTGTGCAGTGATGAGTGCGACGCCTCCAACCCGGACCTGGCCCACCCGCCAAAACTCATGTTTGACAGTGAGAATGAAGGGCTGGCCACGTACTGGCAGAGCGTGACGTGGCGCCGGTACCCCGAGCCACTGCTGGCCAACATCACGCTGTCCTGGAACAAAAGCATCGAGCTGACGGATGACATCGTGATAACCTTCGAGTACGGCCGACCCACCATCATGATGCTGGAGAAGTCACTGGACAACGGGAGGACTTGGCATCCGTACCAATATTATGCAGATGACTGCATGGAGGCCTTCAGCATGCCAGCACGGAGGGTCCGGGACCTCTCCACCACCAGTGCCAACAGGGTCCTCTGCACGGAGGAGTATTCCCGCTGGGCGGGCTCCAAAAAAGAGAAGACAGTCCGGTTCGAGGTGAGGGACCGCTTTGCCATCTTTGCTGGCCCTGACCTCAAGAACATGGACAACTTGTACACGCGGCTGGAGAGCGCCAAAGGGCTCAAGGACTTCTTTACCGTGACCGACCTGCGGATGAGACTGCTGAGACCGGCCCTGGGGGGCACCTACGTGCAGAGGGAGAACTTGTACAAGTACTTCTATGCCGTCTCCAACGTTGAAGTCATTGGCAGGTAATGGCTATTTCTTTGGGCGTCTCTTCTCGGAGGGATGAGAAGAGGGTTACTGCTAGAAAACTTAAGCCATCAGCATTTCTGTTGACCGAAAAGATTATCAGTGTTTCTCCCTCTAATACCCTCTCTCTCCAGGCAGGGTAGCATCAGTAATAAAACAGATGTGTCCTTGCTGGGAATGGCTGGGGCACCTCCAAGGCTGCCATGGGAGTGTCTGAGAGAAGGGCTGTGTCCTCCCAGAGCTTGCACGGGGGGAGCTGGGGGCACAGCTTGGATGGATGGATGGATGGTCGCGGTCTGACTTCTCCCTCGGATACCTTGTGCCCTGCTGTGCAAACACAGCCAGCCTCTGCCTAAAAATCTCAGGGCCGATGCTAGTGGATCTCGGGGTGGTGAGGAATGAGGCTTGCCCCACTGAACTCCAGCTCACTGCCAGTACAAGCAGGATGGGCCTTCCTGAGTCAGCCCTGCACCCCTGGAGCAGCCCAAGCTCCAGCAGATGAAGTCTGGGGTGAGGGCAACCCCCTGACAGATTTGGGGCAGGGGAAAGCAGGAGGGGGTTTGTTTCTCCTGGTTTTTGTTTTTCGTTTCTCTGTACGATGCCATATGTTAAGTTATGACATCAACCGAAAAAGCAAAGTAAGGTGGAAAAATGCCGAGATGGCTAATTTCCCATCCAGCTTGTGGATGCAGCTTGTGCAAGACTTACAAGCGAGAGGGAAAAAATCTCCCCATCACCCACCCCTCGCTAACAAGAATCACCACAGTGACAGAGGAGCCGTTTGTATCGGTTCCAAACTGTTTGCTTCTGAGACTTGCAAGCTAAAATGTGTCGCAGGTGCCACGGAGACTGGCTTTGAGCGGGCTCCAAGGGGAAGGAAGCTGCAGCGAGGGGTGGGAGAGCCCTCTGCTCCTGCACGGGGAGGCAGGAGGCAGCGGTGAGGGCAGCAGCAGGCAGAGGGGCTTGGTGTCTGTCTCGGCGCGGTTGCGTGTCTGGGATGAGCAGCCGCAGCTCTCGGCTTGGCTGGCAGCGTGTCCGGGATGGCTCAGGGAGGAGCCCTGGGAAGCTCCGGCACACGGCAGAGGTGTGGGAGAGCACCTCCGTCCATCTGTGAGCGCCTGGGTTTCGGTACAGGTTGCTTCTGTGTGGGGATATGCAGGGGGACATTTTACACCTGCCCGTAAGTGTTGCCAGGCGTACTAAATATCCTCCAACAGCTCAGGACAGGGCAAAACTGCAAAGCAAAGAGGGTGAAGGGAAAGCAGGCAAAGGTGAGAGGAAAGGCCAGCGCGTTGCCTTCCCGTCCACCCCGACCACAGCCAGTCCTGCCCCAGCTCCGTCTGCCACAGCCCTGCTCCCCCCGGGCAGCCGAACTGCCTGCGGGGACACTTGGTGGTACCAACAGTGGTGGCAAAGCCACAGGGATGAATTCCCAGCCAAAGCCCACGCTGACCGGGGTGGCTGCCAGGGAGGGTTGGACCTGGTGGATCAATTTATCCGGGCTGGTTAGACTCTGGAGCTGGAACAGGGACACGGGGTTTTCAGCTCAGAAAGTGGTAAATTAGGATTAAATGTTTGATGCCTTTGTGCTGACCTTTGGCTCCCAAGCACGGAGACAACTGTGCGGGTAACCAAGGACTCGTTACTGCACCTACAGCACCTTGGGGGTACTTGGTGCTTTAAGATACGTGTTAAAACACTCTTGGTGTCCCGTGAATGCCTTCCTCCCCAGAGCCCTTTCCTGCCTGCCTTGGGCAGGGTGCGGCACTGCAGTGCTTTCAACTTCTAGCTACACTGATGGGATTCTCCACAAACCAGCACCTTGCTGGCTGTCAGCTGTCTTCCTCCCCCCACACCCAGTCCCCCACTATGTTTTGAACTCACTGGCCAAATTTAATACCGTTTAATAGCAGCAGAGATTGTTTCAAGAGATAAAATCCCTGCAAACTTTATGAAAAGAGGCAAATAGGGCAGGGGAGGAAAGCTCCTTCAAACATCCCAGGAAAGGCGGGGGGCACAACCTCTGTGAGACATCTGAAAACCTGCAGCTGCCTGCACCCTGAGGACAGCGCTGGCGAGGGAGGGCTGGGCTGCACACACCTGATGGAAGCTGCAATGCTGCTTCTTTTTGCTGGGGCCAGAACGAGATGGGTTGGGGTTTGTTGACTAATTCCTGGTGGCCTCCCCCGGAGCTGGTGCACTGCCTGCATGGATGGCCACCCGCGTGGATGGCCACCTGTGTGGATGGCCACCTGGGTGGACGGACGCCTGCGTGGACAGACACCCACGGCTGCTGCAGAGCAGTGGCTCCTGCTCACCTCCACTTCCTTCTTGGCTCTGCTTACCACCAGCTGCCTGACAGCGACTCCTCCGATGCGGCAGGAAGGAGAGGGCTTTTCCTTGGCTGGGGACAAAGAAAGCTCTGAAATCTGATTTTTGTGGCCCAGACTCCAAGTCCTGAGATTGGAGTCCTGAGCTTGCTTGCATGGAGCTCCAAGTCCTATCTACAGCAAAACCCCGCCTTGCACTGCTCCAGCTCTCTCCGGCTGTCCCCGCTTGCTGGGCTGGTCCCCAGGAGAGAGGGACACTCATTCTGGACAGGGAAGACATGGATGCCTGTCCTGGGCTGACTCTTCCAGCTCTGATGGGCACATGGCAGGATGACCGGCTGGGGAGCTGTGGATAAGTGGTGTAGAAGGTGGAAAAGCTTCATGTGAATTAACGCTGCTCCTGTGATTATTCCGGCCCCAGCAAGCAGTTTTCTTCACTGGAAAGCAATCTAATTCTAGCTGTAAGCAAAGCCAGTTACAGTGCAGGGACTAAAACCAAATTAAATCTTGTGTATGGCTCAACAAGAGGTGGGTTATTGAGAGGAAGAGAGGAGAAATCAATGTGAGCCTGGCAGGAGCTCTGTGCGGGGAAGGGGGGAGGTAGGGCAGGCAGGGCTGGAGATGGACGGTGGCTCTTGCAGGATGTGGGAACAACCACCTTCAGGAGCAGGAGGAAAGTGCCTAGATCAAATGAGAGGGAAGATGATTATGAAGAAATTAAGGCTCAAAGGCAAAAAGCAGCCAGAAAATCCCACCTGGAGAGCAGAGGAGCGGTGACTTAGAGATGTGAGCAGCCCCGGGAGGTTGGAGGAGCGGTGCCCGGCCGTGGTGTGTGCCATCAGAGGAGCGGTGTGTGCCATCAGGGGAGCTGTGCGTGGCATCACCTGTGCCCCTGTACGGCTCCAGGATTTTGGCAGGCAGCTGGCAGTGCCTGCAGGGCAGTGAGACACATGGCAGCTCATTTTCAGTTGATGTTCACAGTCAAGGGAAAAGCAAAATGCTTTGCCCTCAGAGCAGACCATGAGCCTGGGTGGTTTCTCATGCTGCAGCCTTAGCTGGTAGATTCAGAGAGGTTTCTCTGATGCCCCTGGGCCATGTGCTCCTGGGCTCCCATCCAGGTGCACCCTGTCCTTCACTCCTCTGCTTCCGACCGAGGAAAAATCCTCACTGCAACCTCCCAGAGCTTTTGGGAAAAGCAGAAAGAGACAGAGCAAAGGACATGGGGAGAAGGGAAGGGGCAGTCAAGAGTTTGTGAGGATCTCCAGAGGGCCTGGTGAATCTTGTGGGTCACTGCTCCCTTCCTGGGGGTCGGTGCAATGGGCTGGTTCTTCAGGGCCTCCTCTGCCTGCTTCATCTGCGTCTCCTCGTGCAACCTCAGCCAGGTCCATTTCTCCGTTTGTGGTTGACAGTTTATTTTTACTCTCTTTCTTCTTCTTGGTATCTTTTTCTTTTCTTTTTTTTAATTCTTCCATCCTGTCCCTATTGATCTGCAGAGTAACTGGAGATGCAGAGGGGTCAAGACAGGAATAGACACGAGCAAGCCCTTGGCCTGTGTGCTTGTGTGTGAGCCAGGCAAGGTGGGGAAGGGCAGCGGAAAGACTTTTCCCCACAGATCTCTATTCACTGCTTAGTTTTCACCTCGGTGCAGCAATCAGCACGGTCGTCTTCTCAGGAATGGATGAATGAGCTTTTCCTGGCTGCCGGGACTGGGGACAGGGTGGTGAAAGCCGCCAGTTCCCTTTCCATTACACACTGTGTCTCTTTGGAGTAGTTTTTTCCCCTTCATAACGTCAGTCACCACAGTGCTCAGCGGGGCACGCTCCATCACAGAGACATTAATAAGCCATAATTGAAGTTAATGTGCCATGGCCAGGACATGTGGATCCAGTTAGGAGGAATCAGATTGAGCAGAAGTGAATCAATTTTAGGCTGATTATTCAGATTTCTCAGTTTTGTCCTCCCCTGCCCCAGTGCATGCTCTGTCTGTCTGTCTGTCTGTCCATCCTGCCAGTGATGAGCAGTCCCCAGAGGAAGGCAGGAGGAGGGAGCGTTACTCATCACTGAGCAGCTCCATGTAACAGTGTCTCATCTCAGGCGTTGCTCAGGCCAGAGAGGCACCAACAAGAAGATGAGGTTTCCAGTTTTGTAACAGCATCTCCTTTCTTCTCTGCACCAATTTCTTTTCTGAGAGTTTCCTTGGCTTCTCTTCTGCTAACATGAAAGAACTGAAAGGAAAGGCCCTCTGTGTTCCCGTGCTTTGATCCCTGCTTTCCCCTCGTGCAGTTTTCGGTGCTGCACACGGATGCTTTCCGGGAGGCTTTGCTCTCCGCGTGTCTTGGAGTGGAGAGTTCATGCCAGTGGAGCAGAAGGAATTTGCCCAGCCCATTGTGCTGGCGCCAGAGCCAGGATCAGGCACTTCAGACCTGAAGGATCAAGGCCATCCCCCAAAGCACCTCCTCCAATGAATCGGGCTGGTTAACCTTCAGTGCTACCCACATGCAAGGGGTACATTTTTCTGCCTTCTCGGTGACTCTCAAGATGCAGTGACACTCGATGCTGTATTGCTGTTAAAGGTGAAGCAATTCCTGCTCAGCCTGGTGGCTGCCTCCTGCTTCTGTCCTCCAAGCCAGCACAATGGCAGCAGCTCAGCACACTTCCCCTGCTTCGTTCAAACCAGGGGTGCCAACACAAAGCGTGTCCCTGCTGACCCCAGGCTGCTTTGCCCTGCTTGGACATTCCTCCTTCTCTCTGTTGATGAAGCTGTTGGAGAGCTTCCAGACTTAGAGGTTTGCAGTCTTCACTTCTCTGTCTTTAGGAGGGAGGAAAGAAGAAGGTTTAGTCTGTGGAGTCTCTTGTTGAGGGTCTTAGATTTTGTGTCATGATTGATGTCCCCCTTGAGCACCTTTCCCTGAGGAGCAGGGTGGGGCCTGCCGGCTGCACCATAGCTGCTTGTAGAAGGGGACAGGCAGGGACATGGGGTAAATGATCTGTGAGTGCGTGGGCTTCCCCAGCCGAACTTGCCCAGCCCCAGTGCTGGAGCATCACCCCCAAGATAGCCACGGGCTCACCCAAACAACTCCCAAGAATTAGCCCAATGCCCTTGCACCCCGTGGCCAGCCTCCGCCTGTGCTCAGCAGCTTTGGGAAGACCACGAAAACCAGGGCGAGCACCACCTGCGCCTGGCCCTGCTCCTTCCCCTGCAGCTCCTGGCAGCCAGGCTTTGGGTCCCAGGAGGTAACAGCATCCTCGTGTCAAGGACAGCCAAGTCTGCGCCAACGGTGCACCATGTTCCTCTGCCCGTCCTCACCTCCATGCTGGGCAGCCCCCAAGAGCTGGATGCCTGAATTTCCCTGGCATTCCTCCAGGCTGGAATTAGCTTGAGTTCAAGCAAAATCTTGCTCTTGGTCATATAGTTAAATTAAGTCAATGTGCAGCAACTGTTTGCTTGGCTTTCCTTGAGTCTCGTAAAGGTTTTTACTCCCACTGCAGCAAGATGGAAGGGAAACTGGCTGAGCGGGGGGGAGAGTTAGTGAGAGACCCGGAGAGCTCCTCCTTCCCCCAGACGTTTGTGACACTTTGTCAATAGCTGGAGACGGATGCCCCAGGTCCTATTACCTGCTCCTGCCTTCGGTTTGTGAAGGTTTTTATTTCCCCTCCGATTTTGTTGCAGAGTTGTGTCCGGCCCTGAGCGGATAATAGAATTTCATCGATAGACTGAGAAGGTGATGTATGTTAAAGCACTTAATATAAAGAGACTTCTACAGGAGCCCAAATTCAATTTGGCCAATGAACTCAATTGCAGGCATTATTGCATTCCAGGAGAAAGACCAAGAGCATTTATACACATTACTCTGCAAATATTTATGTTCACATATCCGTGTGATGTCCTCTTCACCCTTCCTCCCTTCTGTTGCTCGACCCCCTAATGGGGAAGTTTGGTTTCGTGTTTGCTTTTTAAGACAGCTTTGAATGTAAATAATGTTCCACCAGTCAGCAGGATCTTGACAGCTGGCGAGTGTCAACTTATTTAAAATAAATAGCCTCTTGAATGGGAACAGCCAGCTAGCGTGCTCTCCACTTTGGTATCTTTTAAATTGTCTCCTCTTGGTAACCCAAACCTCAAATCATTTCGAAGGGCAGCGAGGAGGGTTCCTCCCCGCTGGCAGGACTCATCCGCCCCTACCACACAACCAAAAGTGAAAACCCTCAAGGAAAAAAACCCACTCACAGCATGTCCCTCTGACCTAACCCAGGGCTTTTTTTCAGTTTTTGGCTCTGCAAAAAAGCAGCAAAACCCAGAAGCCTCTCTCCCTGGTCCGAGTGGAAGGAAACAGTGAGTGAAAATGGCTTTTGCTCCCCCGTCAGCCCCTGGACCGCAGGCTCGGTTACGCTCCCAGCCCCGCTCCTGGGATGAATGAGCCGCCGTCCCCATCTTCAGCCCTTTCAGCCCTGCTCTGGTCCCTGGCAACAGCGAACCTCTGCCGGAGCAATCTCCCAGCAAGGCGAATCCTAACACAACTGCTTTCTACAAAGGGATGGTGCCTGTCCTGTGGCCCAGCCATCAGAAGCTATTTTTACCTGCTTCTGCACGCACAGATGGGCCAGAAACAATCCAAGCTCAGTGCCCGTTATGCTTTGCCCGAAAGATTTGCTCCTTGCTTTTGCTGAGCTGCCAGAACAGTTGCAAAGGAGCAGGTAAAAAGTGGGCAAGTCGTGGCCAGGCAGCTGCCAGAGCGTGCTGCGAGCAACGGCTGGGCATGACAATAGAGAGATGGAGAAGAGTTATTCATGTTTCCCCGAGAGCCGAGATCAGTTGAAACATCATTTTCCTCGGGGACAGAGAGGAAAGAGCTCCCTTCAAACGCATCATCCCATGAGACTCATTAAAGGCTCATCAATTACAGTGAGAGCAAACAATTCAGGGGAAAGCTATCATAAGCCTTCCTTTGGATGGCAGTCATTAGCAGCTCTCCGCTGCGCGCTGCCGCTCCCCAACGCCAGCTCTGGCGAGCAGAAAGGGAGAGGGGGGCACCACTGCCAAGCCGATGGTGGGGGAAAGCAGGAGCTCGGTGGCCTGGGAGCCAGCAGGAGCGGACCAGGTCTCCACAGCATCCCTGGGGCCATGTGACCATGCACTGATGTCCTCATGGTAAGCATGGGGTGGAGATGAGAGCACAGGCTGGACTGGAAGGAGACTTGGAGAGGAGGTGGTGGCCCGCTGTCGTGGACTTCTGTTGCCCTATGTCTTCACCCAGGCTCTTTTTTAAGGAGCTTGTGGCAAGGCAGGATTGGTCCATGGCAGGAGGTGCACAGGGAGGGAGCAGCTCTCTGGGTCTCCACCCAGCAGCAGTTCCTCCAGCCCTGCCCAGCAGAGCAGCAGGGTCACGGTGTCAGTCCTGAGCGGGGGGGTACCAGCACCCCAAGGCTGGCTCGGCCCAGCGGGGAGGGAGAGGGATGAGGAGATGCTCTCTGCCTGACTCCCCTGCTCTGCAAGGTGGGGTTATGGACAGAAAAGAGGTTGTGAGACGCATGAGGATCCTCACAAGGAAAGCAAAGGGCTGGGATGGGTTTTTAAAGTTATTTCAAAAGTCATTATTAATGAAAGCTCAGGGACAGGGGCTGCTTTCCCACTCCCAGTGCGGCTCCTGCAGGTTTGCGGCACTCACCCCCGCCTGCACCCCTCTTCAAAGCCTGTGCGCAGGCATCTCCTTCCCTCGCACGCGGGTTTGGTGCCAGACGCCTCTCCAACCGCTCGCTGCTGTGACCTCCAGAATGCTGACTTGCAGAAATGCAGGGATGCCAAACTGTTCTTTATGGCTGTAAAAAAAAAAGAAAAAGAAAAAAAGAACACTTTCCTGTAAACTTCCCTTGGCTCTCCAAGCGCCGTGATGTTCCCTGGTGGAGGCGTGTGCAGCGTCAGCCCACACTGCACCACTCCGAGGGAAGGCAGCAGCTGAATGACCTGCACTCAGATAAACCCATAAATACCCCATTGTGCAAATGGTAATATCTTGGGCCATACGTTGCTCTGGCCACTCTTGCCAGCAACAATGTGAGCCAGACTCTGTTTAATGCAAAACACAGTTATGTGCATCTGCTAACAGGCCAGCGCTGGACTTGGGTGTCCCCAGGTCATGGAGGGTGCCCATGGGTGCTGTAGCTCCTGTTGGGTTTGCGCTGGGGCAGCTCTTCTCCGGGCTGTGCCCCACCACGGCTGCATCCTACGTGGGCTCTGAATGCTCACCGAGAAACAGCCCTGTCACTGCTAGCCTTGACCCGTGAGCTAGAGAGGAGAAACACTCCCAGCCCTGCAGATCTCCTCCGGAGCCAAAGAGACCATATTGCAACCAGCACTTTGCTGGAGCGGCCCCGGCACTGGAGCAGGGCCATCGCTGCCTTCTGCAGGACACAGCGCAGGTGTCTGCCCCACTGCTGCTATTTAAGCCTCATTGCTAAGTAGCTCCTAACCTTTCCCTTCATCCTCTCTTTCCTGCGATGGCTGGCCGCCCGAGGAAGTTGAGCTAAGGCAAGCAGGACTAGCCGCTGTCACCCAGGGGACTGGGCTAATGTCATTTATTCCAGTCTCCACCAGCTGGATCTTGGCTGGAGAAAGACATTGTGCGCAGATCGTTGGTGAACGTGCGTCCTTGGGCTGCAGGCCCAGAGGAGGAGACAGAGAAGCCTGAAAAAGGGGTTAAATCCGAGCTGCCGAGCAGAGCAGCAGCGAGGCCCAGATGCAGAAACCTTCACACAACAAGGGGTTGGCAATCAGGGCTGGCTGAAGGCGCTCGGCTGTTTGCTATTAAATAATGCAGCCTGATTGATTGGGCTGAAAAGTGCTGTGTTGCGGGGTCAGCTTGCTGGGGTTATAGTTCTCTGCTTAGATTGATGATCCTCAAAGGTCGAATTCAGAAAGCAATTCCTCGGTAAAATTGATCCTTTGGATAACAAAACTTTTGCACAGTGGCAAAGGGCTGAACAGTGAGAAATACAAGTGACCCGGCTGCAGGCAGGCAGGGTGACCGGCTGCCTCTGCTTTCTCTTTATTTAGTTTTCCTTGTTTACACCAGTTTAGGAAGAGAGGATCTTCTCTGGCAAGAGCAGTGCCCCACCACCCCTACACACAGTGGCTGGGGGGCGTCCAGGAGCACCCACCCTGTCCCCATCCTGCTGGCAGGGCAGCGTGCGGGTGCCTTTGCAGGGGCTGGGGTCTGTCCCGGGAGCTGGTGCTCAGCTCTCAGCCCTCCTCAGAAGCAAGCGAGTGGTGTGGGTGTACAAGTAGGCATGGCTGAGTGCCTCCCGCACGCAGCCGTGCCTCGCTCTCCCAGTAGCAAGAGAGCTGGGTCGTGCTGCTTGGCAGAGGTTTCGTAGCTGGAGCCAAATTAACAGTGAACGGGTTTCACCTTCCCGTATGGCAGCAGCCTGGAGCCAGCAGAAGCACCCCGAAACGGCTGCTTGGCTCTCAGCGGGTGATGCCAGGAGTAAGGATGTGCTGCGGGCGGTCAGGGGTGATGGAGGCTGCCCCAGGCCACCGCAGGGGACCAGGCGGTGGGTGACATCCCCCTGCGAGGCAAGCGGGGTCAAGGACAGGAGCCAAGCGCTACTCTCCATGTCATCCCAGACTTCGGAGAAAACAAGGGGGATGCCAGGCCCTGCCTTCCTTGTATCCCCTCCTCTGGGGCTCTTAAGCTCCCACTCAGCTGGATTTTAGGGCTGGCTCCCGTCCCCTCGCTCCCACCAGCAGTAGGAGGGAGGAGAGCTGCAGCTCCCAGTAGCTGTTGCTCTGATTCAGGCTGAGCCCACAGCAGCAGTGGTGAGGCTTTGACCTGCTTTAACCCACTATCTTGCCTGCTTTCCTCCCGTCTGCTCATTCTGAAGTGAGAGAAGGAGGCCGTGCTGTGTGGACACTGAATAATTCAGTCAGGCTCCACAGCACCCTGAGGCTGGGCATCGCCTCTGCCAAAGGGCTGGGACGGCTCAGCTGAAATCCTTCCTCACCAGAGGCAGAGGGGACACAGAGCAGCTGAAATCCAGCATCCCTCCTCTGTAGGTACCGGCCAAAGCAGCTTCCTTCCCTGGACACTTGGATCCACGGCTTGCTCCCAGAGCACCAATGCTCGGAGGCTGTTAGTGCTTTCAGCTGTGACGCGGCATCTCCAGCTCTTGCTAACACACAGATTCAAGTGGAGCATGCTGAGTGTGTCTGTCTCTGCTCCACGGACCACGTTTTCTGCCTTCCTCCCTTTTAGAGACTGCGATATTCCCTCCTCTGCTTGGTCAGAGACAGGGCAGGGTTGTAAGACAGGGAGAGAGACTGTTCATCCAGCTTATGCTTAGCCTCTGAGCGGGGTTTGCTAGAATTAAGGACAGGGAGGGGAGGAGGGGAAAAAAGAAAACATACATGAGGTCAGTTTATCCAGCCATGCGTGAGGAGGAGCACAGCAAAGGTGGCCTCAGCTGGGGAGCATCTCTAGGAGCTCCAACGGAGAGGGCAGAGGCCCCAGGAGCTGGTGGGCATGCACAGCACCGGCAGCCGGGAGGGACCTGGCTCGCCGCTCCCAGCCTCATACAGGTTGTTTATCCCTGTACAGACAGAGCAGGTGAAGAAGCAGGCCATGGTTCCTCCACCTCGTCTGCACGCAGTTCATTCCCCTCAGCTTTGCATCTCTTGTGCAATTAGCCCAGTAAAATGAAGCATGGCCAGACTCCTCTACCTGTTCACATAAGGCACAGCATTACTGTTTTCTAATGGTTCTGCTTCTGAGGATGTAAATTAGTGCATGAAGCTGTGAAAAACCAGCGGGCTGTGCTAGGGATCCATTGTCTGGGATGAAATGAGGGGTTTTGGTCCCCAGAGTCTCTGTCTGATGGCCTCGGCTCGGGCCCCGGAGTCACTAGAGCCACGTCTGAGTTATGGGCTCAGCCTCTGTGCTCTGCGCAAGTCACCTCCGGAGTCTGAGCAACAGGAATTATCACGCATGGAGATAATTATTCCCTGCATACTGCACTACAGCTCATTAAAAGTTTGTTAATGTTTGCAAATTGCTGACTAGTGTTTTTCTCTGATGAGGCGGGGACTAAAAGGCAGATTCTGATGGTGACTTGTTCTCTGTGTTATTTTGGTCACAGCAGGCTGGGGCTGCGCTGCACCTAGGGAAAAGGGTTTGTGTTGTGCAGCTTCACACCACAGGAGAAAACACTCTTGAAATAGCACACTGTGCAGGGGTCAGGGGCCCGAGTCCCACCGGTGTTAGCTGTGCTCCTCCATCAAAATCCCAAGGCTGTCCTCTGCCTCTAAGAGCCTCCAACTGAACTGGTCACCCAGATGTCTGTAACAGCCTGAAATGTGTGAGACTTCTTCCAGGAGTCTCAGCTGGAGATGTTGACTTACCATTAAACGGTCTGTGCTACCGCAGTCAGGTGGTGGGAGTAAAGTATCTCTCACTTGGAATACAGACTGCAGATCCACCTTGGGCGAGGACGTGGACATCGTAACCCCAGCACCAGATACCCAGGGAAAACAGCTGAGTTCGGTGAAAAAGTCCTGCAAAAGGAACAGAAAAGGGGTAACCAGCCCAGCTTCACTGCTACATTTTCATGCACACAGATGGCACTACACCAGGGCAAGGAGGAGTAGCAGCAATACCTGACAGCTCTTCTCCTGTCTTCCAGGTGTAAATGCAACCTCCATGCTAACCTGTGCACCTTCAAAGAGGGCAGCCTGCAGTGCGAGTGCGAGCACAACACCACGGGGCAGGACTGCGGCAAGTGCAAGAAGAACTTTCGCTCCAGGTCTTGGCGAGCAGGATCCTACCTGCCTCTCCCCAACGGGTCCCCCAACGCATGTAAGTAACCTGCAGCGAGCCAGCCCTGGCCGCACTCCCACCTTGGGCTGCACGATGCCCACAGACGGGAGCGGGTTCTCATCTTGTCCTTCTCCATCTCAAATCAGTGCCGGATGCTCAGCTGTCGAAATGGAAGCGGGTATTTACCTGCGTCTTGGTACATAGAGAAATGAGAGAGGATCTGCGTGGATGCAGAGGTGATTTGTTGGCTACTGGCAGATGAGTGATGAGTCCAAACAATGGTCAAGAGTAGGAAGGATGACCTTGGGCCAAGATATAGGTCCCTGGCTTTGTGGCAAAGCAAATTACTGTCCTTTGAAGAAGACACTTTAGCCACAGTGGAGCACTGGCTGTCAAGTAGTCCATGGGCTCAGCGCTGGCACTGCTCAGCTGCGGGAGTGCAGGTTGCTTTCTGGATTGCTTTCTGGATCCTATTCTCTCTATGTCAGCATTTCAGGCAAGCGCCACGAACTGCGGTCCCTTTGCGCAGCTCCAGTCTCATCCAATTGCCTGCTGGAGCAAGGCACTGACAGAAGCAAAGGCGTGCAGGCGAGATGAAGGATGCATACCCACCATCTTTTGAGCAGGGGAATTGGGGCAGGAAACATCACAGATGGGCCAGTTTCTCCTGGGTTTCTGTCCAGTCCACATTAGCAGACTTCTTTAAATGTCACAGAGCCACAGTAGCCACTCCAGCCTTTCAAGCAGCAGCTTTGAGCATTACCAAAGAGAATCTTTTCATTCCCTCCCCCCAAATTTTTTGAAAGATTTATGTGCTTTAAGATGATCAAAGCTGAAATTCAGGCTCTGAAGGCCGTGACAGGAATGTTTCGTGTGTGCCAGGGCTGGTAGACGAGCAGGTTCTTTGAAAGGGAACGAGCTTGTCAGCTCCCACCAAGCGGCTGCATTGCTTCAAAGGAGCCGGGGAGAGTTTCTGGTGTTGACAGGCACAGACATGCTGTTCTCTCTCTTTCCCTCCCCTCCATTCCTTGTGTCTCTTCCTATTTCTCTTTCTCCTCTGCTCTTTCTTCTCCCATTCATCTCTCTTCCCATCTGTCACTCAGTCTTCCTCCTCCTTCTGAGCCCAGCTCTCTCTGTTGCTTCCTCTTTCCCCCATCAACATCCTCTTCCTCTGCAACAGAGGCAGTTCTCTGAAGTCCTCTCGTCTTGGTGGTCCTGTGCTTTATGTTGATGCAAAGCTGAGACTTTCCATGATTCATCGGCTTATTACAGTAGAGGGGACCATGGCCATTAGTCTCCCGCGTGCTGAAAGCCAGAAGTTGGTCCTTGGATGGCCTTCAACTGGTGGGTTTGAAGCTGGTGGCTTTGCAGCGTCCTGTTCAGCAAGTGCTGCAGTGGGAAGGGTGTTCAACCCTTCTGACTCACAGAGAACTGTCCTAGGTGTAACAAGCTGGTTCGGACCCTAGAGTTTGTGCTCAGCAGAGTGAACCTCAGAAGATGTGCTTGTCCTTTGCTGGGCTTTAACGGTAGGTCAAGGAGATGGTTAACAGAAAAACCCATCAGCAAGGACCACGCTGGCTTTTCTTCCCCAGGTTGAAAAGCTGGAGATGCCAAGACCCCAGCCAGCACTGTCTGGTTACCTCTGTGGTTTGACAAAAGCAGCTTTTAAGATGTTGCAGCAAACTGATATGCCTGTGAGCAAGACCCCCACTAATTAACTGCTGTTCAGCCCAGCGTCGTGTATCTGTTTGATCTTCTGCTGGTATCAGAGCCAACAGCTTCCTGCTTCCAGTGACCAGGCTTCTTCTTGTTTTTTCCAGGTGCAGCTGCAGGCTCAGCCTTTGGCAGTAAGTAAAAACAAAACTGAAATGCTGGCATTTAACACCCCGGTGCATGGTCCTTGCGGATGTCACTAGGAAAAAAAAAAAGATGGTTATTTTCTGTCCATTATCATTTTCCAGGCAATAAGTCTTCCCTAATTGTGCCTCATTTTCTGTCCTGTCAAAGAGTCTTCTATTTTCTTCCTTTGAGTTCAGTAGCCTCATTTTGCCTCTTCCTCTGGCATGGTTTCCCCCCCATGAGGTTCGTTAGAATGGCAGCCGGAAAGGAAATAAAAAAAGACTCTTCAAAACCACCAGTGCTCGCTGTGAACTTTTACCCCCCAGTATTGCAGACTTCTGCTCTGAGAAGGAGCTGGGTTTGAATTATTTGGCGTAGCATCCAGCCTGGGTCACCTTGGGCTATCTATAAAAAAAACGTATAGAGAGTGTGTGTACATCTGTATGCACACGTGTGTGTATATGAACATATGTCTATGAGGTGTCGGCAGCAAAGACGGTAGAGCTCAGTGGGGATTTCTGTTGAAAGATTGATGGTGTGATAGGACTCCTTATTTAACAAAGCTGGAGGTAGCTTGATATCAAAGAGCCTTGAGTTTTGGGTAAGCAGAAGGCTGGGTTTGAATTTTGTGGCTCGGAAATACCCTCCAGAAGAAACAAATCGGAGAGCTGAATCCATAATGAGCTCTTTGGTTTGCAGGCAGGTGGAAGGAGTTGGAGGAGAAATAGTTTCAGAGAAATGCAAATGCAATTAAGAAAAATGCACCTAATTGAAAAGTGGAGGACATTTTTTCTGGGTAAATGAACCATATTTAGATTTTAAGCAGTTAAATTTAAATGGTTAAAAATTTCAAATAAAAATTACAAATCTCCCCCAAGTAATTTAGGACTAAAAAAAATTAAATGTTTTAACAGTCCAAAATGTTCTGTGCTTTTCTGGTCAAAACCATTTTGATAACTCTTTTTTTCCCCTTTAACAGAGCTTAGGATCCTCAGTGCTACCTTTGTGTCACTGGAAAATGCTTCCCATCAAATTTTTCTGCGAGGGAGAAGCTGGGGGGTTGCTGGGAGCGATGCGCAGGAGGTGGACAGGAGGGATTTGTGTCCAAGGCCACACATTTAGCCTGCATAGGAGACTAGAAGTGACCTAAATTAAGTATTTAAACTAGCTCAGGGCTATTATGAAATTAAGCATGATAATCTGCATGAAGCAGTGGGACAAACAAGGACAGGAGGGCAGCAGGTGCGAATTAAGTAGGAATTTGTGTTCGGGTGTTATTTTAGTTCGGGCTGTTGTGGCGAGCGCGGTGGGCTGGGCACCGCACCCCGGGATCGCTGCTGCTCAGCTCCGCGGGGGCTCGCTGATGTTAAGCCACCCATCAATTTGCCCTGCTGAACTAAGGGTGCCGGTGGAAAGAAGGGCTGGTTTTGATGGCGCTGGGTAGTTTGCTGCCCTTGGGGTGGAGGAAGGGACTGGAGCTGTTTGTGGAGCCGGGGCAGGCAGGGCAGCTGGGGGCTCCTCCGCACCTCCCACCCACTCCTCACCCCGTCTCTGCCCAGGCATGCTTTCGGTTCCCCCTTTCAGCTTAATTGGCAATTACTTTATGACAGAGCTGTAAGTATTTAAGCCAATATCTGTACCAACGGAGTAAGCTGATACAGCCACCGCCTCCGGCCCCTGCACACACACACGCTCGCTGCATCCAGCGTCATCAAGCTGCCACCACCTTAATCCTCTCGGTGCCCCAGTTCTAACTGTGCTGAGAAATCGGTCACCAGTTCAGCCCCAGCAGCAGCCGCCTCACGGGCATGCAGGCTGGCGAGGAAACCCTCCGTTCCCCCCCAGTAAGTGCCTCCCACCTCTTCTCTTTGCTTGCTAGCGTATGAGCGACCACAGCGTGTTACCACCGCAAAAACCACCACCGCAAAAACGACCACCACAACAACACCCACCACCACCACCACAACCTCAACCACCACAACTACCACCACCACAACCACCACCACCACCAGCACCAGCAGCACCCCCCTACCTGCCACCACCACCCAGCCAGGTGGGTGCCATGCTCCCTGCCTCGCTCGGACGGCTGGGACTCCTCTGCCGGGCTCCTCTTTTCGGCTGCTTCCCATCCCAGCTCCTCCGCTGGCAGTGGGGAACACATGGGGCTACCATGTCGGTGGCCCTGGTTATCTGCTCTGTAGGATGATAAAGGACATGGATAAAAATCACCCTGACTCAGTTCACATCCCGCAGCCTCTGGGCGGTCCTGGTTTGCTTTTCTCTCTATTCAGTCCAAGGACACTTTGACGTGTAACACAGCCTGGGAGCGAGCATTGTGGTCCCTATAAGCAGAGAGCCAGCCGCAACAGGTCCACCTCAAAGCCAAGAGACAGCCACGTTGTGGGTTGACATCCCCCCTCACCGGCTGATCTCACTCTGTTGTCATCGGGGCAGCAAGAAGTGAAGCCAGGACTGGATGCGGAGGAAACAAAGCTTTTCCCTTTTTTCTCTCAATTTTGTTTTTTTAAGAAGAAAACGTTTTCAGAATCCATCCCTCCTAGAGCTACTTTGCAGTGTTGCCCTGCACAGGGCTGGCACAGCTGCAAGAGATGCTCTCTTACAGCTCCCAGCACAAGGCAGGGCAGGAAAGCAAGACTTTACTGTCCCATCGTACAATTAAACCACGTACCCACTCTTGCCTGGCTGGAAGGAGAAGAGGCTTGTACCCCGTCCTGCTCTATCCCCAGCCTCTGATACCAGAGCAGGCAGGAGAGTTGCCCCCACCGTACCTGCTGGGTGCTGCTCCCAGAGCACGACGGGGAAGGCTGGCTGCTGCTCTGCCCCACCAGCCGCTCGCTCGGACGGGGACGTTTCCCCGTGAGTCGGAAGACTCAGAGCAGCCCGGAGGCTTCGCTAAGCCGTGCCAGGGATGGGACGTCAGGTCAAGGGAGAGACTGGCTCTGTCCTTGCTGGCTCTCCCAATCCTGCACCAAGTCCCTGCGGCCAGGCTCCGGGATGTAACGCATGCTGCCTGCGTCTCCGAGGGCAGTTTCCTAGGACAGAGCCGCACTCTAACATTCCCCAGGCAGCCGCTGTATAAGCAGCCAGGGAGCGTGCGGGGCTGGAGCTCACACACACGCCAGAAACACCCTTTCCTAATTTCTAAAATCACCCCGTGGAAGAAAACTTTTGTCCTTTTTCTGGGGTTTCCTCCTTCCCTCCCCCCGTGAACAAGGAGACAGTGTTTTCACTTGTCTTTTGGAAATGAGCAGATAAGACTTAACAGCAGGACATTTTTTTTTAAGCTTCTCATGGGGGAATTAGACACGCATTCCTCCTCTTGCCATGCTTTCTGGGCCTGATATTTCCCAGGAGGACATTTTACACCCACAGTATGTTAGTAACAGTCTGTCTGGGGGAGCTGCCAGAAGCCAGTCAAAGGGATGAGGAAACTTGATTGCATGTTTATGCAAATATAGATATATTCATGGAAGTACCCTGCTTGAGTAGTTAATCAGGAAGCCGAGGCTTTAGCTCCAGCTTGCATGGAGTTGGAGTGACCCTGGGCAAAAGAGCGCAAGTCTCTGGTCTGTTGAGAAGTGCTCCCCACCCAGGTCCATGCTTTACATGTGGAGGAGGGGGTTTAGCCACCACCCCTGCCCAGGGCTCACCCCACCGCCATGGCCCCAGCAGTGACAGGGGACCACGTCTACATCTGCACCACGCGCTTGGGGTCGTTCGATTTTTATCCATGCTCACCTGTAGCAACATTTTTAGGTCTATGTTTTGCAAGTGCTGTGTATGTGTGGATGGTGTGTTTAGTGTCTGTCTTGTGGATGATTTGCTCTGCCTTGCTTGTCTCATACACCTGGGGCAGGCAGGCAGGCATCCGTGTGGGGTTGGGGGGTCGTGGGGGTAATCTCTCCTGCCAAACTGACCTGGGAGACATCATGCACCTCAGGGTTTATTCCCTCTCCAAAATCTGCTTCCTGGGCAGAGAAAATACTTTCATTAACTGATGGCAAGGGACAAAATAAATAAATATACTACAGTCCAGCCATCACTCCTCTGGCTTGATAGGGGCAGGGCTGAGCTCTGAGCTCCTCGTCCCCATCTAGACCCCTCACCCATGTTTCTGCAGAGCCAGGTCTCACCCCAAAATGGCATGCCTGGGGATAGAGACAGTCCCTGGAGGGGCTGCTCCAAAGAAGAAGGTAGCCAGGGCCACCCAGCAGCTCAGGGACCTGCTCTCTTACCTGGGCAGCATGGTGGGTTTGATGCCAAAGGTCCACTGTCTCCCTTAGACCAGCAATAGGGAATCAAGGCACAGCCTAATTCTGATCTGCTCTTGAATAGAGACGTTCGTCCCCCTCTGGTCCTGCAAAACATAAAGTATATCTTTAAATACCATGACATCCCCAAGGGGCTGTGAATCCAACTCACTTGGACCTCAGGGGAAACCCCTCTTTAAAGAGATGACCCTTCGAGCTCCTGGTAAGACACCCATTTGCAGCAGATGCAATAACTTGGAGCCCCAAAGTGAGATACTCTGCCATTACCTCCCTTCTGAATTTCAGAAGCATTAAACGAATCCCTCCTTGCTTTAAAGCCAGGTCAGCCCACCAGCCATTTAAAAAAAAGAAAAAAAGCCCTGTTAGGGCCCTGCTGTTTCACCCTCTAATTTGCACCCTGTCTTTTACCCTCTGAATTTCTGCTTCCTACCATAAGCAAGCATCATCAGACCAGCCTCTGAGCTCGCTGCTTCTGTGCCCATGAGAGATACTCAGAAAAAAACAGGTATTTAAAGCCAGACCGATGTGTTTTTCCCCTCTCCTTCATGCCTCCGCACACTAGTGGGTAGCAGCAAGGCACAAGCTACGTAGCACGTAGGCTAGAGGAGTAGATTAGATTGGAGTTGTCTCTGGGTTGCATGGATCTGCTAGACATCTGCTTCCTTTGGCTGCTCGTGGTGTTTTCGTGGTCAAGGTGGAGCTGTGGGCATGTTCGTAGGATGCTTTTGTGCCCGGTCGCCTGTCGTGTGGGCAGAGGGGGAGAAGAACGAGTTTACGGGCATGATCTGTGGTCCGAAGGCAGTCGAGGCTGCCAAAGTGGGTAGAAGGAAGGGAAATCATAGAGTTCCCCTAAGGAGGATGAATTAAGTGCTATTCACATTTGCCTTCTGCAGTTCTGTTATTTTGAAACCTTCCTTCAAGCCTGTCAGATTCTTCCTTGCCATTTGTTACATTTTTCCCACATTGAAAATAAGCAAAAAAGCTTTTTTTTTCTTTTTTTTTTTTTCTTCCATTTCCACCTCCCCCAGGTTTGTAGCAGTTTCAGCAGCACCAGTTCACCTCTGGGAAAAAAAATAACCCACCTGAGCCCTGCTTGATGGTTAAGAGCTCCAGCAGAAAGAGAGCACCAAAAGCCCAACTTCATGTAGGTCCTACAGAAATGGGACCCCATGTTTATGTTTTGAGAAGGACTTATGTTTTGAGAAGGTCCTTCCCCACCACTCCAGCACTGTTTCCCCCAATGGGTTTTGCTATGAAGTGCGACTTCTTCATTCAATTTATTCTGCTTCCCCAGCAACCCACCAAGACCAGTGGGCACTGATACAAGCCCCTAAAATAAGTGCTGCCCAGTGTTTCCCAGTTGTAAGAACTGGGTCTGGGGGTGAAACACGTCTCTCCCCCTCCTGAAAACGTAAATCGTCCATTAATGTCCCAGAGCTACAAGGGAAAGGCTCTCAGGATAATGAGCATTAATAATTTTCCTGGCTCTGTAAATGCAATTGAGTGGAGGTGTATGTGAATGACTAAAAAGCAAAATGCCTTCAGGGCTGATTTTTATTGTGACTCTAATTAAACCCTTGCCAATTTGCACAGGGCTTTTTTCATATTCTCTTTAACACTGTATTAATATCAATTGGTTTCCACTTTCCAGCTGAAAAGGACAATGTCTATCACCTTCTCTTAGAGCTTGTCATTAAAAAAAAAAAAAATTTTTTTTTTTTCTTTTTTATTCTGCATTGTTTATCATCCCTTTGACGAGGCTGGGAAATCACATTTCTCTCCTACTCGGGTTTGTCCTTTGAAACTTGGCAAGGATTGAGGGTGTTTTTTTTTTCCCTCCTCCTCCTTATGTTACCCAACTGGAGCCTGAAATTAATAATATGGCTTTTAAAATTTTATTCCTTGGTTTGTTTTCTAGCAAACCTGAAGATTGTTACCAATACTGAGGAGACGGGGAGGGGTATGGAACCAGTCGGGGGGAGGGTTTGCAGGGAAATCAAACAAGTGATCTATAAATTCCTTGCTGGTTTAATTTCTCTGCAGTGTCTTGCAAATTCTTTAATTGGTGTTTGTGAGGGAAGAGCAGAGCCTGAAGGAGGGCCTGGAAGTTTGGGTTAGGAACCAGGACTTCGTCCCTCCGCCCCAAGGCACTGCGCTGCTTCTCAGTTCCGTCATTTCGAAGCAGAGGGGTGCAGACCGGTCACTGAGGTCCTTATGCAAAGACACGGGCGAAACGCCAAGCGCTCAGCCAGGCTGAGAACGGGCAGCTCAGCACCCCGCTGCCCTCCTGCCCTGCGCAAGGGCTGCCCAGCCCCGCAGCGCCCGAGGACGCACCAGCTGCCCGGTGCCGGCAGCAATGCTTCCATTGAGCGGGCGTGAAAACCTGCACGGCACAGGGTCCGGCTTGGTTTTGTCCTCCAAAGCTCCGGCCCTCCGTGGGAGAGCCGCAGAGCTCCTCGCTGGCTGCCAGCTCCCCCCAGCACACCCAGTAACGCAGCTTTTCCCCTTCGATCGCTGCAAGACTACACCGGCTTGTCGGCGGCTGCCCCGCTGCAGGTGGGCTCTCCCCCGGCCAAGGGTGGCCCAGGAGCAGAAGGTAGGAGACGCGCGGCTGAGCTGGGTCCTGCCAGCGACTACCAGCTCCCGACACCCGCAGACGCTTTAGTTTCTAGTTCTGCATCTCTGCTTTCCATGCGTCTCTCTCCTCCTCCCGCCTGGGAAAAAGCTCCGGGTTTGTCTGCGCCCGAAACGCGGCTGGGAACGCGGGGAGGCTGGATGGAGCCTCGGGGTTTAGTCATATGCATGAAAGATGAGGATGGTGTTAGGAGAGATTGTTCGCAGCTTGCTGCTGGGGTGAGCGGAGAGGATCATGGAAATCCCGTCGTCTCCCGAGACCGGAGCCTGTTTGTAAAGCAGAATAACTTTGTAAATAGATAGGCCTGTGTCGTTTGTAGCATAGATGCCTTCTTCTGTATTTCCTTGCTTCAGGTCTCCTGTGTGGCTGCCTAAGGTGGGCTGCTCCTGGCGGGAGCCTTGAGAAGCTTCACGCTGGCTGTTGAGGCTGAAGTTTCTGCTCCTCGGGGTTCCCACCAGCACACACGCTTCGGCAGCTGCCCGTAGGTGCTCAGCTCCCGTTTCCCATCCGAGATGCCTGTAGCTCGCTCCAGCTGTAGACGTTAGCATCCCTTCCAGTGCAGAAGGTAACAGCTGCTGAAGCTGGGCCCAGGACACAACCCAATGTTTGGAAGTACTCAACTGGGGTGGCAGAAGTGCTGGAATTGAAGCTCTTGGGAATCATTGTGCTTTTAGACCTCTGTCTGGCCTCAGAGAGACAAAACTGTATTCGACACCGTACGAGGGGTTGGCCTACACCATGGGCATCAATGCCAGGCGATGCTGACAGTCTTTGCCAAACAATAGGGGCTTCTGAGTCTTGCCAGTGGTCTGCACATTCAGCCCTCTCCACGCTTGGCCAATGTAATGACCACATGCCAACACTCGCCCATCCAGCAGCTCCCACACCCTCCCCTTAGGAGTATTTTTTCTGTCTCTCTTCGCACATAAAGAATCTAATTTCCAGGAGACACTGTCTCTCATTCCTGCTTCAACACATCCTCGACCAGATATGACTCCACTAACCAACCCTAGATACCTGCCTAGAGCTTCCAGTGTCCCTTTGCCATCTTTTTAAACAAAAAAGAGGGGAATCTGTAGTAAATCTGACATTCTCTCTAACTGATGCCACCATAAGCTGTTCAGCGCCCACCAAGCACACCAGCGCTTGGACCCAAGCCGAAGCCACCAGAGCCTCCCAAGAACATTCAAGGTAAGGCCATGCCCATCCCCAAGAACAGGGCTCTCTCTGCCTGTGCCCGGAGGCCAGGACAACCCATGTGTCCTCAGCATGACCCACCATCATACAATCTGCTCTCCTACCCAGAGGGTCCACCCCAGCTCAGTTCTGCTCATCCATCCCCATGGAGATCTTTTTGGAGGTGTGTTTGGGGCTGGGATGGCTGTAGGGGTCTCCCTGGGGTCCAGGAGAATCCGCGGGCACCTCTGCTGCTTTGGGAAGGGGTTTCTTGCCATGTGGCGAGGGGCATGCACCTTCCCCCAGCCAAGATTAATGGGTGAGATTAATTGGGCTGATCAATTGCACTGGCCCAACTGGGCCAAGCCTCCATAGCAGATCACCCTGCTCCCAACCCTCTGCAGCGCCTCCTCACAGCCATGGCCCTCTCCTCATCAGAAATGGGCACAACCATGGGAGCTTCTCCACAGGGATATGGCCCCCAGGGCCACCTACAGCACCCACTGCAGAGATGTGAGGCTTTGGGCACCCTGGGGACCCATGGAGTTGTTCCTTCCACTCTGGGCTGCCCCACTCCCCTCATGGCAGGGACAACAGGTCCCAGAGCCCCCATACTGTGCCAAGCTGCTGCTGAGCACCCATGAGGGAAGGCCACCATGTTCCCTGCTCAGCCATCATGCCAGGGAAAGGAGGAGGCTGTGGTGGCAGAACAGGGCCTGGGCACCATGGTGGCCTGTCATGGCCGTGGAGGCTGGAGAGTCTAAGTTGGTGAATGAGGGACTGGACATGGTGCTGGACCACCATGGGACCAGGGGAAGCCATGGAGACCTGAGGAGGCCCTCACGCCACAGCACTCTCACAGATGGCATCAGAGGCAGAAGTGGGCTGGCTCTGACCATGGCTGAGCCCTGGGGGCAGGGAGCACGGCCACCTCCTGCCTTTGCTGTCACTGTGGGATGGAGCTGGCAATGCCCACCCAGCACATCTCTGAGCACTGCAGCACAATGCAAGGGCTGGCACGCCACAAAAAAACAGTGTCACCTGTTCCTAAACACCCTGTGGGGTTCAGCACTGCTCAACCTTGCCCCTTACTGGGCTTACCAAAGCACCAAACCCCCCGAGCACCAAACCCCATCAGCTCAATTTGGCAGTGATGGCCTTTACCCTCAGTGCTCTGGTCACTGGGCGCTGGACGGGGCTCTGGCTGGTGGCACGGCCCCAAGGAAGCACCATCCCAGACAGGGCAGCCCCTTACCCCAGGGTGTTATCCCAGCCCAGCCACGCTGCGGTGGGCCCTGGGAGCCCTCTCCCCACCACTGCACTCACATATGTTTTATCATCTCATGTAGCGGCTCCGAAGAGCAAAGCAGGGCACACAGCACACTCTGCAGGCAAGAGGCACGGGAAGAAGCCAGGTACGTGCTGCTGGGGACGAGCCAGGCTGGAGTTCTGCAGGACCCTGTAGCAAGCCCTGACAGATACCACCTCCATAGCGTTTGTCCTCCTAGCCACTTTTTGGGTGCCAGTAGGCATGGCCTCCAATGAGGCCATGGCCAGTAGATGTTTGTAAGCTGTTTAGACTTGTAGATCTTTATCCTGAATGACCTGATTCACACCACTGAACGTGCAAGTAGCTGCTCAGCCCCCAGGTCTGCACATTGCAATAGCGTGGTGCATTGAGTCTTTCATGCATCAAACGTTGAGGAGGGGAGAAGAAGAGGAGAAATTTAGCAGCTACCAGCTGTCTGGTGCAGAAATAGATGCCGGCGCTGCCAGAGCGGTGTTCTTGGCTCGGCTTGGCATTGTTCTCGTAGCAGAGCTGCGGTAGGGTAGGACGCGGAGCGGTGCTAAGCGGCGAGAAAAAGCATGTCTCTGATTTTTCTTAAGCATCCTCAAAGAGCTCAAAACTCATCCGGCTCAAACCAGACTCTGGCCCGGTGGCTCCTATTGAAACATATAAAGGTAAGAGGAGGGAGCGCAGTGCTCCGGGGCTCCTTGTCTTCGCCCAGGTGATGTGGTCCAGCCGGCTCTGACATGGTGAAGATGGGGAGGGTTTGCTATCCGAGTCATGGTTAGCTGTATGTAGGAATGCACCCCTAGGGTGAAACAACGCTTGGGAATTGCAGCAACCAGAACTACTTGAGCTGAAACTCTTTGGGTATTGGTCAAACAGGCAGAAGTTTTTTCACAGAAGGTCAACATTACAGCAGACTCTTAGTTCCTCCTGAGGCAGCTGTGAACCATGGGGAAACCTCTGCCCTGCTCCATCTCCCCTGCTCTTTGTTTCATTCACACAAGCCACCTCCTCCAGTCGCATGTGCATGCCAGCCCACACCCTTCCCTCCCATCCCTCCGCCATCCTTGAACGTTTAATGCTAGAGGAGCTTGGAACAAAACCCCAGCTCCAAGCCTCCCTCCTCCTCTCTGAAGGCTGGGGAAGCTCAGACCTGGCTGACACTGTTTCTGCTCACGTTATCCCCTGCCCGTGCTGGCTGGGACACCTCCTGCCCAGGACAGCTGGGCCACAAGGCAACCAGGGTACCTCCCCTCCTCCTGCTTTGTACTTACAAACTTCCAGAAAGATCCAGCACCCTGGATCTAACACTGCAAGGCAGTCACCATCCCAAGTCACAGCAACAAAAAGCAAACACAAAAAGCAGGTAATCAGGTTCCGCTGGCTACTAATTAAACCTAGCTGGCTACTTTCTAACACGTGCCCACAGCTGAGAGAGTTCAGCCCTGGGGACAGGAGCAGTGCCCAGCCAAGTGGAGGTGGCATCTCCCATCCCACCAGCAGCCTTTGCAGGCATCCCTGCGCTATGCCAGGCAGCCCTGGTTCAAATCCTCACACGCTTGTCCACATCTTTTGAAGGACCCCACAAGCCACATTTCCTTGCATAGACTCATCTTAAGCATTCAACCCAAGAGTCACCATACATCACCACCATCACTGGTTTGGGAGGTACAACAACAAGAGGGATGCTGAGAAGGGGCTCTGAGGGGAAAAAGCCAGAGAGGCAGCGAGGTTTTACCTGGGCAAGCAGCAGCTTCAGCTCCACTTCAGCCTTGTCCAGGGCCTTCCCATCACTGGAGGCAGCAAGCGCTGCCGCACCCTCTGCCAGCCCCATCCCTCTGCCAGGCCCTGGAGCACAGCCCCCAGCAGAGCCTTCACTGGGGTCTGCACGCCAGCCCATCTCCCTTGCAGGGTCTGCAGCCCCCCCAGAGCCAAACCCAGGGACCAGGCTGAGCTCTGCTCATTAAGAAGGCAGCTCTTTAATTAACACCTGGCTCCCCTCCACAGCCCACCACCTGCTCCTATGATTACACATTTCCTTAAAGAGACCATGTCCTGGGATAGCCAGGGGCTAGCTCCTGCCTGTCCTCACCCCAAGGGGACAGAGCCCCCTGACCCCACTCTGCCCTCTGAGCAATGGCTTCCAGCCTGATCCCCCCATGGCAATGCAGAACGGCAGCCGCTGTGCGCACTCATCCTGCCCACCCCACCCCAGCCCTGCGCTGGCAGTGGCCATCGCGTTTCACCTGAGCAGGAGCCTCCTCCAAAGCAAGTGGCTCCTCTCATCCGCCCGGCGCAAGGGAGGGTGCTCCTGACCCAGCTCCCCAGCTCTCTCCTCCTCTCCGCAGACTGTGAGTGCTACGGCCACTCCAACCGCTGCAGCTACATCGACTTCCTCAACGTGGTGACCTGCGTCAGCTGCAAGCACAACACGAGGGGCCAGCACTGCCAGCACTGCCGCCTGGGCTTCTACCGCAACAGCTCGGCAGAGCTGGATGACGAGAATGTATGCATAGGTGAGCACGCCGGCGAAGTCGGGCAGCGGCGCCGGGATGTGGGATGGCTTGTGCAGGTCCTCGCTCCACGGGGCATCAGTTCTGCCCCTCTCTGGAGGGTGGTGTGTCCACCTGCATGGTCCCCAGGGACAGAAGCTGTTATGGTCTCTGCAGCCCGCCAAGGCTTCTCTTCCCTGAAAACGGAGCCCAAATAATATCTTTCCAACTTGATTCAGATGCATTGCTCTACCAGGAGCTGCTCAGCTCCAAAAAGGGGTGGTCTTTGCACCTGTGGCTGCCTGAACTGTTGGACCCTACCATGAAACCATGCCCTCCCAGCCCCTCGGTCTCTAACAGCCCTCCCGTAGAATGCAGCCAGCCTTTTCCAAAGGCCCAAACACCTCCCTTGGGGCATTAGCGGACACAAAGCCCCCGGGCAGGACAGGCACTAACAGCCCTGTCTTTGGCCAGAATGTAACTGCAACCAGATCGGCTCCATGCACGACCGCTGCAACGAGACCGGCTACTGTGAATGCAAAGAAGGCGCCACGGGGCCCAAGTGTGACGACTGCCTGCCCAACTACTACTGGAGACAGGGCTGCTTCCGTGAGTACCCGAGCCGGAGGGACAGAGGGAGGTGAGAGAAGGGCCTCGTCAAGGGGTGGATCTTCAGCACTGCCTGCTTAGATGCCCCCTGATGCTCAGGGTGTAGGGTGAGGAGACTCCAGCCATTCCTCCCAAATCCAAAACGACTTCATAGCTTTGCCCCTGGAGTTTGTAGCCCCCACTATGTTCCTCTGGCTTTGAGACTGCTCTAGCACTGTGAGGGTTAGATAATTTAACCCATAGAAGCTAGAGAATAAAGCTAAAAGTGTCCAGTTTCTGCTGCAGTCAAGGGGTTTGACATACCCCAGATTAACACCCACATCCTTCCCTCCCTCCCACCTCGTAGCCAACGTCTGCGATGACGAGCTCCTGCTCTGCCAGAACGGCGGCACCTGCTACCAGAACCAGCGCTGTGTCTGCCCCGTGGGCTTCAAGGGGGTCCTGTGCCAGCAATCCAGGTGCGAAGCCGACAAAAAGGACTGCGACGGTGCCCCCAGCGCGCACGGCAGCCTCGGCACCGTCCTCTTCGGGGTGCTCGCCCTCCAGCTGCGCGGCTGGGTGGACCTCTGAAGCCACGGAGGAGGGAACCCAGCCCAGGCACGTCACCCGAGGGACCTGGGGAGACTAAGGTAATGGATGGCTCTCCCCACCGTCTCCTCCGCCTTCCTTCACGCTAGGACTTGCACAACGTCTTTTGGGCCACTTTCCAAGCAGAGAGGTATGCAGAAAATCAGGGGCTGACTCCTGCCCCTGGACCCATCCTGGCCGTAGCTGGGGTGGCTGCAGCGCAGAGCTGGCTGCCGAGCAGCAGCGCGGGGACTGCACCAGCCTGTGCCGGGGCCGTGGTCCCACAGCCCGGCAGGGAGACGGGGCCCGTCCTTCCCTCCATGCAGCGACTCTCCTTCCCTGCTCCGCACAGGGCGACCCGGGGCCACCAGGGCCCTGGTGAAATAGTGCCGCGATCCAAGGGATATTTTTTTTATTATTACTTTATTTACTTTGGTATAGGCTGGGGTGTTCTTTTTACTTTTCCTCTTCTTAGTGTTCTGTTTTGAAAGAGCCTGTCATGACAACTCCAGAGCCCCGTACCACCACAGGCAGGGGAAGGGGAGGGAGCGAAGGGGGACTCTGGTCCATCTTTGCTGCATAGTCCCACGTCCCACCATCGGCCTCGCCTGGCCACGCACATACTGTTGCCTACAACTCTAGCTGCTGCATTGATTTTGTATTTCCATTGCTGGGTTTGTTTTCTTGCACTTACGGAGCACGCAGGGGCCGTTAGGCGTATGGTGCGTGAGGAGTGCAGTGTCTTATCCACACATGTCCGTATAGTGTATGGTTCAAATACTTTTTTTGGTAGAGACTTATTTTTGTTTGGATTAAATGTTATAAAAGAACCACGACTTAAAGGGACATTTTGCCATGAGCATTTGATTCCGGTGTATCCTCCTTCAGTAAAGCAACTATCAATTGCTGCTCGATCACCACGTTTTCCTTTTTGTGTGCACACTTAATTACAGGTAAAGACTTATTTTTTGATTCCTAATGTCCTCTTGTGTTTTCTGAGTCACTACCAAGGTGCACCACACAGCGAGGGAGAGGGGAGGGGGAGAGAGGTTGCCTCATCACTGAGAGCTGTTAATTATTTCTCATAATTACTTTGCTGAACCTAGGTTAGAATACTAACTGTAGACAATGCACAAAGCCTGAGTGATCTATTAAGCACTGGTCTTGCATTGAAAGGCCATTTCCAAATGAGTCTGTGGCAAGAGAAGGCTGGGTAATCCAGGGATGCTTCTGCAGGGGGACCTCAGCTGTCCAGCCCCATTTCAGCACCCCATAACGCTGGTGCCATGACGCACCTTTGCAGAAAGAGCTGATTATTTAGAGTATATTTAAGCAGCCATAGCCTAGGACTTCAGTATAGAGCTCATAGGGACAAAATCAACTAATTCAAGGCTCATAAACATGCCCCTATCAGAGGAAGCATTTGCAGTCAAGCATATAAATGAAGGAAGAAGAAACCAGAGACTAGAAATGATGTAACTCAGTCAGAACATGGGGAATGTCATCAACACAAGAGCTTTAATTTTGCCATATCCAAAGATTTACTAAGCTAGGAGCTGACTGAGTGGAGGATTAGAAGACAGAAGGCATCTCCCATCTCCAGCACATTCAGTTCTGGGCCAATTCTCTTGACAAGGCAGCAGCCCTCAAGTCACCACCCCAGCTCTACCCAGCCCTCTTGCCCCCTGAGCCAGCCCCGGAGCCCCACACAATCCAACCTTGAGCCTCCACAGGCATTTCCAGGTCTGGTATCCTTGCCAGAGGACTCCAAGAACGTCTCTATCAACATCTGTTCTGTTTCAGTGCTCGGTCTCCATGGTCCTGTCCCTGCAGCTCATCCTGCTCAGCTGGGGCCTGTGCTGGGAGCAGCCCAAGTTTCAAAAGTGCAAGAGCCTGAAGCATCTTCCAGCCTGACATTGCAGATAATGTGTATGCAGCCAGCGCCCCTGAAATGCAGCCACCTCCACGGAGAGCGGGGCAGTGACCTTCTACTTTGAAAAAAGAGGAGAAAACAGGAGTGAAGGTGCAGGACAGATAGAGTCACATCAAAGAGCAACACAAAGAAATCCGGGGTGTATTTCGAGCAGCATTTAACATCACAGAGGCAGGTCACAGGACTTAGTTAATCCATCATAAAATAAACGAGGGTTAAACTCACCCTGCTGAGATTTGATCTTTGAGGGAGTGGGCTGGCACAAGCATTGCCTCTGCTTCTTGAATGCAGTCGGTTGCTGTCTGTTGTTATTGACACTTGCTCCTTCTTTGTACTTTCCAACTGCAATAGATTTTAAATCCTCATACACTACTGTTCTCACAAGTAATAGCATAGAACAGCCTGTAACAAGATCAAGATCTCTAATAGGACTTCTGGAAGGTGAAGCAACATTCTCCTTTCCCTGCACTAGTGTTTTTCTCCAGAATATTAGATTAAACAACAGAAAATTTACTACTTCATAAAGCCATATCTCAGACAAACTCTGCACCCAGCAGAACCCCTGCCAGCACACACTTTTATTCCGGTATGAGCAGGAGCGTGCGAAGCAGTAGCACTGAATTCCTGTAGAAAATAACCTCAGCAGGGCACAACAAAGCTCAGAACACCCCAGGCACGAAGACTGCTGAAGGTGATACACCACTGCACTAGACTTTTTTTGGTTTGGGGGGTTTTCTCTTGGTAGATTTGGTGTTGGCTGGTGGGTTGGTTTTGAGGGTTTGTTTGTCTGTTTTTAAGATAAAGCATCATTAGCTTCCTAAATCAGCCTCAGAGATGATACCACCTCCCTACAGACCCAGAACACCAGTAATGTTCAGTCCTGGACCTTCTTTAACCAAAGGCCAATGAATAATTCTGTAACTTCAACCAGGAGTAGAAAGCTGTGGAAAAGTAGAAAGCTCCTGCAGCTATGCCAAAGGACACCTCAATAACGTTGAAGACAACGGGTGGGGAACAAAGCCAACCCAAACCACGCCACAAGTCCACACTCCACGCTACATATACCGTTCTTAGGCTCTTACTGTTGTGCAGAAGTATAGCTCTCTGCAAAACAGTAGCTGCAAAAGACAAATGAGACATCCTTCACTTCAGAAGAAATCAAAATCAAATGGCCTTTGGGCTATGAGCAGGAGCAGAGCCAAGAGAGGGGGTTTCAGACTTCCCTCCCGTGGCTCTTCCTGCAGACCAGGCAGTGCAGCTCATCTTCAAGCTCAGCCACCAAGCTGGCCCTGCGCATTGGAGATCAGGATGGCACTTCACCTGTCCAGCAGTGCTGGAGAACTTGCAATCACATAACACGAACCACTGCGAGACAATAAAACCTCTCGCAGTAAACTTAAGCTCAGTATTTAAGAAAATAACCTAAAGCTTCTGCAAGCTTCGGCACTGAAGACCTATTAACTGCAGACATCTGTTAGCACATAGGCGTCTACACAAAGAGAATAGAGCGTTATTGAAATAATACAGAAAGAAACCATCACAACAAGTACTCGCACATCTAAAAGCTCATTTTAAGATAGAAACATTTGTACAAGTTAATGCTTCTAGATGGGAGAAGTTGTCCAATGAGCGTGATACTTTACTTGTGGAAAGGTTAACCAAAATGTACTTCGCTTTCTGAGAAAAGCCACTTGCGCGCTTTCAAGAGGTTTTCATGTGCATCCTGTTGCCGGCACGCAGCCGGCATTTGATTCATTGCAAAAAGTTTTTAAATTACTCTTCTGTCTGCAAAAAAGTGACCTCTTCAAACAGTACAAGTAGAGCTTCTGAATTTTCTTGTTTACCTCTGATTTTAACTATTTAGAGTACTGACAAATCTAAATAACCAAAAGCCTCAGGCAACAAAAATCTGCCCGATGTGACAGACCGCTGCGGCCAGGCAGAGTCCACGGCCCCAGCTGCAGAGAAGCCAACAGCAGTCCGGCTTTACACACATTTGCTCACTCCCCAGATAAAAAGTGAAGCCAACAGTCCCTGGGAGCTGGAGACAGGAGGAAAAAGGAAAAAAATTCCATTGGCACTTACCAGGTATGTTGTTTATTTCTTTTAAAGCTGAGGAAGCAGACATCTCATCTACAAGAGTGATTCGTAAGGAGCCTTGTGGAGGCTGGAGGAGCAAGAGAAGCAATGCTTTAGTGGTAATAAAATTAATGGTCTCACCACCCAATTCTGGTCTATAATTGGCTTCCATGAAAAGTCCCAAATGTAAATAAAACAAAGCATAAAGGAGAAGCTGAGCATTAGTGCTCAGAAATAAGAACAGAGCTGGGTTTTGAAGAGATTTGTATCACCATCTTCTCAGCCTTCGGGCAGGGAGTTGGAGAGTTCGGCCTCTATCCCGCAGAAACTGGCTAAAAGTCACCCGCTGATTTGAGATGCAGAGAAGAGCTTTGGACTCTCCTAAAGGCTCTTCTATCATTTTGATTCTCTGGGTGTCATAACAAGTTGCACTGCAGGGTAAAACACGTGAGGAAAGCCGAAACCCACCCATTTTTACCATGTAACGCTGTTCTCTCCTGGCCAGCAGCAACACTGGGCTCCAACAGCTCCATCCTGACCCTGCCCGGTGCCGTTTCAGCAATTTAAACGAAGAGAGGGGAAACTGATGAGCTTGCTCTGTTGTAGAGGGAATTCTTGCTTGACACAACAGTGAAATCAGTGACAAAATTGGACAGCCACACCAGCATAGCCTGTCAGGCTGTGAAATGGCATCTTCTCCGTTTTCACACCACCAAATGTAACATGCGCTCAAACCACCTTCATTTTCATTTCTGTCACTGTTTGCCTGGGAGATGGTGGCAAATTCGTCGAGGCCTTAGCAGACAGGTACATATGGCTAGAAGTTCTCGCGTGTCAGCGACGTTCGATGTACAAGGCTGCTTCGCTTACATTTATTTACACTAAAGAATAAGCCATTGGGCTCCTTTCCAACAATCTTAAAAAGACAAGAAAGGAGACCTTATATATGGCTTGGGAATGGACCCGTTGTGGCAAGAGACTGTATTATATCATTAACATTATAAATTCCATTTATGATACAGCAGTCATTTCATCCATCATTTACTCATGCAGCCTAGAGAGAACGTCTTGCATTTTTAGGACCGTGGTTCTGCTTATCCTTGGTACCGCGGTGAACGAACAGCCCAGGTCCAGCCATTGGCTACTCCGGGCGCTCAGCATCTCGCCACACTTCAGTAACTGGGGAGAAGAACAAAGAAAAAAGTCTCAACTCTGCAATTACTGGAGTTCCACGTTATTTTTCAGATGTCACCTAGGACTGGGAATGTATTTTTCAATACGTTTGGTCACTACAAGTTCTTTCTTGCTGTGGCAGCACAGACCACTCCATGCGTCCTCAGGGTCAGCACAGCAGGGGTGGGGGCTGCTCCCGTCTGACAGAGGCAAGCGCCTCGTCCGCCTGCACACACCCTGCACAACTCCATCTGTTAAACCCAGCTGCTAGTTAGTTACTGCACTCGGCTTATCCAGGAGACAGGACTGTAAAACTCACTGCCACACCAGTGCTACCAGCACTGCCAGGTGAGCCCAGATGGGACTGGGAGGCGAGGCTGATGCTTCCACCCCCCCAGCTCCCATGGCCGCCATTCACCGCCCCGGCACCACGGCTCTCGGCACGCCCGAGGCCCATCCACCACCACCACTGCACCAAGGAGCGAACGCCCTCCCGGCTGCGCTTCCCGGGACAGGGTGACGCTCCGGCAAAGGGCTGGCTTTCCTCCGGCGCGTCAGCAGACACCCGTAGCTACAATCAGTAAAGTCGTAAGCCAGCGCTCCATTGTGTAGTGCACCTACAATAAAACAAGCTAAGAAAACCCTATTAAACGAGTACCCGTTTGGATATCATCGCTATCCATACAGCTCTGGTTTGTTCTCCCATCACCATAATTTTGAGTAATGACACAGAAAACAATTACAGTAAATCCTGAAGGAAAAAGTAATAACCAGAATTATACTCCACCTTTACTGGAAAGCCTTTTTTGCATACAAGGAATTAATAAAAAACACCAAACTTTGAACAAAATATAGCCCAACACTTACAAGATTTTCCCTCCTTACTGATAAGACCACTAGCACCACAGAGTGGACTGGTTTTGCACCAAGAATTAAGCTGCCAAGCTCGGAGGAAGCACAGAAGCCGCTGTATAAAAACCTGAATGCCGCTTCTCCCAAAGTTTTTTGGCACAACCCCCAGTTAAACTGTTTATACATAAAGTTGTGTGGAGTATGTTTTTTTTACTGATTTTTCTGACCGTATGTTTCTTTACTGATTTTTCTGACTGTAACACTCAGCAGAGGGGAACTATCACCGAACAACCTCCTGCCTGTCGCTGGTTCTGAGATCACATCTAATGACCGCAGCAAGCCTACACTCAGCTGGCCAACACTGACTGTCCATCGCTGCTCCCTATTTTATAAGACACAATGGAAACAGCAGAGAAGTTATGAAAATGGTACCTAATCCATCTGCTCCCCAATGCAAATTTTCTTTGAATCGGCGAGAAGCATATTTTGAATGGGAGCTTGCTTGTTTTTCCACGTTACAGGTATAAAAGAGAGGGGGCAAAAAGTTAATTAAAACTACAAACCTACTCTGAGGGATATGTGAAAAGGGAAGTGTTCTAAGTGCAACAACCGAAACATTTTTTTATTAAAGAATACACTATTAATAATACAGACTGATAGGGTAGCAATAAGCTACTGCTGAAAGACTGACAATTTAAGTCAGATAAATCTAGTGTTAAATAAGCAAAAAAGTTTGAGCCACTGACCGTGCCTCAAAGCTGATTTATGGAAAAATACAGGCATTATGGAGTACATGACCTATGTGCTGTGAACAAAATACAACAAAAATGAAACATCAAACCAGAATTCCTTCCAGGACGTGGTAAGTATAGCTCTCAGAAGAACACATTCTCAAATGCAAATTCAGGAAAAGAAAAGTTTCAGAAAAACACTCTTTTGACAAAATTGTATTTAATGACCAGAAAAGCATTTCCTCATTCACATTGTTGCCAGCTTGGCTTTATTTACATAAAAACAGTCTAAATGGCTTCCCCAAGCTACAGGATCCCACAGCCCTTCGCAGAATAGCAGCCTTTTTAATGTGGTAAGTAGAAACAGCAGGCAGGTCAGCACAGCCCTGCCAGGAAGAGCCAAGATGTCTGAAAGATGATGGTAATATTCCTATTAACAGAAAGGGAGGTAACACACAGGCCAGGGATTCTGTGACATGGGAGAGGCCAAAATGCCCAATTCGTGACAGTCAGATTCATTCAAGCAGCCTTCCTTCTCGCACAAGTTACAGACCATCAAGAGTCACAGCAGTTTCAGAAGTGCGTGTCCTGCTGACAAGAGACGGTCAGGGTTCACTGAAGCGATTAAGATAGCTTTAGTTATTCGTTACGTTGCAAAACAATGCACATATGCTGATTCCACTTCACAGGCATCTCCAAGATTCTCCCCTTTTATATTAAAACACTCTGTGCTACGCAGCCCATGAGCTGGACGGTCACAGACAGGAAGTAAAAGCCTCCCAACACACCTTCAATGCAGTTGGTACCAGTAAAGCACATTTGTTCTGGGCTTGGATGCATTCAGGGTGTGAGGTTTTACCAGCAGTTACAGTCTGAACCACTACCTGCTGTTTTGTACAGCAAGGCACCTGTATTTCACTGACTGGATCACAAGAACCTCTTTGGCAGGGGGTTAAAAGGACAAAACTAACACTAATCGTCGCAATGAATGTGTTGGGGCAGAATTAGAACTAAAGATTATGGCTAAATTCTGGCCAGAGGAGTCTGGCAGCTCCTCTGCTTAGGGAAAGGCACTGCTGCTGTATTGGTTGAGCATGAATCAGTTGACAAGGGACAGCAGGATAGTGCCTGCCTCATAGCAGGCTGTATTTTAACACAGATGCATGCAGATAGCAACGCAGTCCCACCATGACTGCGTTAACGCAGCGAGGTGTCGCATCCTCAGGCCGAAGCACGCTAGACTATCTCCACGCAAAACTCTGTGCACATGAAACGCTGCTCTTCACCTCCCTGAGACAGACACATACTCCAGAAAGTGATACTTTGCAGTGACCCCAAAGGCATTCTTCGTAGAAATAATTCAACTTTTATTGTGAAATGTTACGATAAGAGGTAGGGCTTCCTCAAAAATTGTTCATTCCCCCCCCCCCCCATTTTACACAGTGGATAGAATCCAGTAGTAACAGTCAGAATGAACTGCGTGCCCTTTTTATCTCTGTAGCTCTCCAAAAGCTCCATACAAAGACACTCAAGTGTCATTACCAATGAGTGTTAACGAGATCTTATAAGATTCCACAGTGCTGTTGATTATTCACCACGTGGACTCACTGGGACCAAACAGACCTTGTAGGCTTTAATCTGCAGTTTGTGTCGCCACTGCAACAAGAAAAGGATTCCTACTGATGAAGCAGCAGCAAGAGCAAAACTCAAGGCACATTTGTATAAATGAAAGCTCTTCTGTTCCTATAAAAACAGGCAATAAAATATACGAAATAAGTAGGATTCTCTCCATTCAACCAAGATATATCTGCCTTCACTCTTTCCTGAGGCACTAGTGGAGCATGAGGAAGAACCACTGCTACCACATTTTCAACATTCACTATCAAATAAATTAGACTTCCTAGTGCAAAGGGAGAAAGAAGTATGGCTAGTTTTTGGATTTGGGGTTTTTTTTTGTTTGTTGTTTGGGTTTTTTCTTTTACTTTGCTCTGGTTCTTCATAAAAAAATTACATCACTAAGAAATTAGTATTTGCATAAGGAAACAAGAAGCTATATATTTGCCAAATTAAGTCTTAAAATAATTTTGTATACTGTACAAATATACATGTTAAACATTTACAACCTTCAACTTCCTAGATTACAAAATTCACTGCTCTTCCAAGCAATGCAGCTACCCAAATTTTCTCTTCAAAAGCTCAAAGCTATCAACCGTCGGGCATGAAGTCCCTTTCACCATTAGGGGCAGGATGGGAAAAAGATGGATCTACTGACAGTAGTGGTATCAATGTAAGGGAGTTCCAGGCATACTAAATTTAAAATACAGTCCTTGCTAGACAGAAATCTGGGAACAGATTTTCAGTAACGAGCCAATACTAAAGTCAGTGAGAGGTCTTTCTTCGCTTGGCACTGTTTGAGTCTCTGTTGTCTGGTGACTCCTCTGTTCTCCTCGTTAAAACACGATCGTCTTTGCTCCAATTACTGCTATTACTTCGACCTCCGTCACTGCGGGCTTTCAAACCGCTTTTCGATGCAGAAGCTCTCCAGTCACCCTCCTGCCGAGCTGCATAAGGTGACATGGAAGGCACATCGCATTGTCCCGTTGTTGGCTGGGGCTTCTTAGAAGTTTCTGTTCTGGAAACCTGATCCCCGGCAGCTGAGGACCCACTGAGGCTTTGCTGTGACGCTGATTGTCGATTGCTCTGGGCCAACCGATCACTGTCTTTTGAGGCCTGCTCCTTCCTTTTTGTTTCAGTCCTACTAGCCATACTTGCCAGCCTTGGGTCCCGTGGTTTCTCCTGATCAGCAGCAAGCGCCGCAGCCTCCACGGGTGCAGAGGCACTGACTCTCTTGGAGTCTGCAGCCTGAGCCCTCTCTGCCTGCTGGGGCCCTCTGCTTCCTTGGGGCAGTGCATGGCCGGTGCCAGCAGCCTGCTCCCGGGGGCTGATGGCCTCCCTTGGATTTGCGAGCTCACCCCTCTTGCTACTGGAAGAAGCAGCCTGCACCAGAGGAGAGTTCTTTGTCCCTGCTTGGACTGGGTGCTGTACCATTGACTTGAGCTTCAAAATCTTCAGAGCATCTTTACTGTAGCTTTTTTCTGATGTCTTGATAATGGCACCTCTTCTCTGAGCATCCTGAATCAACTCATTCCAGTCTTTATTTTCCTTTAAAAAAACAAAAAGACACACCCCAAAAAAAGGAAAACAGTTATCAGAACGAAATCAATACAAATGGACAGAGGTGTCAGAGGATGCACAACCCCTTTAATCAAGGTACCTGACACAACTGTCATGGAAACCACTGTTATGTTCCTTCTGGAATGGAAGAATCTTATGTTTCACTTGCACAACAGCAATAGGCACTCTGGCTGCTGTAATACAGGGAAGGTACTGTCAGCCATCAGTAAGCTACTACTTAAAACGACAATGTCTGTATTTATGCCGGCCAGAAGAGTTCTCTCGTACAGAGTCAAACAGGAACATGGCTTTCGTGCCCTCTAGTGGTGTCGCTAACACCCCCACCCTTGGAAAGAGAATAAATAGCAAGTACTGTAAGACATGAAGTCTATTCAAGAGCACTCCCTACACGTTCAGTGGGCCTTTACAGTACCCCCAAGTATGTAGTTCTGTTTCAGGAACGCCTGTTTCAAAGAGTACAAACAAAGAGTATCCTCAGAAACCACACGACTACACAAAGTAGTGTCAAAAACTACAATCTGAAGATCAGGGGAATGATTTGGGGTGGTTTGGTTTTTTAGAATCATTTTCCCTGCTAAGAATCCAATGACAACTGCAATAGCTGGAGGGACAGTAAGGACCAAGCAGGAAAGTATCTCTGCCATCACTCTATCTTACCAGTACAGAGAAGATTTTTCACAACCCCAACATTTTAATTGTAAAGGACTTCGTTACAATTTAGTTACTAAAAATATTGTGAGAGTAATTTCTAACCTTCCTTCTTGGAAGCAAGGAAAACTTTTTTTTTTTTTAAAAAAGCTTTTTTGACAGTTACAGCCAAGGCTTTCAAAAAACCCTTCAGAGGCCTGGACTGTACTATAACAACACACTAGAAAAGGGTCCCCTTTCATAGGCTGGAGCAGTCTGCAGATGGTTTTCACTTCCCCAACCCTGACTTGACCTAAATGGGTGGATTACAGAAGATCATTTGATTAACACTGTACCTACCATGAGCGTTTTCAGCCTTCCAAGGATGAAGAGGCTGAATCTGGCTCGTGTAATTGTAACATTGAGACGCTGAAGACTTGCCAGGAACCTAGGTGACAAGACAAAGCTAAGCTGCTAAACTACATCTTCAATGAGGCTTTAAGTGTTATTAGAAAAAGAGATAATATTCAACTTCAGTGAAACGAAGGTAACGGAAGCAGTCACAAAGGCAACAGCAGTTCATGACCCATACCCAGATCCCACTGCAGCAGCCCTGCCTTACATGAAGGGCTTTGCATGAATTGTTTCCTTCTTTCACCACTCTTGATTCCTTGCAGGGAATTCCAGTTCTTTCCAGCTCTTGCTGTTGATGTTTCCTTTCTTAGAGCAAATCCCCTCTTAATGCTAACCACTGCTAGCTTAAACGATCCTCAAAGCACAGAAGACATCAACCTCACTTCACCTATCAAGACTTTAAGCTTCTTTTTGACTTGAACTGGAATAGACTAATAATATTTGGCATGATTAATGGGAAAATTTTCTACTGAAATACCGAACGTGAATATTTTATTTTAAAGGTGACCTGCACTGACAGCACATGAAGGAAAACTTATGCTTTGTCATGCTTCGCAAGTAAAAAGTATATTCTTGCAGAAGCAAGACTGTATTTGTACTACGAAAACTGTCTCGTCTGTTTTTGTGGGATCACAAACCAAGGTATTGAAACCTAAACAAACAAATGCTTAGTGCATTCTTAAAGGTTGATTTCTGTTAGGGCTTACTTACCAAAACTCAAAAAAAGGCTTGTGAAGCTAGCCAACTATTTCTTCTCCAAGCAAAAAGCTCCCAAAATGGAGAGCTTATTCTATACTAACAAAGCTTGCAATACAAAGTCAAGTCCTTGTACAACTTAGTTTGAACAGGTCCAACACCCATGCCTGGTACTGTGGTCATGGCACTGAGACCTGCTCTTCAGCAAACTCACAGGCCCTGTGGCAAAGACTGCAGTAGCCACAGAGACACCCCAAAATATTTGGGCAGTGCAGGAAGAGAGAGTCAGAAAGCAGACCAGGGGAGTGGATCCAGCAGCACATACATTATAGTTCCCTAGGTCTTGGGAAAAAAAAAATGATCTTGAAAGACTATTAAATATTCCTAGCAGCTTTTGAAACTGAAGACAACAAAATTATTTTCTCAGGAAAGGAAAAAAAAAAAAATCCTTTGTCATTTCTTTGAGAGTTTTCTCCTCCCTTTGCAAGTTACTTTCAGAGTAAATTTAATGCTGGATAAGCAACCTTGGAGACCAAAATACTTTGCTCAGCTACTTTCCCATCACACCTTGTCAATGACACCTGACCATGAAACAGAGATGTCCAAATCATCAGTATGTACAGCTTCTAAGGTATTGCACTGCCAAAGCTTTAATATATAAACCTTCACCACAGTAAGCTGGAAAGTTTTCTGCCAAAAGAACAGATAGAGGTTAAGTCCCATGTCAGCCAAAAGAACTGGCAGGTTCTAGCTGCCGCCTTCAGTTCCCAAACTCAATCAACTAAATTAAGAAATCTCCAAAAAGCATCACTATTGTTTACAATAGAATTTGGATTCTTTCTCTCCCCAAAGTAGCATGGATCAGCACAACTAAAAGCCCTTTATCTAGCAATTAGAAAATTAGTATCAGAGAAACATAAGTAGCTTAGTGAAACCTGGTATGTGGAAACAAAGACTTCTGTTTATGCAAACAGACTTCCATAGTTTAACTCAAAAGCCAATGAACTATACGAAGGCATATTTCCATTACCAGTTTTTTAAACTAAAATGATAAGTTACATAAACCAACAACTGCTGTAGTGGCCTGGGGGTAAACAGCACATCCAGGATCTCGTTCCTTCTGTTTCAGACACGAAAAACCCATAAAAAATGACCAAATCTGCGATCCTGAATCCAGACTTCCTGCAAATCTCCTCCTAACTCAAGAGACAAGCACATTTTTCTACAAATCAGAGATCCAGCTGATCTGCATCACACTCCTAGCTACTTAACTCATTAACAATGCTTTTAAAGACAGAATACTGTATTAATAGGAGAGTGGCAGTCACAGAAAATGGATTTCATTTTAAGAAAGCAGCATTCACAAAGTTACAATATATATCAAAAGTTACAAGAAAAACAACTGCTGCAGTACTAATGCAAAGAGCCAAGTTCCCGAAACCAATCCTGCCAAACCAAAACACCGACAGGCTGAGGCAGCCATGCAGATTCATCAGCATGCAACGCAGAACACAGTACTTCACATTTCTATGTCCCTTTGGCTCAGAGATCTCAAAACAGTAACACTAATTCATACATTAAGATACCTTTAGTTTGCTGGCTCTAGTGACTTGTTCTCCAATAAGTTTGCTACTGGCCATATCAAAAATACAATGACTATGTCTAGATTGTCATTGGAAATGGAACTTGGAAGTCACTGATGAGAAACATACCCAATTGACCCTTTCGTGCTGTTTGCCCGGACACACGTCACTATGACACAGTCTTTCTCTCGTCCCTGGAATGCATCCACTGTGTCCACTTCTCCTGGGCTGTTGAAGGAAGAATTAGCAAGCTGTTAAATTACGTCAGTTGAATTTTTAAGCAACACACTGATGCAAATAGCCTACACACTATCCTTAATCATCAGCTGTCAAAATAATCCAGGGTAAACTTTTGCTTCCATATATGGAAAGATTCAGTGTATGAACCTAAAGCTAAATTTGCCTTTCTGAGGCCAGCACCAATGTTGACAAGATGTTCAGGTTCATGTAGCTTGGAATTTTAGGTTTTCTTTTAAATCAGCTTTATTCAGAACAGCAATATAATCAAAGCATTTATACAACTAAAATGGTACAAAGAGGTCATGCCTCTTCAGCAGAAGGCTTGCACACCCCCTTTAACAGCATGACTGAGTACAGATTTTGGTAGTACAGAAAAAAGTTTGAGAGTTTTTGAGATTATTCAAGAGGATAAATAAAGCACTACCATGCAAGAGCCAAGACGCATTTGAAACCTCATGGTTTCTTTACCTGTTATTCTTAAATGCTCTCTCCAGTTGTTCCTGAATTTTCTTTTTCTGTGCGCTGTAAGGGGTAATTATTCCAATGCGACGAAGACCTAGATCCTTCCTTTTTTCTTTAATTGTTCTAATTAATTCCATCACCAGTTTCACTTCCTGAGGATTACTAAAAGAGCTGAACAAGACACAATGGAAACATTAGAGAAATACATTTGACAGCTCTTTCAACGTTCCAGTCCAATTTGTAGGAGGATTGTGAGTCAAAGCCCCCGTCTTGAACTTTTGCAGCCCCCTTCACACAGAAGCTCAGAGAGCTTTGCAAGCAGGCCCTGATGAAGGCTAATAAGAGTGAGAAGTGTTAGCAGTGAAAGGCTGCACTTCAGATTCCCTTAAAACTACATAGCTTTGCTTTCCTTACAGAGTAGGCAAAAGCAAGGACTGAGCCTGCCACCTTCTGGCATTACCTCAGCAAGCAGCCGTGAAAGGAAAGTCGCTGATAAAAAAAATTTAAAAAAATCGAGAACTCTGAAACTGTTACTAGAGCTAGCAGAGACTGTGGGCATTCACTGGCATCTGGCAGACAGTCAAACCAGGATCAAAACCAGTTTCAGATAAAAAAAGCAAAAACATTTAACACATGCTTTTAGTAAACAATTATTCTGTAAAATTAAATCAAGTTGAAAATGCAGTTCTGGCTACTTAATGCATATTGGGAACAACAAAGGAGAGAAAACAAGTCGTCTGCTGGTAATTAATTTAGATTTTCTATCTAAAATGTGGCAGAGTAGAACGCAGGACTTACTCATTGTCTCGCTCCTCACGACCGTCTCCTACATCAAAAATAAGGTAGGGCTGGAATGGCCATTCCGAAGAACATCTGCTCTCTTCTGTTGCTCTGTAAATAACATTTTTATCACCAGGTAACCACATAGAAATTCTAAGAACTGATATTTCATTTATTTATATCATGGTTATCAAACACCAGCAACTTTCAGCTTCTTTTCCAGAGTCCTTAATTTTCACTGGTACCTGCATACACTGAGACCTGAAAATGAACTCTATGCAGTGAGCATGCTCAATTATAAGTGATCTAGTTAACTTACGTACCACAGCCAGCACTGGAAAAGATGGAATGCAAGTTTTCTCCCATTAAGAATCTTTCCCTCCCCACGACCTCAAGGATTTTTAGACTCCAAAAAATATCCTGATACAAAAAGACTTCTCTGAAATACGGCCTGCTCAGAAAAGAGAACTGAGCGCTACTCACTTGTCAGTCTTTAGAGTCCTGTGATAAACGTAATTGGATGGGAAGAGGCAGATGTCAGGGTGCATCCTGTACTGCACAGTCAGCTGCACAACTGGCAGGCTTCGTAAAACATTCTTCTGCACTTGGTCCTCCAGGTGTCTGTGCAGGCGTGCCATCAAGGACTGATCGTAGCCGTATTCCTGAGCTTTCTGTCAGAGGCAAAACATGAGGATGACTTCTGGGGAATTAGGTCCCAAATTAAGGACAGGAATTTGCTTTTGGCGCTTAAAACTATTTGGTATTTTCTTTAACTTCTAAATGACAACTACTTGCACTTCAATTTTCTATCTGCGTTAGTCCTACTGTTTCAGTAGAGATCCCCTGCATAAATCTGAATTTTGTCAGTGTAGTCTTCAGCAAGACAACCTTCCTTCGTGAGTCACAACACAGTAACATTTTAAAAACATCAACAATAACAAAAAGCAAGATCTTCCAGGTGGGACCTCGTTAAACAAGCACACAGCCTCCAGACAATTTACCCTCTTAGAGAAGTCAGTCTGGTTTTCCCCCTTTCTTTATCACATGTTTAAAACAGTCCTCCTTACAGCTGGATACAAGAAAGTGCTCCTATATGTTCATCCTTTGAACACATCTGTAGGGTGAGGAAGTCCCCATACACACAGGTAGTTTTCATCCTCCATTCCTTAAGGAACGTGAGACACTGACTGAAGCTCACAGAATTAAATAACAGAGCTTGCCACAACACAATATTGATCGCAAACCAAGCACCAAGTTGCCCTGAAGCTTGTATTGCCATACTTATTCTTAACGGCACATGAAATCAGTTTCACCCTACACCAGGAAAGTCTACAGAGGTTGCACTCACATCTGTATTAGCTTTACTCACACAGGTGAAGGCAGTATTGATATGATCTCCACCTAACAGAGACTAAACTTGACAGGGCAAAAGTTATTATCTGATACACATCATGATCTGACATTGAAGCACCTTTTTTCCTTTTATGCATCTTTTCCATATATACTGTTCTTACACTATATATATACATAGCATGAAAAAATATAGTTCGAACACTTACTACTGATTTTACAGTAGGAGGGAGCTGCCTGGGATCTCCAACAAGGACAAGTTTATTACAGCGATGGATCAGTGGAATCAGCGTTTCAACCTCACAGGACTGCCCTGCCTTTTGTATATGCAAACAGGACAAAAAGCAGAAGTTGTAAGCAAAGGAGCAGAGGGAAGTACGTTAAATCTCCTGTAACACAGCCAGAATAACTCAGAAATACTTAAGACTTCTTAAAAAAAGAGAGAAAAATAATTTTTCCCTTATAAAAAACTCCAAACATATTTTTATTTTATCATGAAATACACAGAGCTCTCTCCAAACAGATACAAATATAACCCAACCATCTGGAAACCTCTGTAAGAGTGAGCCACACTTTAGCCACGATTTTTTAGTAAAAGTCGCCTGCCATTAAAGTACCAAACAAGTCAGAAAAAGAAGCAATTAAAAGTCATTCTTCTTATGGCTCTACGTGACAGTACAGGCTAGTTATCAGCTAAAATGTGAGGACGAGGCAGTCGTCCCACAGTATTTTACACCAGCAGCCAAACAATCACAAGGAGCTTAAGCAGAGAACAAGGTAGACCTTTAGAGGCAGAACATGCTGTTGTTCTAAATAGCTTTACTGACCTCATCCACAATGACACAGCTGAATGGATCAAGTCTTTGCCGTGAAAAAGCGGATTCCAGCAGACCTCCTCCACTTGTGCTCAGTGTGCAGCAGATAATGTCGGACTCCAAGATGATATCCGCCTGTACTTTCTGAGAGTGCCCCCGAACCTTCAAGCACAACAGGACACCATGTCTCCTCTTCTCTTTTGGTTTTCTTGAACCACCTTAGAGCAATTTCTAACTGCCTGGACAACCCTAACTGCCAAACAGACCATGCAAAATACACCACCCCAATGAAATTACCTACGTTATTACAAACAAAAGTCACAAATTGGCTTAACTGAAGCGTTACTCTCTAAATTACACCCCTTTGAGGTGGCAAGCTAGAAAGAAGTATTGCTTTATCTCTACAGCTATGCAATCTAGACACAGTAACTGTTAGCAAAGTTTAGTTTGCCATCACATTTGCAACTCCAAGCCTCCATGTCCATTAAAAGTCAGCATATATTTACTAAAGACAAACCTTCATTCCTCTCACGGTTTGTGCTACTCAGCCTTAATTACTGCTTTTGCTATCAGTGCCCATTTTCACTTTCAGACCTATTTCCTTACACACACACACACAAAATGCTTCCAGCTGTTTCTTTACTTGGAAACATTTAAAAGTATCTCAGTCCCAGTAGGGTTGTAAGGGGCATGAAAGTGGTGACAAAGATACATTCTAGAACATAAGGACATGCACATTTCTATTATCTTCTTTGTTAAATATAAATTTTGCTTAAAATTAACTGTAAGAGTGACTATTCCCATCTGTTGGGGTTTTTTTGGAATATGCAGCCAGAGTACACCTGGATTTCACACCAGGCTGTCCATAACTTGCTCAGCTTATGATTTTATCTCTTTAGCTACTGCTTTATAAATACTTCCAGCCACATCAAAACCAAATCTCCACCACAATTAAGGGATAGCAAGTATACAAATAGATTAGCTGAGGTTTATTAAATAGCTGCCCTAAAGATAAATTCCTACCTCCTTTGACTGAGAAGCAAGCTGTTGTCTCTCCTTTGACAGTCTGCCAATTTCATTATCTAACATTTGACTCTAGATGGGTGAAGGGGGGGAGAAACCACATAAATATCAGGCATAATTAACACACATTTCCCATATATCTTTTTTCCTCCTATACCCCATTCATTTCCTAAACATTTAGACTTGTTCAGACTGTCTTTTAATATCAAACATGGCTGAAAAAGGTGATCAGTTTCTTAGAAATCTGATCAGTTTCTTAGAAACTGGTCAACATATTTAGACTTTCCATACACAATACTACACTTCACATTTCAGTGCAACTGGGAAAGCGGTTTACCATTAGAATTCTGTAATTTGAGTACAAATGCCAAATTTTTAGACAACAAAAATGGAAAACTTCAAGTGCAACACATATCCCAAAATCTCAGATTGCAAGGTATCTTACCACTTCCAGTTAAACAAGCTTTGAAGCACACAAGTTAGATCATTAAGTTTTATAAATATGGTTACACTGGTGATAGAAGCAAATGAAGACTAGTGAACACCAGAGCAAGAAATGGCGTGACTGACCTGCTGAAAATACCAGTATAAACAGACAAAAATAATTCCTGCTGTAAAGTTCCCCATGCCCTTTCACAGTGCTAACCAACATTTCCATTAGTTGAAAAAGCAGGTGAAGAGACAGTTACTGCTCAGAGATGGCATTAAAAGAAAAAGTTCTTTACTCTTTGGATTCAGTTATGAATAGAAAAAAAACACAGTCAGGATTAAAAATACGATTAACTTCCTACCTCCCTCTTCTCACATCTGTGCATGGCACGCTGACGAGACAGCATGTCCAGCTGTTGATCGAGAGCTGCTTTTCTCTTCTGAATATCCTGGTCACAGTCAGCTGGCTTTCGCTCTGTAATAAAATAAAGGAAAACATACAGAAGGAATAGGAAAAGCTATGTTATAACACTTGCTCTCAGTCATACATCTTAAGTTATTAAGAACAAATAGACGAACTAATTTTTTGTTGCTTTTTCCCTTTTTCTATTGAGGTCTTATCTTGTGAAACGAAGATAATAAGACTTGGTTGCAAATGTAGCTCTCAAACACTGCATAGCAACATTGCTTAAAAATAGCGGCTTTAACATGCATTATAATTTCTTAAAAAAAAAACCCAAGAAGTCTTCCTGCTTATTTCATTGGTCTTGCTTAGATATTCGGCCGTATGTAAGCTGACGCTTTCCCACTAAGACTGATAAAAACAATACTTATGAAATACTGTTACACAAAAATCTTTTACCAGATCTTCCTTCTGAAAGGACACATAGTCCCAAGTGCGAAACATCATCAAGCTCTTAAATAAGACTGAAGAAAAGTCTGATTTGCATGTTACTTACTCATCCTGTGTTCAACTTGCTTATCCAGGCTAAATCCCCGGACTTCACTGTTGATTGCTTTTTCAGCACCAAGTCGCACTAATTTGATATCACCACAATTTCCTGTTTACAAAATCAGAGTCAAAATACTCTAGATCACTCCAATCATCTCTGAATTTTCGTATGAGAGGAAAAAAAATTTTAAACTTCATGGATATCAAATGAGGCTTTTCCTTTTCAGGGATTTGCAACAATTTACTTGCACTTATCTAAACACAGCTATAAAAAAAAAAATCAGTAATTCCAAGTTCTAAAAAAAGATGTTGCCCATGTTTTAGTGGTGGCTAACAGTTAAGAACATTATTTTGAATTAACAGAACCACACCTTACTCTCAGGCTTCTTTATCTAAAACTTACAGAAATCCTAAATTAGAAAATTACTGAGTACCGTCAGTAATGCAGCTGTTAAGTCAATACTGAATTAACATCTGGTTACAATGCAGATTTTCCTTCCCCACCACAGACTACATGCCGTGTTCAGAATTCATCTACTTTGTACTACTCACAAACTAAGAAGAGAAAAGTGAGAGGCTCTGACATGTCGTCAAAATTTTTATCAGTCTGTTTAGCATGATCAACGAAGTCCAATTGTATACAAAATCAAGGAAATAGACTTGTGTTCAAATCTTTGAAGAGTACTTAAAAACTGGTGAACTGAAAGTAACAGTTTCTGTAACACTGTTTTTCAATACTGAGGAAAGGATCAGTGTCTATAGAAAGACAAAGTGCACTTCACTTTAAAAAAACATAATACACCTTTTAGAAAAGCACATTAAAATTACTAACAGTATAAGGGCGTACCAGTCACGTTCTGCAAGAGAAAAAAGCTGCTTAGAGTAGCATGTAAGTATTATATGTAATGAGCTGTTCCAGTATCTCCTTCAGGTTTTGTCTATTTAACAGATGAACAGAAAATTAAACATACCCAAAGGCTCCTGTCTGTTTTGACATTTTTCCTTAAATGCAACGATGATCTTTTTCATGAGTTCATCAACAGCAGCATTTGATGGTGCACAAACTAGAAAACGGTTTGTCTTGATCTTGGTATTTGTTTTTGGAGTTGCCTTCTGATTCCGAGTGTTCTGTAGATTAATTAACAATCAACCAAAACAGGCTCTTTAGATTGTTTTCATTTGTGATTTAAAAGCCAGACTGTACACTCACCCTAATCAGCATGCAGAGTATGGGGACTACTGCACCCCAGTATCTCATAAGTTATGTCTTACACTGAGTAAGAGCAAGACAAATGTATTAATACTATTTGCATAAATTCCCTTCGACAATGATGTACTTGATGAACCTACTGGATGCTAACACGAAAACCATTAAACAGGGACAGGCCAAGTAACATTCTTTAATAAATGAAAACATTAAGGGCTTTTTTATGTAACAAGTGTTTACACTACCAATTGTGCATGCTTTCTTGATTTTACTTTTTAAGTGCCGTAAAATAAGTGTTTTCCAAGATGCCCAAAAGGCATTATTTCCACCTTTATACCCTATACAGTACAGATTTAATTGTTAGCTTAATGAATTACATCCCCAGTAATTACCGATACTATACTTCCATTTAGTTTAAGCCATCATTCATTTCCATTAGGCAACCAAGCACCAGCATGTGACGATCACATCATGTTCACTTACTTCTCTCAAAACACGAGACAGAAGTCCAACAATAGTTTTTGATTTCCCTGTTCCAGGTGGTCCATGGATGAGGCAGATCTTGGGAAGCCCTGGATGTTGCTTTATCATGGCATAAGCTGTCTCAATGGCTCTCTTTTGATCTTTGTTGTATTCATTCATATCTGATGCCTGAAGGAATAGACAGGTGAAAAAATAATGAATTACTTAAAGTTGATGAAACCTTCCATGTTGACTTTATGTATTTTCAGAATACCCTCTACCCCTCTAGCTAAGACTCAAAAGCTTGATGTGCATGGAAGCTTCTGATTCTAGGTTTGCTTTAGATGCACACCCAATCCTGACTCAAAAGCTGTAATGAAGGTTTCGTTTACTCCACACACCTTTAGTTTGCATTACCTTTTCCATACTACACCTTACTTCCTGAACAGACACCTCTCCAGTAAAGAATAAAAACTGAAAGCTGCTTAAAGTGCACTACTAGTATCTACGTCAATACAGCAGGAACACCTGAGCAAATTTAGACTCCTCTCTATCCACCCAATCAACCAACTCTGAAACGCACAGTGCCTCGGTGCTTTTGAAACTTGACTTTTTGCACTTAGTCATCTCAAAAAATAGCACACAAAACCAGTTTCTCAAAACTCATGAGATCCAAATATCCACCTTGTCATCCCTAACTATCACTTCTCGCTGCAGGACTTACAGCACTTTCTGCTGCTACGGGCAAATCTCTGGGACAGAAGTCACTGTAACTTGGATTTATGATGGGTTTAGCCAGGGGACTCCTGCTCAGTAGTAGTAGACCTTTGAATGTTCGATGTGTGGTCACCAGAGAGCCAACCACCACACACTTCACTTGCTTATTTATGAAGAATGACAAATTGCCTCGAGTTTGCACAGAAAGGTGACAGACTGTATGCTGCTCCTTTTGTCCTATTAAAAGAGGGGATAGAAAAAAAACACAAAAACACACACCACAAGTTATTCATTCAAACACTAACCAAATTGTTAACTGAAAGATATTCAAACAGGTCACTCAAAGAAGTCACCAGAACCAGGTGCTGCCTTCTGTTAGGAAGCCAACAACTAATTCTTGCAAACTTCCTAAACCCCTTCCCCCCTACCTCCCCCTCCCCTGCCAAAAAACAAAACCAAACAAACCACCCCACAAAAACAGTGCTCTGTAGAACAACTCAGATCACCATTTTAATCAGGCAGCATTAATCTTGACATCTGGTAATCCTGGTAATTCACAAGTTCCATTTCCAGAAGATAGTGAAAATCTCAGTCAGTGAGATGTATGCAGAGCAGTTACTCATCATTAGTTTCTGTTCCTACACAAAGTATTAATGTCTGCATTAAAGGAAGCACCTTGGAAAATGCACGGAAAGCAGATCTGCAGCTTCAGCTCCTGGCTTTTTACAAAGCTTCTAGCATAGAACAGACAAGCTACAGTGCAAAAACAATCAATCCCATTTCCTCTGAGGGAAGTGGTATATTGCAACCATCAACAGCCAACTACAGAGAAGCATTTTATGGTACCAAGAAGAATCCCACTTCTATTTTAACCCCATTTACTTACTGGTTAAACAGCCAGATGCACGAGAAAATCGCGTCACAAGACCAACATGTTTCACCTTACGGTCCTCCATCTCGCTTTCTTCCCTAAAGGCATCTTTTTTCTTTTGGACCACCAAAAAGATTAAGTCATCCTCCTTTGGATGAAGCTGCCTTGCCAAATCACTTTCTCGAAAATGAGCTACCCAAAATACATTTTAAAATTAGAACATTAAAAGGAAAATGGTTACAATTACTTTCTGACTACAGAAGTACTACGATTAACATATCGCATATAATTCAGTTATACCCATCTGTGAATTTTTCAAGCTATAGCAAAAGACTACGAACCCCATCCTGCACGCTTAAGCCTGAATATAGCACTGTATAAAACAGAGCAAGTCAAGGACTATTTTATTTACCAAAAGAAGCTGAAACAAAATCCCGAATGTGTAAGATGGAAACTATTCCGACAGCAATCAAGTAACTTTTTGTACTGAACACTTCAGGCACAATTTCTCTGCAAAATACATATTTCTGTTGTGCGCATTCTGCAAAACAGTAAATTCAAGATCCTTTCTGTATTTAAAGCAAATAAATACTACTTGTAAGTGCTAGCTCAGTATAAGGCATTGTCTACTTGAAAATTAGAAGAGTTTAAAAAAAAAAAAAATCAAAAAGAGCAAAAAAACACCTCTCACCTGTGAATTCTGCTGCATTCAAGTCAGCAGAGAAGTTCTGTAAGCCAAAGTAGTAACTCTTCTCTCTTACTCTCTGGTTTTCTATCCACTCTTGTGCCAGCTATATGTTGGAAAGTAAAAGCTAAATAAAAATACTTCAAAGCGTTGTTTCAGAAGAATAGCTTATCGTGACTCAAACAGAAGCATGCTAAGCAGAAATAAAAGAAAGCCAACAGACTGCCAAATACAAGACATCAAAGAATCTTACCCATTTCTTTAAAATATGCATACGCATTACACAAACGCACACAGGACAAACAAAAGCACTGCCTCCCCACTTACCCCTCATTTAATGCACTTTCTTACAAAGCTCTTCAAAACAAATGTGGGCTCTGCAGTTGCACTTTCACCTTAAAATACCAGTATTATCCTGGTATTGACTTCATTTTCTACCTTACTTCTATGGGAGAAGTGATGCAATGACTGAACTTGAAAGCGCACAGCCTTTAATTGAAGGAACACTGTTATCTCACTATTCAACTACAAACTATTAAAATTAAACTGTTGAGAAAACAATACTTCTCAGATTAACGCACCCTCTCACATAAGGTCTGAACATAAATCAAAACATTCTTATCCTCTTTTTACAGACACTGTCACTGAAAAACCTCCATTTCTTAAACAAATATCTCTGGTTTAAGCTTTATATGTTATAAACAAAGAGTAACCACCTCCTTTTTCCCTCCTTTTGTATGCTACTGTGGATGCGCACCCAAAAAAAAAAAAAAAAAAAAAAAAGCTTAACTGAAGTGAATAACACTGACGGTCCCCAATCTTCAACATAACTGCCTAGATTATTTCCCCCAAATCATTCTATCCAGATCTGTATCTCAACGTTTACAGAAGGTAAACAGAGGACATAAAACAGCTTTTAACGTCTCAGTAAAATTTACTAGGGTTGATGAAAACAAACCAAGAGGCAGATAGCTACTTACTGTTTCAAAGGCATTTAGCATCATCAAGGGTAAAAATGTATTAAAATAGTCATTGTATCCCTGAAATTGGACAGGAACAGAAGCTACTACAGACTGCATGAGGTTACTTGGAGGTCCAAACTGGACGGACTTTGCAAACATGTCGTAACTCCACTTTAGGACTTCATTAACAAAAATACTATGATCACGCTGCTGAGCGCCAACAAAGGAAGAATACACTTCTTGGGGAGGCCTTCTGGAAATATGTGTAGCATTGTTGTTCTGTCTATTTTGTGGCTGGAGAACGTAATTAGAAATATGGGGTTGAGGTACATTACTGAAACTTGGAGACTTGGATGTTTGATTTCCTATTGGTACAGCCTTCGCATTTGGTGGCCTGACCACTGCCGGTTTCGCCGCATTCACTTTGCTTCTTGAAGCTGGTGGTAGCTTTTTAACATCTTCCAGATCTTTGCTGAAGGCTGCATTCCGTGAAGAACTTGCTGAGCTGAAAATTTTGGTAGTGCAAGGCTTTCTTGTTTTAGAAGGCGGCAGGAGAGAAGGTTTGGCAAACAAGTGATCTGCTTCTGAGCTGGTTGCCGAATGCTTACTACAGTACTCTCCTGGTTTTTCCACTTTTTCCACACAGTGTTTGTACTTACATTTCACAATAGTCAAGGATCCATTCTGCTGAGGGCTTTCAGCAGTATCAACTTCCTCCTTTTTTTTACTAGCTAGGGTAGTATCTTGAACACTTTCTTCCTCCGAACATAATTCCATATCCACAGGATCTGACTGAGTTAAAAATAGATCATCGTCATCTTCACTGTTTTCATTTGGTTTACACCCATTGTCTTTTGAAGTCGCCTTCTCACACTGAGGCTGGACAACGCAACCTTTTCCTGAAGGTTCATCTTTCTCATCTCCAACAAGTGCAGCAGAAGAGAGACTTGAATCCATGTGTACAGGAGGAATCATCATACTGTTATTCTCTGATTTTCTGTTCAGGTCTGAAGAACTAGGCATTTTAGAGAGACATGTCTCCTCCTCCACAAAGCAGCTTTCAAATTTTCTCTCACTGGTAGAGGGACCAACAGTCTCCTCCCTTTTTTTCCATCTTTGATTTTCCACAGATGCAAGTTCAAAACTTTCAGGCTTTTGTTTCACAGATTTTGCATCCACTTTGCTAACTGTTTTGTTTCTACTCTCAGAATTTCCTCCAAGATTCTTCACTCTGGCACTTTTTTTGGGCCTTGTCTGCCTTAAATACGCAAGGTCTTGGCAAGCTAGTAGTTTTTTATTATATTTCACAGACAAACTCTGAGGAGCAATTAGTTTACTCTTCTGTTTCTGTGCAACTCCAACTCTTCCTGCAGCTTTACCATAGCTGCGCAATTGAGCTAGACTCTCTAAAGAGCGCTGGGATAATTCAAACGCTTTGCGGGGTGCCTTCTTCAGACCAAGTTTTTCTACAGTTGATGCTGGTGCAGGACATTGCCGAACTTTCCTTGGAGGAACTACAGCAGGCACTGACCTGCCAGGTTGAGAATTTTTTGATGTATTTTGAAGTAGCTTTTTATTTTGTGCTGTTTTAAGAACAAGAGGCTTTTTAGGACTTCTTTGAATAGTTCTTGCTACCTTAGATTTTGCCGTATTCTTCCGAGGGCTTGCACTATTTTTCTTACGGGCCAACTTTGAGGCTAATGAGATGTTAGATGTAGATGCCCTGGGTTCAGTCAGTTTTGAGTCCAGGGTGATGTCTTTAGCAACAGTACCTTCATCTGCAAAATTCTCCAGCTGATCTTTCACGCTTTCCTTACTAACAGGTTCCTGCAATGTTGAATCAGTAACTTCTTTTGTATTATCAGCTGCTTTCTGATGAGAAATATTTTCTGTCTGCTTTTCTATCAAGTTTGCTTCTTCTTCCATTGCATCATCACTTATATAATCCACATCATAACCCCATTCGTTCATGTGATCATTCAGTAAGCCATCTGAATTACTGCTACTAACCGATGCTGAAACACGATCTTGTTTATACTCTTGAGTTGCTTCCATACTATACGCTTGAGTATCTTGCCAAACTGAAAAGACATCAACGTCCGTTTCAAATTCAAAGTACTGAGACTCACAGTCTTCAAGTGACAAGGGAGAGCTTGGTGTCTTTGATTCTTTTTTGATATCACTATCAGAAATGCAGCTGGAAGTTGAAGGCTGCTCTTCACTACGCATATTTTCATTAAGGTTTTTTGTTTCCTCCTTGTCAACCACATCTTTTTCTTCATCAGAGTCTAAAATTACAATGACTTGATTGTCAAGGCAATCTGCATCACAGGAAGACTTGGTACTTTGGCCATCACTGGAAGATCTTACAGCACCTTTCACTTTCCTTTTAATATCACATATGTTATGATGTACTGAGCTTTCTTGGCTTGAATCAAAAGGGAAATTGACACTTTTGGCATATGCAGCTAAAGATAATTTACTGAGTTCTCTGTCAACCTGGGAGTTTGTTAAAGTATTATCTTCAGAAACAATCTTCACTAAATCCTCCTCTTTCTTCCCCACTGAACTGCTTTCTCTCTTGAAATATTCTGAAAATTTGAACAACCTGTCACCTGATTCACACGTCACTGACAGTGGCCTGATCTGAGAAGCAGGGTTGGATATATTCCTCTTGTTTTCAGAGCTAGATGGAATACAACCATTTGCTGAAGCTTTATCCATACAGAGTGTCTTTGAAATTTGACCTTTACAGTCATATTTAACCAAGTCATTCAAATTAGGCTGTTCCCGGTCTGAAATCTGCATGTCAGCATCTTTCTTAAACACCCACTTCAACAATGAACTTGATCGTTCTTCAGTGGATACTTTTTTCGGTAAGGTGTCACAAATCCCCGAAAGCAAAATACTGTCATCTTCATTTTCGTGTATACCAGGTTCATTTTTAGAGGAGCTAGAGCAATCTAGTGGTGCTTCTTTTGACACCTGTTTAGTGGGGACCAGTCTGGATTGAAAAGCACTGTTTGCACTTTTCTTCTGCATACTTTCACAACTCCTTGGAGTATCAGCAGAGATCTCATTTGCACACACAGTATTCACTCCCTGAGGTTTATGACAATCCTTGCTCGCACACACATGGCCAGTGCAAAACCTAGGTTGTTCTGCCTCTGCTTTTGAAGCACTTGTTGCTAAACTGCAGTTTTTCAAGTCGTGTGGCTTCACTGACCGCAATACTTTTGAGGGCCATTCAGTTTTCTGTATCTTGTTTTTCAAATCCATGAGTTTGTGCGCATCTACTTTAAGCTCTGAAGACAAACTGGGAAACATATTGCTTTCCTTTACATCTGAGCTGTAAACATGTTCTGGAGAACCAATATGAGTTTGAGCAGCCAGACGCGTGGGTGTTATGGGTCCAGCTTCACAGTTGTTTTCCAACTCTATGCCTTTTCTGAAATCTGAATGCTGGGCATTTGGATTAAAGTACTGATTACCCATATCACTTTTCCCTGCCACAAGATCATTGTTCCTATTTTCCTGAACTTTCCCACATACTTTTGTTACCAAAGAGTTCTGCGGGCAGACATATTCCTGAGTAGTCAAGTCATCAAATTCCTTTTTAATATTCATCAAGGGGCCTTCTGTGAACATCCAAAGCCTTGAACTTTTAGATGCATCTCTACATTCCTCTTCCCAGGCACTCCTCCTGCTAGGGAAAGAGTTCTCTTGACAGTTTTCATCTCCGCCTTCCTTCGATGTGACAGCAAATGGTGAGCGAAGGTCATCTCTGCCATGTACGCTCATCTTGCATCCATCACCATGTGCACTCTTCTCTTGCTTTATAGAAACGGTAGGCAAAGTTGCATTGTTTCCTATAGGCACAGGAGTACTCAATGCTCTGTCCTTTATACTTCTTATAACTTGCCTTAAACATGTTTGTAACTCCTGGGTTTCCTGGATGTTCAGCTGCCAACCTAAAGACAGATTTCCTCGCAGAAGAAGATTGAGTTTGTCCAGGTATTGCTTGCAAAGAGCATGCTGCCCAATTTGATAGCCTTCTTTGAGAAGGCTGCGTATCAACTGCACACAGGCATGCTGCACAGAGTTAGAAGCTTGTAAAGATACTGCTGATGAACCTCTCACACCGTGTCCAGATGCTTTTTCAGTGCACCGTGTAAATGCTATAGCTGGAAGCTTAGCACATCTCACCACTGCTTCCACCCATTCTTGGGAGCTTATCCATAGCAAATGCAGGCACTTTTTGTTTCTGTGCAGTTCAATAATCGACACCAAGATCAGGAGAAAAAATTCAGAGATTTTGTCACACTGCTGGATTCTTTCACTGAGAGTATCTTTGATTTCCAAGCAGAGGTAGTGAATGACCTCTACTATATACGCTACACCCAAGTCCTTGAGATCCATGAGCGACTGAACAAAAGGGATGAACCACAGAAACGTGCTGTCATGGACACGCATATCTCTGCCAATATCAGACTGAAGCACATGAGCCAGTGTTTGCATATCTTCATACAGGTTGGGGCAGTAGTCTGGACAAATGGCAGTCTTCCATCCGGTATCCTGAGAAGCAAATTCACCACACATCATCATTGCGCTCATCTGCACAGTTCAATCTGCCAGGTTTTGTTCTAGCCATACAGGTTACTTTCTCTCAAATAAATGTTGATTAAATGATACCCTCTTATATTCCAACATAAGTCAAAATCTAAACTAAAAAATTGCAAAAAATAAAGCTCTAACATGTATACGGCACTCATGTCCTAAAATGTAACCTATGAAAGTGTAAAGTCGTACTTTCTTCAAAAATCATTGTGAAACCCTCCAAAGATGTTGTTATGCTGACATAATCTAACCTCAGATAATCAAATATACATTTAAAACCTTTAAAAGATATTTCATAAACACATCAACATCACGAGAACACACTCACAAACGGTGCCATTTTGGAGCATAGTCTAACATTTGAAAGTCCATCAACACATACCCCGTTACTCCATACTCAATATATTAGTTAAGAATACTGAGAAACAAAAAGTAAAATACAATAACTCAATCAGCAATTTTTCTTCTAAATTGAACCCAGAGTCTTCACTGAAGTACCAATGTTTGTTTCACTCCTGATATAAATTCTTGGGCTTTAATACCCTCTCTGCCTAACTCCCAAATGCATTCTTCTTTCCTCTTACAGCCTCAAAGTATCAGGTAAACAAAAAGTGACCAGACTGGCTGCTACTTAAGCCACACAACAGTGACACACATTATTTAATATTTTTTCTTTACAACATTACCAGTAGAAACAGAGTATCTTCCCCTACCCTATTTTATAGATTGTTTAAACTGACAGTGTCATTCAGTGACCAGAGTTCAAAAAACAGGGAAATAAAATGTTTTTAATACCTTTTGAGGCTTTTCCGTATTGTAATTGTACACAATCTGACTGCAAGTAGCCATATCATCATTGTAGTCTGACTCCGGTTCAGATTTTGTCCTAAAAAGAAGTACAAATCATTACAGACTCCACACAACTAACTTCAACGATAAGAAAGCCAATTGGCCGAGACACAGATTTCACTTGTCAGATACTGACCACGTGACTATTAGAAACTGTCAGTAATAAAACACAGCTATGAAAAGGTAACATTTAAAATTGTAGAGCTTGTTCTATCCTACTCATAAGAGACGGGGGAAGCAACTGCTTCAGGGAAATGAGCTTTCTACTGAGCCATGGATTTAACTACCTTGAACAAACACCCAGAACAATGCCATTTTCTTTGAACTTTCTATGCATAAATCCAGCTCAATCATGGCTACATACTCATAAGCTTTGAATGCAACTATTCAAACACAACACTCAAACAGCTTAACTGAAGAAAATCTCCTTGAATATGCCTTCCTCAGCGACCTATAACATTCCATATATATGTATCTGCAGCTATCTGTAACAGTACAGACTGTGCGTGTATATAAATGCTGAACATTTAAGACACTGTCACTCAAAGTTCATTGAAAATCTATCACAGGAAAACAGTAAACAACCAGTATGGTTATCCAGGTACTATTTTCCACCAACTTTTTAAAATTAGGCACCATTTCAGTTTTCCAAAATGGGAAGCATTCCTGAAGTCCTGGGACCTGGATTCTTATAAAAATCCTTAAAAGGGACAGCATGCCAAAAGATGGAGTTCAAGTTTACGTAACAACATTCTGTTCCCATAGAAGCTATTTCTAGACTTCCCAGCAGTGTACTAACCTACTACTTCTGCACTGAATAAACACTCCACCTAATTAACTTTCTGTTCAGTACTGACAATATTGTCACTCAGAAGTGATTCAAAAAATCCACTTTATCTTAGGATGTAAGTACATGAAGACAAAAATCTTTCAAAAGAGTGAATGCCTGCTATGTGTTCTAAAGCATTTCCTTTCAGCAGCTCACTAAGTTATCCAACCTACTAAAGGGCAGTTCCATGATTCTGACTTAATTACCTTCCCTGAAAAGAATACAATCAGAAAAAGAATAAAACTTTTAAAGCCATACAGTGCCATTAAGTAAATCTAATCTTGAGAAATATTTAAGACAACACGAGCTGAAAGCAAATTCAAATTAGCTGTCACCTGGACCTATAAAATCTAAAACTATGTCACCCACTGAAAATTCTGGAATTCCCATAATTTTACTAAGAGCCTCAGACATGGCAATCTTCATTACACTTTAGTGCAAGTTGGTTATAGCACTAAATAAGCACTGAATGCTAGCAGCCTTCCTGATTCACGAAAAAGTCCTGAAAAGTATAACATACATCACAGCAGTCAAAAACAAGTGAGCAGATATATTTTTTGAAAAAAAATTCACAATTTTCGTGGACCTACTTCATCTTATCATTGCTTGAAGTTGGCAACACCTGATTTTTTTTCCTTGCCATCTCCTTCCCCCAAATCAAATTAAGACAGCACTGATAAGAAAATCAAGACCGAGCTACACTATGGGATATTAAAATTATAGAACTGTTCTGGTCTCTTAACAAAACTGACCTCTTAAAGCTACTGCGTATATTTTTTATTTCACTGTTGTAGCTCACACTGTTGATAATGGTTTGGAAGGCTTGGACAGGATCAATAAGCTGACCCCATACTTTAGATCCGAGCTGATCCAAAATAACCATGAAACACTGCAGCGCTGGCCAGAAGGGGTCAGTAGAATCATCTGAAACATAACAGTAATATTGGGAAGAGTTGAAACGCAAGAGTCCTGTACATTCTCAGACTAAGCTGAAGTTGAAAGTAGTTGGTTTTCATTGATTGTTCTTAAATACTAACATACAGATACATATTCTAGTAAATTGCAACCATACCTTTTAACCCGTAAGAAGAAAAAGGATGAAAAAAGTCAACCTCGCTTATCTGTACAGACAGACACTGCTCCTGTGCAGTCTCAAATCAACAGGAACCTGGACAACTATTACTAGCATTTCCCGACTCTGTGAAACATTCTTCCACGCTGATTTCTGTAGTGCTGTTCTAAAAAGTGGGTACAACTTACACAGCTATGACAATTTATACTTCAAATTTAAGCTAGAAGCAATTGTTTTTCCTTCAAGTATGTTATTCCATTTTCATATAAAACAGTATCATCTCCTTAATAAACATTCTAAGCTTATAAAGACCTAGTCATTAAAGAGGCAGCCCTGGTCTTGAGCTCGTGTGCCACTCCTGGGCTATGCCATGGCACGTGGCCTACAAGAATGGCCCAAGGACTACCAGTCCCAGTTCTAAAGTCTAAACTCCCAGCTGCAAAAGCGGTTCCCTCAGACAGACAGACAGAAGAGTCAAATTACAAGCAAGCTGCAGTAATTCAGAAGAAGGTGTTTCTTTATTTTAGGACTCAAACTTCCTGCCACAGTGAAATGCGCATTCCCATACGACCTGTACATTAAATGAAAACAACACGGTAGAAATTACACATCTATCCTCTCAAAACCTCTAAGCCAGCCTTATGCAAAGCACTGCCATCCCTTCTTCACTTAAGAGTTTGTTTCAGTGTTATTTTTCAGTATTTGTCAGTATTGCCCATATACCGCGCAATACTGGCCATGCTCCAGAAGATAAATAAGCCTCAGTTCAAATCACCTCAGCATTACATCACTAAGAATTTACTCAAACAAGGACGTTTGATAGAGATGAAAAATAGGGTATGAACTGTCTTCATCTCAGCAGTCAAAATTAGTTACCAGCTGCTTCTTTCTCCATGGTGTGAAGTATAGACTGCATGAAATCATTTTGTTTGTCTGGGCCCAGTAACAAGGAGTCCATAGCTTGTTCTTCCAGCACTGTCAGCAACATACAAATCCCTACCAAAAAAGAAAAAAAGCAACCTGTCTGTACATTCACAAAAATTTGTTCTCATTTTCACCAAATCAAGGATTATTTTCCAAATGCCATTACCAGTGTAACACTTGACCAAAGAGACCAGCAGCAACATGAAATTAAACACTACCTCACTACTGCAGATGTAAAATGCTCAGTTTTCCCATTTGACATGCCCGAAAATAAACAGCACCTATGAAATAGCAGAGCTCTAACCTGAAAGAAGTGCTTACAAGATGAGAGACTACACATACGAATTCATTTCTTATCATAAATACTCACCTAGCCAATAGTTCTTGTAGTTGGCAGTATCATATAAATGAGATGGCAGAAGGATAAGTTTACCCTTTTCAATCATTGAAGAGCTGTAAATATCTGGACTCTCAAAAAGCCCCAACTCAATAACTTTGAACAAGCAAGTCAGCACTTCCTGTAAGTCATAGTAATCATCCCTGTCAACCTTCCCCAAATTCCTCGCTGTTAGGATGGCCCACCGACGAATCTAAGGATTAAAACAAAAGAATTATTTATCAATAAAAAGAACAAAGAAAATCACAATGCTGTAAGACTAGGAATCACTGCTGCTACAAATGGGATAAAAGTAGGTTTTTACTAAAGTAAGGTCTCATAATTGCTAGTTAGTCTTCTTCCAAAATTACCTTAGAAACAGGCTTACTATACCTACAAGAAGATGTTGCTAACAAAGAAGTTAAAATTCAGGGTAACATACACAAATAAAATGCCTTGGGATTCAGGTGACATAGGGACAGCATTTGGTTTTGTACATGCTTTCCATTGTTTAAATGTTATTGACCAATATTTACCACTTAGATAACTCTATACCATAACAACAGCTGCTAAGTTTTGCTGTCAGCACAGGACACTTGTCATTTCTGGCCTTGGTGGAATCATTCTCTGACCTACTGAGAAAACTACAGAGTTTCAGCAAGCGTGAAGTACAATACTATTAAGTCTTAATCTGTTTCTTAAGACAACTTGAAATATTGTACTCCACATCGGTGTTTAAGTAAGCCAGTCTTGGAAAGGGTACAGCCATAACCTGCCTGCCAGCCACAGCAAATGTAACCTGATTCTCCAAAGCTGCATCAAAGGAGGCGGGAAAACGATGGGATGAACTCACACCCTCCCAGTATAAACAAATAGCCCACTGGAGTTACAGTTCAAAACTCCTATGAGAGCTACACATCCAAATTCACTTTACACATATAAACACACCACACAGGGACCTCTAAGATCATGCAAAGAAAGCACTCGATCTCCCTTCAGTATTAACGCAGTGCATGAAACCAGGATTCACTGTTCCAGCAGGCCCTCCCTATTGTCGCAGGGTATATGTTCCTAAATTCTCTGGGTTATCACTATTTTTCAGTACTCTTCCCTATCACCGATACCAGTTTCACATCTAGGGTGCGTATATACAGCTTGAAGGAACAGGCTCTTGCAGGATAATACATCATCTTTAAAACAATGTAGAAAAGTAGGTACTCAGGCATGTCTGTACTGCTCCGAGAACCTCAGGTCTTTTTGTAATCTCTCAAATCCTTTTAATCAGCAAAAAAATAGAAGTGTTGGTAACAACCACAATTGCACAGCCTCTCAACTCTTTCAACCTAAACACTTTCAGTACCCCAATATTTCTTTTTGTTACTTTAAGAGACTGGATTCAAAAGGAGAGCACTCTCTGCTATGTACGCTAATATGAATGATACTAAGATCAGTTGACATTTCTAAATACCATAAAGAATGAAGCTCTCCTGTTTGCACTTTCAAATGCGCTGCTGATCTCTGAAAATTCAATGTTAAAATAACCCATATGGATTCAGACACAGGCAAAAAAAAAAAAAAATATCATCTGCAGAGTTTTGAACTGGTCCACCACAGAATACACAAATCCCTTAAAACACAGTATTGCCGCCTTGTAATGATACAATTCGCTGACAATTAAAGGGCAGTTCGGAAGAAGTACACTGCTGAGCGTCTCTTCTTGCAAGTGACTACACTATTCTTACTTTTTCAACTTCTAAGGTTCTGAATATTACTAAAATGTTAAAAGTTCCTACGGACAGACAAAGAACAGGGAAGGAGAAGGGGATTAATACGCCAAATTACAAACCCTGGCCCACTTGAGAAGAATTTGGGGGTACAGGGCATAAATCTACCGTTTGGTTGAACATCTGTAACTTCTGCTGACTAAATGCAAACAGTAAAGTGATTCTAGTAGTTATTGCAAATAGTTGAGTCTCCTTCAGCAAGAACAATTATATTCCTACTGACATCTCATTCTTTTATATATATACACATACACACTGTTAAAGAGAAATACAGAAAATCAAACACTTAAAATTATGAATGCTACCATTTTCACATTCTTGTCACTAAAAATAAGAATCTGTTCTGATGCTATTTAAAACTAAGTTTTAGTGGAATAGGAAAAGTAACTTACCACTTCATTCGGGTGTACCAAAAAGAGATATATTCCTGGATATTTCTCAAAGACCTGAAAGGAGTTGTGACTTTGTTCCATTCTACAGAGCACTTCTACACACAGCTGACCTAAATGGATAAACACAGTTATAGTAAGGACTAATTTATATGCTCACAGAACACAAAAAAAAAACTATTCAGTGTCAAAATAAGTATAAAAGATATATACACACACTGGTACTTCAGTTTAACTACTATTTGTCATTTTCACCTCCTTCAGTAGAAACAATACCATGCCCTTCCAACTGTAAGATACATACTGACTTTCTCGTGCAGCAGCAGATACGGGTATTTCAGTATTTCTAGAAGGAGCACTCGCAGGTTATTCTCAAAATCCAGGCCCACATAACCAGACAGCCGTGTCTCTCCATTCTCATCCACTATGAACAACTCATCTTCTTCTCCAGCTTCTTCTCGCATGGATTTCTCTATGTGGGCAACAAGACGGGAGGTTTCCAACTCCCACAAGACCTATTCAGTGGGAAAAAAAAAACCCAATCAAACTGCATTTTTGACAAAAGTGACTAAGGGGATCTATTATCACATGCAGAAACCTTAATTAGACTTTTAAAACTTACAATTTCATTTTGAAAAGTTTCTTTCTAAGCGTGGTATAAAACAATAAAGTTTTGACATGGAATTCAGATTGTGCAAATCACAAAAATCTCACTTCAGAATAAGATTATAAAGTGGCATTGAGACCAGGAGCATTTTTGTAATTCTGTTAAATATTCATACCTAGTTCCAATAATTATTTCAGGCCATAGGTTAGTCGCAAACCTTTGTTCTACTGGCCAATATAAAGAAGAGCACGACACAGAAAATGATCGTATTTAGGAAGATGGGAAGAGCAATTTTAAAATCTTGCCTTGTCACATATTTTGCAATGTATCAGTGGAAGGGGGTGACTGTAAACAATGCAAACAGACTGTCTGACTTGCTGAGTACTTGTAGGGGACTCGGCTCACCTAACGTTACTCATCTAAAGTAACTGCTCCAAACCTCAGTTAGAAACCAAGGTTATCTCCTACAGTTAAAAGACACAGAAAGGAACATTAAGTGGTCCAGTCATTCCACTTACTCCCAACCTATCCTCAGATGAAATTGCCCTCCAAAGAAATCTAGCTGACTAATTTAACGAGCAACCTCTTAGACATCTGTGTTATGACCAATCAGCCACAAATATTCATTTTGCACACACATGCAATAAGCGAAAATAAGCTTTCCAAAACACAAAATTGGGATACTAATGAGGGAAAATTATAAAAGGCTCACAACAAAATAGAGAGCTTTAAAACTTCGTTTTTAATCACACAGTCTCACAGGCTTGCAAGATCAGATCTCTGAAATTCAAGCACAGAGGAAAACTACAAATGAAAAATGCAAGCAAACAAAAAGAGGAACAAACCCAAAGCTGAACAGAGGAAGGAAGAAAACACATTGAAAAAATAGAGCTGTTAGTTTGTTTAGCAGGTGTTCTTTTTTTCAGATGTCAGACCACCACAGCATGAATAAAGTTCAAGCTATAACGTCTAGCCAGCAACTTCCCAATACTGTTTTAGTTCTCACTAATTTGAATATATGCAAAACAACAGGGTTCTCTCATTCTACAATTAGCTCTTTGCAACTCAATATTAAAAAAGCAGACCATTAAAAAGCAACATACCCTATTCCCAAAAACCAATAAAACACAACCCCTGCACACAACTGCCCCCTACACTGAGGCTGGACCACAGAAGCCTCTTCTGAGGTTTTGCTTCAGTTCCAAGCCCTCCCGCTCAGTAACGGGCAGAAGCCCAGTCTCCGAATTACCTCATGCAAACTTGGCAATTTTTCCCTTGCTTTGTGGTATTCAACCACACACTCCAAGCAGTAACAGAGATCATCGCTGGATCCTTCAAAATCTTCCGGGGACAACTGTTGAGAAGCATAGCTCTGCAGGAACTCAGTGGTGTCAGAACCACAAGGCGTACACCATCGGCATGTGCTCATTCTTTGGATGAGAATAAGAAAGGATTAACATAAGTCCAAAGACCACAAGCAGCAAAATATTTCCTTTTAGCCACAATAGTACCTAAGTGTTTGAGTTTCACTCAAAGGTTTCACTCATGAGTTTCAGGATTTATGTAACTCATTAGCAGCATACATGCATGTGTTCTTGGACGTTCTTCTATCATACATGCGCATGCAGTTAAACAAAGAAATACAGATTAATGCATTAAATGAACATCACAGTAAAATGCTGGCTGAATGGTAAACATTAAAAGCAAAGCACTGAAAAGAAACCAAACTACATACTGTGCAAGCTACGAAACAACAAGTGAAAGTTTGCTTTACATACAACCCCCTGCCCTTCATCCACACTTAACACGCACTTTCTAGAACTACAATGCTCAAGTTTATCACATTGTTTTACTGGTATCTACAGAATCTAGGTCTAACAAGCAGAAAATTTAATTAGCTTTTCTCCTTCATTCCCTACGAAAATTTATAGGTCAACAAATCCCCGTTGTCAAAAGCAAAGTATATTTATGCTGGGCTTTCCTGTCTTCGTTATCATTATAACTAGAAAGGATAATATGAATATCACCACAGACGGTGACCAAAGTTCTTCCCTAAGCAGCACCACAGCCATCTCAGACCCTCCTAGGCAGAAAAACTCATCCCTGGAGCAGCACAGCATGAAGTGCCAACGCTTGAACTAAGTACGTGAAAGATGGCAACGGCTTGCTACTGAGCACAAGGAAAGAAAACTGAAACCCAGACAAAGCCGGCGGTGCGTGTGCCCGGGAGGAGCCCCGTACCTGCGCAGGGAGCTCCTCGGCGGGGCGGGGCCGGCTCACTCGGCGGGGCGGCCCTCAGCCAGGCCCATCCCCGGGCGGCCGCGGCCCGGCGGGGCTCCGAAGCTCTAGAGAAACCGGTGATGGTCAGAAACGGGCTCAGGTCGCACCTTTTTTGCTAACAAAAGGGGTAAAAATTTCCCCGCGCGCCTTAAGCAAGGGAACGGCTTCAGCAAGCGCGTACGGACGCGCGGACCCCGGCTGCGAGAAGCGCCCTTTACCTGGAGCGCTCCGCTGCCGGCCCGCCCGCCCCGCCGCCGCTGTTCCGGGACTCGGCCGCTCGCTCCCCCGCCCCGCAGACACCGGGCGCTCCCCAACAGCTCCCCGCGACCGGCTCCGCAGCGGCCCCGCCTGGCCCCACCGCCCGGGGCGGGGAACGCGCCGCACGCTTCCCGCCAAGCGGCCTCCCGTCAGGCGGCGTGAGGGAGCGCGGCCGAGACAATGGGGAAACCCCAGAGGAACGCGGCCTCCTGCGCGGAGGCGGCGTGAAGCAGCAGCGGGAAGCAGCGGCGCGGTGCAGCGGCGCGGTTCACCGGCGGGAGCCCCGTCCCGTCCCGTCCCGTCCCGTCCCTCCCCTCTCACCTCACCTCACCTCACCTCAGGCCCCCGCGCTCCGCCCCGCTCCCACGGCCCACGGCTCCCCCGCCGTTCCGGTCCGCGGGCGGAAGTGGGCGCCCGCCCTCGCCCCTCGGCCAAGCCCCGCCCCTCCGGGCAGAGCGGCGCTGCCTTAAAGGACCAGCAACGCGGGGAAACTGAGGCACGCAGGGGAAAAAGGAGCTGCGCAGCAGCGTAAGGGTAAGCGGTGCCAGAGCCCCGAGGAGCACAGCTAAAGGCACTGCCTCGAGGATGGAATTACTGAAGTACTAAAATAATAAAACCCCACCCCAAATCCACGATCAAGCCCGACAGTCTGAAGTAAACACCACTGAGGGGAGGCTTCCCCACAGCCCCCCACGCAATGGAAACCACTCCATAGCCCCTGCGCCTCTTGCCCTGCCTGCAGGGCCCAGACGAAGCTGCTTCCCCGGAGGTTTCTGTCACAGCCCCATCATCAACGGACCCTCCAGGTCACCGGGATGATGCTGTGCCCCGGGCCAGGGGGCTGAGGAATGGGACAGGGAGCAGTTGCCTTTCTTCAGTCCCCCCACATCACTTGTTCAGGACTTTATGGAGGGGGGTGAAAGAGGAAAGCCAGCATTTGATCTTCAGCTGCTGCCACTATAACACTTTGCTGCTCTGCTGCAAACAAAACTCTCCTAACCCGGCTGTCTCCGCCTTTGATAACGCCACACAGCTGAGAAGTTTCTTCTACACCACCATTCAGGCCATTAACACACCAGGAAAAATGCTTGAAGCGACATCTCTGCTTGAATTACCAAAGTTTTTAGGGGCTCACAGTGCTTTTTAGACTTGAAGGATCTGTCGTGCTCTTATTTATAATGCAGCCCGATACACAAAGCTTTGTCAATGTTATTTCCCTCATCAGTCTGTGGTGCCTGTTTGGTTTTTTTAAACCCCTGCACAGAGTTTGGTCTCTTTTCAACAATATCTAAATATCTACCTGAAACAACTGTCCCCCCTGCTCACGCTCCCATACGCCTGTGTAAGACATGGGCAAAGGGAAAAGCTGCTTTCTTACGCCCTCTTAAGTGCCGTGATTCAGCAAATGGGAAATGATCAAAAAGCACTCTCCTCCTCCACTCATTTGTCCATGGGCAAAGAGATTACAAACACATTACCCAAGGAGATGCCGCTCAGGAATTGTTTCCCTACTCCCTTCTCCTGGACAGCATCTCCCTTTTTTCCTGTGCAGCAGAGGTCAGGTTTATAGTTCCCGCCCCGGCTTACTCGCTTGTTAAAAGCAGTTTCTCTGCAAAATAATGTATTAGCAAAAGTCTTCCTTCAGAAGTTTCCCTTTAAAGCAAAAGATAAAATAAATCTCATTATGGAGACAGAAGTTTATTTGTGAGATCTACTCTACAAACTCTCCAACCACACCACTATTTGTACTCTAGCCTGCAGAAAATTCAGGGGATCTCCATCTTCCAGGAAAAAAAAAAATTGACAAACACAAACCGTTTAGATTCAAAAATTCAAGTTCTTCAGCTTTTAACCTTCAAACCCCTAAGGCAACAGAAGCATATCAAAGACCTAAGTGCAAGGGAGCTGGCACATGTTTTTCCCCCCTCCCATTTCGTCTCATGGCTGGAAAACTCACCCTTAACACAGGTGGCTGATCTCAGGGGGTGTCCTGCCTGTCCCACTACACCACGTTGTTTTCTATCTTCTGAGAGGCTAAAGCCAGACACAGTTAAATACAGAAAGTTCTCATTTAACATCCTTTACCCCAAGTCTCAATCCAGAAGAACCTCCAACAAGGCCTTTATTTCAAGCTGTTGAAAATTCTGCATTTTCCATAACAAGTATTAAAATTAAAGAAGGAAATTCTCACTTATCAAAATGACCATCAAAAAGTAGTATGTCAGAGACCAAGTCTTCTTGCACTACTTTCTAATACAGCATATAGGAAACATAAACAATCCATACAAATACTTTATACACCTGGTAAGTTTTTAGGTGGTTTTGTTTTGTTTTTTACATTCACTCCGTCAATTTACAAATAATCCCTCTAAGCACATGGTTAAAGATACCATACAAAGACATGAGTACAATCTCCATCTTATCCTTCAATCTTCTTACCAAAATGCAGAAATTCTCCTTGGTACAATAAAAGTATATATACTTTTGTATACACAACAAAAACATTTTAAATGCATTGTTCTGGTTAGCATGAAATGACATTACAATTTATGAATAGTAATGTATAAATATACCTTTTCTCTAGAAGGGTTGATAAAAGTATAAGCCTACATCAAAAATAAAAATCGGTTGCTTTTAAGAACAAGGTATCTGTTAAAAAAACCCAAACGACTCACAAGATTTGTTTATTATAGAGATTTAAAAGCAAACTGAAGGCCTCTTCTCAATTCCATGAAGTTATTTTTTTTTTGGTTATTTAAAATTAATCAGAAGTTCTAAAAACCAAGTTCATGCATAAAGGCTAAATGGCAGCTTCTAACTCCACAGAAAACAAAGCAACGGAAAAAATACTGGTTTTGAGACATTCAGAAAACAACTTGGATGCTTAAAAAAAATAATTCAAAAACCAAAGCTAAATTAAGGTAACAAAAGGTGGCACAAAAACTGTATTTACCTCAGTCTTCGGTATGAAACAAAATCAGACGCACGTATCTTTATCTTTACTTTTTCCGTTATTAGATAGCCTGTGTACCTGCAGTTGTTGATCTGCACCCACTTTCAACCAGATCCATTTTTCAGTTAGTTATGCAGACTAGGAATTGTTTTTAAGGCCGTCAATTAATCACTGTCGTCACTGGAGTCAAAAATGTCACTGAGTCGGAAAGTCTTCTTCTGTTGCCCGGATGTTGAACTGCCAGAACTACGCTGTCTCCCCTTCCTTTTTTCTAACTTTTCTTCAAGTTCTGGAAGCTTCTCTTCAAAAAGATAATCAACAATTTCTTTGAAAAAAAAAACAGAGAACAAAAAGTAGTCTTAATTGGATCTACAGGGGAACTGGATACCTAGAGGAAACAGGATCTCACAGACAGAAATTGTCTGTTAAATGCAAAAAAATCTCACTATTCCATAGTAATCACAGTGGCTGCAGGGTAGATCAGACCCACACATACATGCAAAGATAAACTAAAAAAGCACAGTCATAAAATGTTTAAAGCCAAGGTATTAAAGATAAGAGGTTAATAAACACTCCATGAAGATGCCACTGAAAGTAAACTCTTACTAAAAAAAAGCATTTAGTAAAGTAAGTATAAAGCCCATTATTTTAGCCAATTTACTTAGGGGAAAGCTAACTAAGAAAGCATTGAACTAGAATATGCATCCTCTTAGATTCAAGCAAAAACCTTAAGCAGTATAGAGAAACAGCTGGGATACTGACCAGAAAAAGTCTTTTTTTGCCAAAAAGGGACACAGGAGACTTTTAGCTTATAAAATTTTGATTGAACATAGGTTATAGGGACATCTCTGAAAAGAGAAAAGTTCAAAGAATTAGAGGTGCAATGAACTGTTACAAAGTTTAGCTGTTGCCAAGTTATCCATTCATGAGAACAATGCCAGTCAAATAGTATCTTTGCTTTAGGTAGAAAGGATGGATTTCAAACCCTGATCAAAACATTTTTTCAAGACAGCAGTTCCCCTTGAAGATAAGAATCTAAACCATGCCATTATACCTACGTATTACGTGTTTAGTGAAAAGAAACAGTAAATGAAACCAAAAGTACATGGAAAAACAAAAGAAAAGCCCTTTAGAGGAAGTATAGTGTTCACGGTATTGGTAATTTCATATTCAACACTTTGCTTGTTTGGAAGAAGACTGTTATATTATATTACACATTCCTATAATCATCCTTTCTTCCTATGTGTTGATTAACACCTGGAAAAGTCTTTTATCAAAGACTTTAGCACCAACTGTATAACACAGCCTTAGTACACAGAATGCGCTGGGAATACAATAAGGGTTGCCTGAAGTGGTTAAAATTAAGTTTCAGAGCTCATAGGCATGGTTTGTTGCTCAGTGCTATGCAAGGATATACAACTGCATGTCACCAAACTAAATGACACTGTCTATAGTTGCAGAAGCCTAAGAACTTTGAATCCTTTCTGGAATTTTTAAGACTGCTTCAACAATCCTTTGTAACCATACAAAGAGGGAAAAAAGGTTTACCCAATAGCATTACTGAGTTCTTCCCAGTTTATTTCACTAGCATCCTCCACTTTCATTTCATACAACCTGCGAATATAATACAGAAGCAGTTTGTAGGCAGAATTCAAGAAATAATTCAATAATGCTCACAGCTCCCCTAGCCAGAAGCGACAGGACACTTTGTCCCACGAAAGAGTGGTTGCAAAACCTGTATGAAACTTCAGGCATGCCATTCTCACTCACCAAGCTTTTACGAACACAACTCGGAACAGTAAGAGATACAAAAACATTCCAGGGGCTCTGAACTATACCTTTTAATAAGACTGATCTTGGCCTGCAATCCTTTGGTCCCCCTGTATAACTGCTGCCCTTTGGTCATCTTGTTTGTTAAAATTGTAATCCTTTGAAAACACACAAAAAAAGGCTTCCATCATTTCAAGAAATTCCAAGCCTTAAAAGTAAATGCCTTCAAGATGCTACTGCTGCCACAGAGAAACACAAATTAGGTTTCATTCTCACAGCAAGAAGAAAACTTACCACAGCTAGCAAAGAGTTATTTGTCTCAGACACACTTGCAACACCTTTTCTGTAGTCTACAAACTATTTATTACCCATCTTAGCAAACAATCATCATGGTACAAACAGTTTTGCACAATGGAGTAAAGTTCTCCCCAGAACACGTTTTACTATCTCACTTTAGCATAAAACCTTACCATTTCTGTTTACATTGTCTCCAATGTCGAGTTCCCACTTTAGCTTCAATCTCAGTCCATGGTAATTTCTGGTACAGTTTCTCACGGTCAATCAAGAGATCTCCGTACGACTTTTCCAATAATGAATCTGTATCTTCCATTTCTATTCTCTTCCTAATCACCTCCTCCACTGCATGCATTAACTTCTGAATCTCTTCCTTCGACCAAGAACCGTAATTAATAGCTAAAATTGAAAAAGAAGGTTAAGGCATAGTTTATAATAAATTATTAGAAAAAAAGGAAAGAGAGCAAATGCTTCGCATTATTCTTATTTACAGGACCAGCTTCTTAACACGCTTCCCAGAAACTCTGTTTCATACCAGATTTGAGAGAGGAGTTCAGCCTAATCACTAAAGAATAGCACTAAAATCTCTAGTTTCTATATTTTGAAACCTGCTTGCCAAATTCCTCCCACCCTCCCTCTGAAAGCGTCTACTTAGATGCCAGTTCTGTTTAATAAGGAGTTGCATTTATTCCACTTCCTTTCCCTTTTCTATCAGAGACTGTTCTTATCCCTTCCACATGAAAATGCAATCAGTGGTCTGGAAAAAAGAACCACCACCACAAATTAGTTAAAAAAAAAAATCCACTCTAAGGATTTTTTCCTGAAGTTTAGGGCACGTACAACATACAGTTAACATAATTTCTCAAACTGAAATACAGAGCATGAATTATTTTCCTTAAAATTACATACCCGACTTGATTTCAGAATATTTCATAGCAACTGAGAGGTTAGAACGGGACATAATCTCAGAAATCTTCTTCCAATCATTGCCATGCAGAGCATGATACTTCTTTAATTTTTCCTTTTCTTCCTCAGTATACCTAGTTGAGGAAACGGGCACAGCTTCAGCTGCAAATTCAAGCAATTCCAATAACTCAAGAGAGCTATAATCTTTACAGGCATTTCAATGTTACTCATCACTACACCATTTCAAGTCATGTTTTAGAACAGAGGACTTGATAAGGGCCAGTCAGAAAAATTAACTGTCAGTTAAGTCACAGTAACTGGCACAAATGGGAGAGATGATCTTCATTTATATTCTTTTTTAATGTACAAACAAACATCAGAGACTGATACTAGCACTCAGAAACTCTTTCAAATTACTTACTTACCTTCCTTTATAATTATTTGAGTCAAACATCTTCCTTGCTCGATAATATATCAGTCTCCAGGGTCGCGGTATGCCCTTAGCTAGAAAGCAAATGATTCCTTTTTAAGAAACATTTTTCACACTAGTGAGGTCACTTAAAAAAAAGCCAAAACAAAACCAAACCAAACCCAAACAACATACGTTTTCATGGCCGTGCAGCAAATGATAGATATGCCCCATTCAAGAGAATGTACTCTACAACACTTCAGTAACTCCACAGGAAATAGTCCGAACAATCTCCCCAAGAGTTTCAAAGATGCAATTGCTCTGACCATGGTAAATTGTGAATACCAGCAGCTGGTACATAATTGTGTACGCGTGTGCATACGTGTGGGTGAGTATCGAAAAATCAAACTTTTGAACTCTCAGGCACAAACTCGTTACTCACTAGCTACAAACTGTATGGACTGGCTGTAAATTTTGATAACATCTAGATCAAATATAAGCAACATACTGAATATTCCCATTAATAGAGAGACGTAAAACAGCCACCACTTAGTAGGCTGATGAGATATTGTGCTTCTGCATACACACTAGTTTGACGGGGAAAACCAATGACTGGGGGCATCCAGCACAAAGACAGTGAAGGTCTTGGCTAAAGGAAAAATCCTTGAAGTGGGGGTAGATCCACAGAGACCAATACCTGGCAACACACAACAGTCTTGGTCAGCAGTGCCCAGGACAAGTAACTGCATGCAACTCCTGTAACATTGACGTGACTTTCTCCCCAGTTTTCCCAGACCAGGAGCAATCTCCCAGATGGGAAGTCAACACCAAGCAAAATTGATGATGCAGAGGGAACGATTCTGTGTGTGAAACAACCAAGGAGGAACAAATCTGTAGCCTCACTGATCCTTAAATAAATGCTAGTATCCAAATCCATTACAGGTTGTCACCGACTCTGTCTTGGCTATGCTAACGATACAGAACAAACACAGAACAGAAAGCCACTGAGAAAGCACACTGAAAAGATTCATCACAGATGTTACAATATGAGCATGTCTGCCATATGAACTGTGAATGTTTTCTAGCCAAGAGAAGCCTAACAAAATAAGGAAAGAGGTAGAGAAGAGATGCTCCTCCTCCTGCGAGCAGAATCTTAGCCATGAGAATTTTGTTTTCCTCGTGTCTTGCAAAACTACTTTGGCTAATGACCTAATTTGTTTCTGCTGTCACTCCACCTAAAGCCTGCTACCTATTTATGTGCTCTCGCTCAGTCCTGAACCTGCCACCTATTTCTATGCTCTAAGAACAGTTGGCAATTTCAGATAGGACTTAATTACATCTCTCATTAATAAATCACTATGCTTAATTAAAGCCTAGCCTTCAGCTATAAAGCCCAAATGCAAGTTTGAAAGTCTGTAAGTGCTGCTGGTCATGATGATATGTTAATCTCTAAACTCTTCATACCTGAGAAACGATAGTAAGAACAGCATACTGTACAGATTACCAACTACATACTCTCAGCAGCATGCTCCTTTTTTGCCAAGTTTAGCAGCACTAGTGCTTTTCAATAACAAAACATTTTATAAAATACATCATGATATCACCAGGTTGTGGAACATAACATTCAGCTATTTGAGAAGTAACTTAAAATCCTTACAAAGTCTTTCACAAAAAAGATGTTCTGCTTTTAGGCGGTTGATAGTTTCTTTATCTTCTGGATACCTCGAGGTGAACAGCAGTTTTTCAGCATTGTCTATTCCAGTAGTTACTAAGAACTCTTCAATATTTTTACGGATTTGATTATTTTCCTTCTGGGAAAATCTGCCAAACTTGACAGCAATACCTAAAATACATAGAAAACTTTATTAAAAAAAACCCAAACAAAACGAACAAACACACACATAGCAAACTTCAAGTATCATCTCTTGCACATTACATTTCAGGTTTTGGCAAACGTATAACAGAAGATCCACAAATTCAAAAGGTGAAAAAAGAAAACTGAAGAGAGACAAAACAAGAGCTGGGAGCAGGTGATTTACGCACACGCTTTGGCCTGTAACTTGACAATGAGGAAGTAGATGCTACGAAGCAGAGAAACAGAAAATATATCCGTTGGAATGAAGTGAACCAGACTCCATGGATGTGACAGACATGATACAAAACCAAATTATTTTCGCTCTGTCAAATCATTATCACAGCTGCACAGTGCTCCCTCACTGCAACAATATTTTGAGAGCTCACCTTGCTTTTTAAACTGTTTAAACCTCATTAAGTCTCTTCCAGCCATCTTCCTGATTGAACTGTCCGATATGCTCCTCACATGAGGAATAAACTCTTCCAATTCTTGTTTTGCAGTATCCAAATCCACGACTGAACACACCATAGAGCCCAGGCACTCTTCATCATCCAGACTAAGCTCATCAGAGGCTGCCATTTCAGTAAAGAAACTATTCTGGTCCTTCTTTCTACCTGATGCCACAGGCTCTGGACTCCTGATATATATATATATATATAAAAAAAAAAAGAGTAATAAAATAAAATACACCACTAGAGCTCCAAAACAGCGATTTTTTTAGTATCGCTACCATTAAAAGAATGAACATGTTCATTAATTAAAAAACAAGGAATATTTCACACATCTACCCCCTTTTATTTCCAACCTTTTAACACAGATGTAATTTATTACCAAATTTCTATACTTACAATATTCAATAAGCTTGCTGAAATTTTGAAAAGCCACATCTTTCCCACAAAACTCTCACACATGGACACACAGAAGAAATAGTGCCTCTCACTCTCCCTGGCAACAGAGTCTCTTACTACTGCTCTTATTGTGGGTTCTATACTTACATGAGCATTTGTTTTCACAGAACATTAAATTCTCTAGCTGACCTTACTAGTTGCTTGGCAAAAATGCATATGTTCAATATAAACACCAAATTTAACAAATGGAATCCCTTTCTTGTCCCTTTTTTTTTTTTTACTAAATTTAGATTACTTGCACATAAATTATTTCTATATCTACAGTTTTTAAATAGGACAAAATATTCTACATTGCAGGCAATAGTAGTGTATTCGTACAAATTTTACTGTATTGATAACTAAGCTCCTAAAGTAGGTCTCCATAACATCTCAACACACCATCAAGGTTTTTTGTTTTTTAAAATACATACAGTACAGACTGAGAAAAATCTGGGAACCAAATAAAGTGACAGAAACATACTTGAGGGTGGGGGGAAACCCTAAACTTACATTACATCAGATTCTGAAGAGCTTTCTTCTGTGACAAAAGCACAGCTTTTTGTTTTCTTTCTGGCATGCACTGGAGGTTTTTTAGGAGACCGATCCGCCGCTTTAGCTGGCTTAGAAAAATTAGCAGGTACATCCATAGACTCTTCACTCATGTCAGCAGAAGCATCACAGTCACCATCTTCACGCCATCGCCGGTGTGTTACCACACCACCCCCTTCTGTAGGTGACGGCAACGCTGTGTCTTCCCCTCGCCTGTTTTGCTCTGGAGATGACAACAGCGACTGGTCAACGGTTATATCTGTGTCTTCTTGCATATCTGGGGTACTACTGCCTCTTTGCTTTTTCCTCTTCTTTTTGAATTTTTTATTGTCATTTTTTTTGTGTGTTTCTGGGACAGGCAGTTCACATGTCTCATCCTCTTCAGGTAATTTTAGTTTTCTTTTCTTCTTAACAGATTGTTTTAAATAAATGTAATCAGCATTGATCTCCTGACAATCATCAGTGCTATGCTGATTTACTGTGACAAAAGTTACATCACTGCGATCATCCGCACTATCATTATGCTTCCGCTTCTTTTTTTTCTTTTTCTTTTGGGAAGCATCTACTCCAGTTTCATTACTAATTTCACGTTCCACTCCTACACAAGAATTCTCTAACGAAGACTGTTGCTTCTCCCCCTTGTTTTTTGTTTTTTTCTTCTTTTTACAGCCTTCACCACTCTGTGCTGCTCGATCTTCAAACAGCAGGGGAGAAGCACGGCCAAGCTCTGCATTTTGTATATTTTCATCATTTTCATGTTTCTTATTGTGTTCTTTGTGTTTTCTCCTCCTCTTCTTCTTCTTGAGAAAATCCCGATCTTGAAAATCATCTGCACTTGCTTTTTCTGTCATATTTTTTCTTACCTTAAAAAAAGGATACGAGTTTTATTCCAGTGCTATAATCTATGTACCTTTACACAGTTACACAATAAGAAAAAACAAACCCATCCAAAACATTAAAATGCTATGGGACTACTCAATACTATCTTACAAACAGACAATAAAGATACTTACTTTTCAATCCAGCTAATTTTGCAAAGTGACTATGCAAAAGCAACGTCTTCTTCATCAAACAGATGCGCATCACAGCTGTATTCAGCCTTAAAATTGCCTTCCGATTGAAAAAAGATGCACTGCAATAATTATTAGCTTTAAGTTGATTTTGAGTAACTAAGCAACAACAGACTGCCAGATTCAACTCTACATTCAGCACTGAAACAGTAACAACCTAAAAGTAATAAAGAAATATTAAACTAATCAGCGCTAAAACCAAGTTGCCTAATTAGAAGCTTCTGACTGGCTTCGCCAAAACAATGCCCAAGCCCAGCCAAGACCCGCGAGCTCCAACGGACTCTGTAGCCTGAACAAACGCATTCCTGAAAACTACAGTTACACAGACCAGGCAAGCATTGTTGAGCACATTTTCTACAGCCCGCACGTAAACAACAACTTACTAAACGCCATCCTACCACCTCTGAAACGCAAAACCTTGAATTTCACATCCTCAACGCAGTTCCCAACGCTGACCAGGACCAGACATTACCTCCACACCGCTGCTGAGGAGTGGCTGCCTTGAAACCTCCGGGGCCAGGCCCCAAACCCCGCAGTACCACGCAGCTCCGGGGCCAGGCCCCAACCCCCGCACCGCCACGCAGCTCGCCCCAGCCCCACACCACCAAAGCCAGGCCGCGGGCACGCCTGAGGGCCGGCCCTGAGTCACGGCCCCGTGGCACCCCCTCCGCGGAGGCTCGTCCGCCCGTCCCACCCAGCGGCGGACCCGCCGCTCCCCTCCGCCTCCCCCCGGGACTACCGAGGGGGGCACGCAGCGCACCCACGGGCTTCTCGGTAGCACCGGCGTGGCCCGAGGCGGGGAAAGCACAGCCCCCTCAGGGATGGTGACACCCTCCCCCCCGTCTCTGGCCGGGAGAGCACGTCCCGCCGCCCCCGCAGTGTTCACTTTCCCGCCCGGGGCCTCCCGCCTCACCGCCGCGCCGAGCGCGCTCCACCGGCGTCCGCCCGCAACACCGCTCCCCCCCTTCCCCCTCACAGCCGCTACCAGACTCTGCGTTCCCCCCCGCCCCGCCTCCTCCCAGCGGAAGTGGCCCCAGCCGGACCCACCAAAGCGACGGACCGACGGCGTGGGGCGGCGGTTGCTAGGAGACGGGGCACCGCCAACAGCGAGACCCGCCCGGCCCGGCCGCTCAGCCCCGGGCCCGGCGGCGACATGGCGGGCGGCGGCGCGGCTCCCCCGCGGAGGCCGCTGACCCTGGCTGAGGTGGAGCCGGGCAGCGAGAACGAGCGGCTGGGGGTGGCCCGGGACAGCATGTTCTGCAACCCGCGCATCCTCAAGGTGAGACCCGGCGACCCCCGGCCCCCCCTCTCCCCTCCCCGTCCGAGCGAGCAGGACCGCGGGGAGGGATCGCGCTCCCCCCGGGCCACCGCAGTCACACAGCGGAAAAGTTTCCCGTTAAAGCACCTGGAGGGTGACAACAGTTGAAAGCAATACCCCCCCGCCGCTTATTTATAGGACAGGGAAGGAAAAACGTGTTTTCTCTCTGCTCCTTCGTGGTTTGCCACCGTCGGACACCCGGTCCCCCCGGGATGTGCCCGGCAGCGGCGCGGGGCGGGTTTTCCCTCCGAAGCTCGGGCGGTTTTTACGAGCAGCGGCCCCCGGGTGTGAGGAGCGCCGGGGGATGGGGCCCGAGGTGTCGCCGGGGCCGCCCTCCGCCACCCCCCGCAGCCGAGGGGCTCGGGGGGGGGGAGGACACAGACTCCCACCGCCCGAATGAGGGTTTCGGATCGGCTGTGGGGGTTACGGTCACTTCACGAACTCCTGACGCCTCTCCCCGATTCCGGGGTGGGCTGAGCTCCGGGCATCTCACTTCGGTCGCCTCTCCCCCACCCGCACCCCCCCCCAGCTCCAGCCCCCGCCTCCCCCCGCTGCAGTGCGGCTCCGGGCCCCTGGATGGCACTCGCGGAACGGCTTCGTGCTCTCACCGGCGCCTCCCGGACCCGGGCCCCAGCGCGGACCCGGTCCCGACCCCCCCCCCCCCCAACCCGCCCGGTGCCGGGGGGCCGCGATCGTTGCTCTGCGGGGGCAGAGGGAGGGGGGCGGAGGCGGCCCCCCCGCAGCGGGCACCGAGCCGCTGCACCGGCTGCGCTTTTCCCTTTGACCTGCCGAGGGCAGCCGGTGCTGCTCAGAAGCGCTGGGTTCCAGCTTGGGCAGCGGGGACGTTCGGCCGGCGGGAGGTGAGCCCGGGAGTTCCCGTCGGTAACCGCACCCCGGCAGCGGCAGGCGTGGAAGTTAGCCAGAAAATTTTGGACTACCACAGAAAATTTGAGTCTTGCAACACTGAACATCTCCCTCCCCCCACCCCCCGGAAGTCTAAAAATCGATTTGGAAATTATATTAGCAAGACAAAGAAAAAAAGGTGGGTTCTGCATCGTAACTCAAAAGTAGCTTCACTTGTTCAAGTCCTAAACTTCTACTTTCCTTTCTTTTCTCTGGATCCTGTAAGTTTGATAGCACACGGCGGTATCTTTGCGTGGAAGTGGCGTCGGGGCGAGATTTCCTCACGCGGCTGTCGCCCAGCGAGAACTGGGGTGGACAGAGGCAGGCAGGGACGGAGGCAGCCCCGCTTCTTCCCCATCCTCCAAACTGTCCCTGCCTAACAAAAGTGTGCTAGTAAATGCGTTTTTTGGTGATGCATGAATACGAATTAGAAGAATATGTAATTATATGGCATTTAAGGTATGCTGAAGCAAAATTGCAGGGGTTGTGTTGATCCTACTTATTTTCACAATGCGTTTACACTCCTTAAATTGAAATAGGTACAAACCACCCATCAGCACCATAAATCCTGGGAACGTAACACTGGGGCAATCCTACGAATGGCGGCTCCTCTCCTGCAATGTGTATGTTGCAAGTAGATAATAAGCAGTCATTAAGATTACGTTGATTTATGTGGGAGTTTTGCCTGTCTGGACGGGAGCATTCGGCTGAGTGCTGCCTGTCCCTAGAGCTGTTGGTGTCTTCTCCCCTCAGGTCCAGCACTTTGCTCAGCGCCAGCTTTAGGGCTTGAGTTTTTTTCAGCGTAACTGTTGCCAAGCATCCTGGCAGTGGGAATTCTGAGCAATTATAAATCATGGGATGTTTTTAATAAGAGCCAATCTGGATTTCTGCTATCTGGCCAGGTGAAACTAAAATTGGAGGAAGTTTTGAGAAAAAGTAGTGTTAAATTTTAGCATTGTGGACAACTTCTGTTCTCTCAGGGCTGCCTTGCAGGAGGGTTTCTTTTACAGTAAGCCAGCTGGTAGGAACATAGAGATCTGCATTCACCTGATGCAATCCTTTAGCATGAAGTAACTGCGCTATTAACAGGGGTGCTTTTACTCTTGGAATCAGCAGTAATTTCACCTCCTGGTAAGTTACATTGTAAAGTCTGTGCAGCAAACCGCTGACCCCCTGCCTTCCCCCATTGCACTGTGCCCCACAGAACGCTGAGTTTACCGGGGTGTCCTCCGCTGCCAGGAGGTGACAGTGATGGGATGGCAGTTTACTGAATAAGCGCTGGCACTCAGCCGGTTTCGCTCACTGGTGCACGCAGTGGGATAGTGGGTATATTCACAGCGTCAGCCCGCTGCCACGTCTCGTCTTCCAACTGCAGCCTGGGACCTCTTTGCCCACTGTGGGAGCCCTGGGGACCAGGCATTTTGGAGAGAGCTTCCGAAGCGGATGGCCAGCAGGTCCCAACCCTCGTGCTGTGCAGTGCCACCTGAAAACCAAGGACACAAAGATGATTTAGAAGAATGAGACAGAAGGTTTTGAGACAACTGCTGCTTGGACAAGTGCTTCTGGCAGCCGTGGGAGGGCACTGAGGAACGCACAGCTCCAACAGCTGTCGTTAAGGTTCACCGGACAGCAAATACACATGAACCTGAGGCCCAGTAGTGATGGATGAGACACTTGGTCCCTGATCTTCCGCCAGCTAGCCCTTGGTTCTCAAAACCCTAGTGCAAGTGCGACAGGCCTCCTACTTTGCAGCAGCTAAGAACAGGATCCCCTACTTTCTTCTCCCAGTTCTCTCGTGTATCTTCTAAATGAGGCATCACATATCCAAACGGAGACCACTGCAGAGGAGCCTGCCTGCGCTTCTGGCTGACCCTCCTGCCTCAGCTCTGCCCAGCCCCATCCTCCCCTGGGATGTGTCCACACGTGCTGGCTATCGCAAATTGAAAACATCATCTCTTCACATAAAGATTTCTGGGGATCAATGCTCTATTTTTCTCCAGTAGAATGTATGATGTGTTTTAATTAATCAAGGAATTTAGTTTTTTGATATATATTTGCTTGCAGCATAATACTGAGGAAAGTATTTCATCTCCTGACACCAGTAAAAATCTGAGCCAAGCATATTTGGTTTGTTTATTTTTACCAGTAAAAGCCTTAGCCAAGCACTTTTCTCAGTACAAACTTACTGAAAACTACGGTGTTACAAAAATACGCCAGTTCTGGGCAGGAAAGAAGACTTCTCCACGCTTAACCCCTGACATGCAACTCCAGAAAAAGTGCCCACACAAGTTTGGTTACATTTATATTAACGTTTATTGGATAATATGCCATAATTAAGCTCAGTGTATCGCTCCCAAAGTCATTGCGTCACCAGCCTGGAGTTAGACATATCCCTGGTGTGCGAAGCTAAATGGGAAATCCCAGCTACCAGACCCACGTGCCAAAGCATCCTCTTACCTTTTGATTTGGGGCCAGGGGGCATGCAGAAAGCAGGAACTGCTCTCCATGAAACGCCTTCAAAGCGAAGAGGCATTCAACTCACCTTCAGCACCCGAACCGCGGCTCTCAGCGTTGCAAAGTTGTTCCAGAACTGGCAGTTCCGAGGAGGAGGAGGGTGGTGATAGTGCTTTGCAAGCCAGGAAAGGCAGGTGCCAGGTCTCAATCCCAGTCGTCCAGGTTGCAGGAGAACCAGATTTAACAAACAAAAGTTTTCAGCACTGCTGGAATGCGCAATATTTGTTTTTAAAAGCTCGTTATTTACGTGACAACGGATGCCAGGCGCTTTTTATTGGTCTGAATGCCAGGTCATTCAGGGTTCATTTTTCTAAGCTTTTCTCTCGAGCCCTGAGGGTGGGATTTTTTTTTCTTTTTTCCAAATAAGATTGAACAAAAGCTACAGGACTCAGGCAATAAAATTTCAGCAGCTACAGTCTCCACAGGAAGAATATATGATCAAAAAAACTCACAGAACTGCAGGAACCGGCACGCTGATAGCCTTGGCTTTGGCAATCTCATCAGAGGAAGGATTAGCTAGGCCAGGGAGACTGAATTGTCCTTTTCACTGGAGGAAGGGGACACACAGGAGAGCTCACCTTCTGCTCACCAGCCTGCTCCATGCCACCAGAGAGCAGCTCGGTGTAGGTGACAGCAGGGCACCAGTCGAGTGGCCGTGGGATTCCACTCACTGTGTGGGTGCCAAGTAAAAGCAGAAATCACTCACCATGTTTTTCTTTTTCCTTTCATGCCTATTGAGCCTCATCATCAAGCATTTCTGAGCCATCTGACTTCTCACAGAGCAAGGCACTGCTGAGACTTGTTGCAAACTCATTTTGTTTCTGGAGCGATCCATAGAAGGGACAGCTAAGGAAAGGAAGTAGGGGCATTTTATCGAACTAAAATTGTGTCACCTCATGAAAAAAGGCTCGAATTATGCAAGAGAAGAATATGAACAAATGAATGGTGTGAAAAAGGACATTTTCTTTGAGTTGTAAGCTGCATGCATCACAAACATCTCTTGCAACAATAATTACAGAAAGAGCAGGTTTTCCATCACTCTGGAGTTGAAACTTTTATTAATAGACCTGCATTGTGGCTGTAAGAGAGCTTTTACACACCTGAATGTTGTGCTCAATCTTTGAGCCTTTAACCCTCACCTTCCCTTTTTTTTTTTTTAAACTTTCTCGCCAAATCCACTCTTCTTCTTTAGCTCTCCTGGCACTGGTATAGCGAGGAGCCAAGGTGAACCTGGAACGATGCTCCCACCTTGCCAAGCCTTTTTTCAGGGCAGAGCCAGGAGGCACCACTCACCTTTGAAATCCTCATCCATCTTCATGCAAGGACCGCTAACCTGCGTGGGAAGGGAAGTTGATAGAATAAAAGCTTCCTTAAAAACATACCCGTCGCTGGATGCTCAGAGAGCAGCTGTATGAGCTATCAGAAACGGTGCAGGCGTAGCGTCTGTGAGACGGCTGGGACTGACAGAGAGCAAAATCATTCCCTCTCCGCAGAGTGCCTACACGTCAAGCATGCCGAGACAGCCCAGGTCCCTCCAGTCTCTGTTGTCTCTGCAGCTCACCTCTGCTCTCCTCGAATGATCTGGGGGTTCAGCTGCAGCCAAGATCTTGCAGTTGCTTCCACATTGACCAAGAGCCCCAGGTGTGGTGAACACTGCTGAGGGCACCGCAGCCCTGCGATGCAGCTTCCAGAGCATTGGGATAACTTCCCTCAGGTGTTAGCTTTGATGATTTAAATAACTCTCTTCCCTCTCCTAATACGTGCTCTCAGCTCTTTCAAATAAATACATCTATTGAAAACTTGTTCGGGGACCAGATTTTGGTTTGTTGGTCTCAGGTGAATAACCTCTGTAACGCAGCAGAGCAGAGTAGCCACAAGTACTGAGAGTCGTATTTAAAATAAGGTCATCTTTTTTTTTGGTGTTAATTACACTATTTACCTCAAATCACTACATATGCTGAGCATCCTGCCTTCTGTGCTTGCTGCCTAGGGACACTGAGGATTAATTAGTGTTTATGCAGCATTTTGTGTGCTTATTACTATTATTATTATATCACTACTACTATTTTTGCAATCTAAGGCCAGTGTTGTGCTTTTAAAAATGTATTCTGAAATGTCTACACAGTACAGCTCAATAATTCATTAGAGAAATAAACTAATGAAGGGCTGGTTAGTCAAATAATCATTAGGTTTGGTTCTGAACTTTGCCTTTCCAATGCTCCGACTTCTAAGGGTTTTCTTCTCAGCATGAACTCATTTAAGATTTTAAATCAATTATTTGGTACAGTAAAAATTAAACTCCATATGAGCTTTAGTGCCCTCCCATATTTTGCACAGATGCCACTGAAATAAATAAGGTGTTTCCAAGAAGCGAGTAAACATTCTGCATGAATAAAAGTAGTGGGTTTTTCTCCTGGTTATTTGAAGACAGGACTTCGGCTGCAGACTGCCAGGTGTGATTCAGCAGGCAGAGGGACAGCACCAGCAGCACCGGGCATTCGCAGCAGCTCACCCCCAAGATCAGCATGCAGTATGTAAAAGCAAGCAAAAGGGCATTTTGATCCTTTATGTGAACAAAACAATGCAAATTGGTGAGACTAATAAGCCGAGAAACATTACAAGGTGAATGCCTTTTATGTTCGTGAAAATCTTCTCTGTTTATTTGTATAATACAATGAAAATAAAGCTTCAAAGGCCCTTTGATTTAAAAGTGCATTATTGAAGTCAGCGGCACAATAATAACCATTAGACCGAATTGTTGCATTATGACCCTAATAGCAGCATTGTCACAGCAGAGAACATCTGTACAGCCTCTTGCCTGAGTTGTTGGTGATGTAAAAGCAGAAATTAAGCCAAAGGAAAAGAGAATGTAGGCAGAAAAGAAAGAAAAATAAGGAAAAAAGGTCACAAATGGGTCCATGCACTCGCAGTGCATCCAGAACTGCAGTAGGCTATAAATTTTTATGAGGAACCTAAAACTCAGGCTTTATTGCCTGAAAGATTTAAGAAACTTTGGGGGAGAGCCAGCACCAGTTTATGGCATTGGCCCCAAACCACGTTAAGTCAAGAGATGATTTTCAGACTAATTCAAGTCGAAGACACCATGCAGAAAGTCAGGGATATTCCAAATCCCGGTAACATGCCCTTACCCGCAAACCCTTCTCCAGGGACACAGAACCCAGCAGGCTGAGAGCAGTGCCGGAGACCCGGCTAAAACTTATCAGAGCACAGAAACATCTCTGCCCTATTTCCTCGCCACCTCCAGCTCCCCACCTCACCAACAATAAATATCCCTCCTTCTCTGCAAGAGGCACAGGAAAATCTCCTGGGCATCGAGGAAAAGCTGGCGGAGGCTCGTAAGGACCGTCCTGGCCAGGAGGGCATTGGGCAGGCAACCGGTGGGTAACTGCCCAAAGGAAAGGCAAAAAGCTGTTCATTTTTAAACCTTTGTGCTGTCATTTCCCCTCTTTTCTGAGTGCTATCTAGCAGAATATAGAGAAGGCGAAGCACGTTCATGGCAATCACAGAGAGCAACGTTTTCAGTTGCACATTTTTGCAAGTTTTTAGCCACACTTTCCCCAAGGGCAGATTGCTTTCCATGCAAATTCTTAGAGATGCTCTTATGCTTAATTATTGAATTTGAGAAGCCTTTGTCATCTTGCAGGGGATGTTTTGTTCTTGCTTGGCTGCTCACATTGTACAGATTAGACAGAACCTGCTTTTCTGAGGATCTTTTCTTTTTTAACCATTTGCACTTTGTAAAATAAATTACACTGACTTTTCCACTCACATTTGTTTGAACTAGCAGAGATAAATGAAAATGGGACCCTATTACTAGTTTTCCAACAACAGCCTCTAAGAAAACTTCAATATCAGGGGAAATATCTCTAGTTTGATTTTTTTAAGCAAACCAACGTGGGTTTTGTGCCTTAAAATCCTACAAGCGAAACCTGATTAAACATAATAGTGTAATTCCCAGGCTGGGGAGAAAAAAGTAAAATCAGGAAAAACCGACACAGCAAACCCTGTATTGCTTAGTGAAGGGCAAACTAGCCTGAAAAAGAAAGATGGTTTTAATCGCATGCTTCGGGCTGCTCGCCCAGGTAGAAGAGCCCCTTTGTTTGCAGCACGCTTTTCAACTTCCCAGCGTCCCCTTTACGTTTGCGCTCTCCATCACCCTCCCGCTCGCTGCCCGGCCTCTTCGGTTGTTCCCAGGAGATATCAATCAGCTGGTCGGGAGGCGACTGTAACTGTGCTAATTACCATGTATTACGGTGCGTTAAAGCCCTAATACACGCCAAAACGCAAGTTTCCCCGCACCGGCGCGGCTGCATCCATCGCCGCGCTCTGCCCCTCTCCGCAGTGCCGCGGCGAGGGGCTGCCGTGCTACCTCTGCTGCCATAATCAGCGAGCTGAAATTGTTATCAGATTAGCCCCAGCAATGAAAAGCACAGTCCCAGATCACACTCGCAGTTAGTTAGCATTTAGATAGGCTGGGATGGGGGTCTGTACAATAGGCATCAAAGCTGAACTCTTGGTGCAGCGAGAGGGATTAATTTCTTTAACCAACATGCCTGATCTGGCCTATCTCATTACCCTGCCTTGTCAGTGTCGATGTTAGATTTGATTGAAGATTATACCATTTAGGCCTTTCCCCTGTTTTCCACAGAAATCAGGCCTATTGAATTGCACATTCTTCCGTGGGCCCCTGTCAATACTCAGTGGCCTGAGCCTCTAATTCTGCTTCATTTAAACTTCATCAACTTTTCCAATCAAGTGGAAGGATCTGAAATAGGCTCCGTAAGCAGAAAGGCCCTTTTTCCTTTTGTCAGATAATTTATTCTGTTTTCTCTTTCTCTCCCCCTCGCTTCCCCACCTCTTTCTCTTTTTCTTCTTTTCGCTCCCTTTCCCTGATGCTGAAAATGAGATTACAGTATTTAAATGACTATGATAATCAATCGGGGGACCTTGAGCCGAGATTGAGGTTAATTTTTCTTAGCAGAACAAAGAAGCGTGATGCCATCAGGGATTTGAAGGTGCAATCTGTGTTTCATGCTTGTATTCCTCCCCCCCCCACCCCAAAACTGCAGTTTTAGGAGTCTTTTCTTGTTACTAACCAGGCAGTTGTTGTGATTTTTAACAGAGGCAACCCCTAGGAGAGAAGAAATATAATTTTGGGCTGGTAAATAGCTAACGGCCTTTAACCAATGATTTTAATAGGAAAAAAATTCACTTACATGGTGTGACTGTAAATCTAATGAAAGTGCTATCATTACCTTATTTATTTTTAAATATACTTGCAACAATTTTCAGCAGTGCTGTAAGTAGTCCTTCCAGTCTGCACAGCAGAGTTGTAAACTTCTAACTGAACACCCTCTTCATCCAGCCACTCTTTCTTCTTAGCAGCTTTCTTGTTTGCCTGGAAAAAAGTCGAGACTTTTGTCATGATTTTGCTAATCAGAAATGGAATCACTTATGTTCATCTTAAAACCCACATTGAAAAGGCTTGTTAAGTCTTTAGATGATGTATTTTTGGTTGTAACACACCAGCATTCGCTCACCTGGATCTTTCCCGTACCCTTCTCCGGAAGAGAGAAAGAGAAAAATATGCATTTCTTTGCTTCCATCCCAGCTGTCTTGTCAGTGCTGTTTTACATGCTGCCACCCAATGTTATCTTTTATTTGTGTCAGGAGAGAGGATTTGACAAGTTCAGTATACAATGTTCATTTGGCAAGGCAAATTTTTCATACCAATTTTGAGTAGAAAATGAAACCATCTTTCAACACAACGAGCAACATCATTTTTGGACAGACTTATTATGAGAAGAAGAATTGCAAAACTTTATTTCCCTGCACAATCCAAAAAAAAAAAACTGGAAATGAGACATTTAAACAAAAAAATAAATACATGTATGAATGTTTGAGGCCATCAGTTTGTCTTAGAAATAAAAAATAACCACCGGCTGCTGTCAGGTAGCTGTGGCCTCCTTTTTGTTAATCAGATGCTGCTGAAATTGGTTGCATCATAATGTAGCTTTGTTTCAAATCTTTTAAGCTGTCAGAAGATTGGGAAAGGCAGACCGACTTCAGAAGTTTGTCAGCATTCACCAAGCAAAACAATCATTAGTCTACAGCATGTAGGCAGAGGTTTGCGAAGATGCCCAGGGCCTGAGCGAAGGAGGGACTGGGGGCATTTCAAAGGGCTCTGGGTGCTTCTCTTCCCTCCAGAATCCTGAATGTAACTTCTGGCGGTACTAAATACTCTGAACAATCCAATTAATGGAAACAAATCTCATTATAAATTCTGCTGTCCCGTGTCTCATGAGTTACATGCATTCAACAGGTTCCTTGGGGATGAGACTTTTGGTTTTGACAGCCCCCCACCACAAAGGGGTTCTGGTCCGTGACAAGGACTTACCTGTGCAACCGCATAGTGAGGACCCAGCACAGTTAAATAAATACTTTTGAAGACAGACCGTGCATTGAAAAAGGGCTGTCAAACCTTCACTGGGTGACAAGTTCATTTTAGCACCCAGGACCCCTGCAAGGTTGGGAGGTGCAGCCTGAGCGCCATGGAGGGCTGTATGTCCTCCGTGTTCTGCAAGTCAATGGGAGACCTCAGCCCGTGGTGGGATTTGGGATGCTCTCTGATGCCCCAGCTATGACCCTCTGTCAGTTTTAGCCCCAACAAAAGAAGCAGCAGCCCCAAGATGCCTGTTGAGCCCCACAGACTTGGAAGAAGCTGTGCATGTCTCGGGCAGCGGTTTGCTCTGACATTCTTCTCTCTTTAAGCAAATGTTGACTCACCATGGGGGAATTAAAAATCCATTAGACATTGCCACATTGCATAGCAGACCCCATTACAGCGGTCGAGTTGCAATTAATTGGTTTCCTCAGATATTGCTTAATTCCGAGAAGACACAGATAGATGGGAAGGACAAGGCTGATCTAAACAATTATGTCCTAAAATAACATAATCTAAATAAACTAACGAAGTGATTACATAGTTATTAATCTAAATATAAAGAAGACTCAAAAGAAAATATCGGGTATATAACAATTTAGAAAAAAATAGTAGAGTTAATACCATTCTGGTTAAACTCATCATGAGGCAATCAGCATTTATTCTTAGGGATGGATGCTGGTTTAGCAGATTAATTATATCATGCGAAAACCTGCCATTTCAAAGTGTCCCATCTTCTGCTTCTGTTTGGTCTGTTGTTCATGCTACTTAACTTTTCAACACACAGGTGGAAGAGGCCACTGCCTACATGGCACTGCAGGTCTAGGGGTTGTTTTTTAACTAAGGTTGATGTTGGATTAGGAAATACAGAGCAAAATAACCATAAAAAGAGACTCCCTTGCGTACAGATGGAATAATTAGTAATTTGGAAATATTCTGGCTCAGGGAGGGCCCTCCACAGGCAGTCCCTCTGCAGAGAGGCAGCGGGGAGCTACATGCTTGGGACACCTGCTGCATCAGTGCCTTGGGTGCTGTGGGCTGCCAAGAGCCGTGCAGCATCCCCCGCGCCTGCTGCCGGTGCAGGGAGCGGATTCAGCCTTCCCCCAAGCAGCTCTTCTGTGCAAAGCTCATTCGCTTGCATTATCAAGGCGAGAAAGTATTTGGCTTCAGGAGAATGAATAACTAGGCCTTATAAGTCATTAAAAATGTATTACAAGAAAAATATAGTGTGGCTATAAATAGAAAACAAAGCAACTCCTATATAAACTTTTACAATGACAGTTACTCAGACTGTTCATCACTGCCTGTTTTTAAGTAAGTTTAGCATCCGTGATCTCTGGAGACAGCGATCCCTTGAAGCTGCAGTTCTCCTACTCAGGTGCTGGCCTCTATAAGCCTCCCCCAGTTTCGATGATGCGGATTTAGTGACAGCAGCTCAGTCTGTGACCTGCTCCATCTGTCTGACTGGGGATGGGGCAGAGGGGCTGGTCAGTCCCAAACTGGAACTTTGGTGGTTTTCCCTTCCCCTCCCCCCACCTTTTTTTTTTAAGTGGAAATATTTTACTTACTTCTAACGCACTTACAGTCTGATGTGTAGCATCTACTGCCATAAAAGACACCACCTCTCACTGCAAACCTCCACAGATACTTAATATGAAATGAACTCTACATAGCAATACATTAAACGTTCAGTGATACATCATTACTGCCTTCCTTTTTGCTGTTACTTAAACAGTGGTTCATGTAGGTAAAGCCAAGCATACCTAGTCATTTTTAAACCTTTCTGAAGGAATATGCACGTTTTTTGAAGAAGGCGATACTATCTCTGCGTTCTGCTTAGCGCTCCAACTGCAGTCAGGGTGAGCTTCCTTCTGGGGGGAGATGAACTGCACTTTGTGTTTTCAGACTTCGATGTTAAAGAGTTTTTGTCCTTTGCTCTGATTTTCTTTTTGTCATGTCACACAATAAAGTGGAAGGATGAGATGGCTAAGGCACCTTAACGCAACTTCGCACCCAGCAGCAAAGAAGATCTCAAACTTTCAGCTAGCTTCAGCTGTGTGGTGTTCGAACTGTGAAAAATCAAATCCTGACTGTGGTTGTAACACGAAAACTCCACAGCAGAGTACTCACAGTGCTTAAACTCCTGTGTGTAGCTAATAGGTTGCTCCAAGGGAAAGACTGGGTTGCCTTGGCTGGACAGTGATGAACAATTAGAGATCGCAGCACCCAGGTGTACTGAGGAGTCCGTAGTTACATATTCAGGTCAGGAAAAGTAGGCCACAGATCTAAATGGTGAATCCTAAGAGCCTGAGTTGTGGTTTCTTGGTAAGGAGGACGTTTTGTGCAGCTTGTATCTTAAGAAATATGATGTTTTCATCAGTATTCTCCTGAATGCAAGACAGAAGCCACTGCAGGATGGTCCAGAAAGGAAATGTTCTGTTTGTTTGCAGGACTATGAAATAGCCAGGGGCTAGAAGGCAATGTTCAGATCTTCCCAAGCACTTGGGAATTTAGGATTTGGGGTCACGCTGTCCTGTTCCTTTCCATTAATATGTCCCTGACCCTGCAAGAGGGTGAGAGGTCTTGGTTTGCATCTAATTCCTGATTGAAATGTAGCAGCTCAAACTACTTTCAAAATGAGCCTGCGCAGTGCGGTGGGGGTCAGCCACACGTGTGGGTGTGAGGGAGAGCAAAAATCTGCTCTTCTGCACAGACACGCACTCTGGTCTGCACTCCCAGGGATGGAAACTGCTGGCTGGAAACACTGGCTGAGGGTTTCTTAACAGAACAGACCCATTAGGCTCATTTCTGCAAAAACATAAAACTCAGCAAGTGATGACTGTAAAAAGCAATTTCCTCCTCAAGAAATGTAGGTGCTCGTTTTGTTTTCATCCTAAACTCACAAGAACCTCTTTCTAAAATGTTTCACCAGCCTCCCCCGGCTGGGGTCTCATTGCTCTCCTCCCTCCTGCAAGGCTGTTAGCATGCAGCAGTCCCTTTAATTTGGGAATTTAACAAGTAATTCTAAATTGGGATTTAGGAAAACCTACGATCCTATCTACCATGTCAATCCTATCAGATGTGGTTGTGTGCTTTCACTGCCTTGAAAACAAAGGGGAAGAAAGTTGAACACATGGTATCCTCAACTAGAAAGGGCTTTGCTGTAAGAGGATATTGAGTTGTTTTATAAAGCCCAATATTACGCTTGAATTATGCCTGAATAAGGAGAAAGGACATTGTTAAAGAGCCCTAAACATTGACCATAGTGGATCGTCTTTCTCCCAAACCCTTCAGTGGTGTTGTTTTTGGCTGTTAATGATTTAGTATTGTATTTATAAGCCGGCAGGGTAATCCAGAGAGCAGCAGGAGGGGCAGTTGCCTTAAATAAAGCTTTACAATGCTGCTAATTAAAATGATCCTTCCTCTCCCTGTGATGACTAATGAGACAGAAAGAAGAACCATGGAGGGTTAATGAAAATGCTGCTATGAAATTCCCTATTTTTAATTGGTCTTTTTAATGTTTTAATCTCCTTTACGGTGTGGGGATGGAGATGGAGACATTTTCTTTCAAGATTCCTTGTACCGTGCCCAATAGGTTTGTAATGCATGGCATTTAAAATGTGTATTTCTAGCTATGTATTAAGAGTCTGCAACCAGATGTCTGACATAGACTGTAGCCTTGAGATGGAAGAAGCTATTTTGGACTTAACTGAGAACAGATACAAGAAATGTGAAACCTGTTTTTAAACTCAAGCTTCCAAAACTCCAAGGGAGCATTCGTACCCCGAGGACAGAGGCTAAAATCTATTGTGAAGGATTGGCACTGATGCTCAATAGTATAGAGCTTTAGGTCATGATGCTCTCTTAAATGCAATATTTATCCCATGAGCATGTCACAGTTCACCTCAGATGTCAAGAATTCAATTAATATTCTATTTAATAGAACACACCATGACCTAACCTTTTAATACTCTTAGTGCGTCTGAGCCCTCCTTATTAGTGTCACTCTCTAACTTTCCTTCTCAGCTGATGCATCTAACAACAACTGGGATGGGGAAATTGGGAGCGAGGAGAGAGGGGAAGGTATTTAAATTACTTTTGGACCTCACTGTGAGGATTCAGCAGCTTTATGCCGTGTAAAACCTGGTTCACAGGGGGTTAGCACACCCTGCTTTTCCCACTTTTATGGGGTTGATATCTTGCAAGATTCAACTTTCTGTCGATTCAAAACCACAAAAGACACTGCCAAATTTTTCATGGTTTGAGCCAGTCCAGTTTTTCATTGAAACAGCACTGCTCCTGCCTCACACCACATTGTCAAATTTAGGGTCAGGGGAAGCCATTCACGTGAGTAACACCTGCAGGATTAAATCTTTGGCTTGAAATTTTGTCTGTGTGCTGTGATGGTGGATTATAAATACTCAGCAGTTATTAAATCAGCGCTGCAGAAACTTCCCTGCACTGCATCTGAAAATTGTCTGTGAAAGTGAGATCCCTTGAACGCATCGTGATTTTTCGGGTTGGACTAGAAAATTACAGGAGTCCTTCTGGCCTGAAATCTATGAGCAAACCAGGCTGCGTTCTTTCCCCTGTCACTAGCAGCAGTGCCACAGCAGCCTGGCTCCACCGGTTTGTTACAGAAATCAGAGGTGCAGAACCAGGTTTTGCTGTCTGTGTGTCACCTCTAGCTGGCTAATAGGAGAAAGCCATAAAAAACACAGAAAATTGAGCATTTTGGATCATATGAAGTAGAAGACAGGCTTAGCAATCTGATGGTGTTTATGTCTAGCTTTTTCAAAGAATAGAATTAATTTTTAAAACTCCTAATTGTGATTTGCTTCAGCCCAATACCTTTTCTGTGCAAGACCTGCACAAGGCATTAGAAATGGAAAGAGACTGAAAGTGCATAAGTGTTTTAAATTATCTGTATAGTGTAGCCTTTACATTTTGAGAAGTACTAAATAGCAAAGGCTTTTTTAAGGCAACATTTCCCTGCCTTCAGCCGGGCGGGTAGGATGGGGTTAGCACAGCAGAGAACACCTGCCTGCGGCTGGGAGGGGGCCACGCTATTACCACACCTGTGATTTCAGTAAGATTTGTTGGGAAGATCAACCAATAAATACAGAGCCTGTGCCGCAGCTCCTTAGAGTGGGAGGAAGAACAGACATTGTGCCAGATATTTTCATGCAACTATATTCATTATTTATGCAGAAGAAGAGATATTTCAGGAAAACAGAGCTGTACCATGAGTGACAAGGTATCTTTCCAGAGCGTAGGGTGCAGGAAAATTGCACTGAGGTTGACAGCTTTTTAATGTACAGTCTCTATTTCACTGAATTACTGCATGTTGGCATTTCAAAAGTACAAGATGACCTATTTATTAGCTGTGAATCAAACAGAAATTACATGCTAGAAAATAAAAAAGTTGTATGTTTCTTCCAGCTGGTAAGATGCTTATCCTACAGAAATAATATATACATAAAAGAAAACCTGCAAACAAAGGATCATCAATCACAAGGCACTAAATTTAATGTTGTAGGACCTATATTCATCTTGTAATATTGCGATCATATGTGCTTGTTCCCTTACATGTGATGTAATATTAAATATATGTGTGTCATAATACTTTAAAATTTCACTATCCTTGCTCCGCTTAGGCTCCTATCATCCTCTTCCCTTTGAAGAGGAAATACTGGCTTGGAAACTTGGCTTCAACTGTAACATGTATCCCAGAGCAACACAAAATGGCCGCTGAGATCAAGCTTTCCACATTCCTAGCTGACCTCTTCAGGCTCATGCCCTCTCCATGTACAGACTGGGGTCGGAGATGTGCCTGGTTTGGGGATGCCAGGCTGTCTAGTCCTGCCGCTCAGTACATGCAGCACTTCTTTAGCTCTCAAAAATCCTAGCCAAGTTTGAACAAGAGCTGCCCAACAGCACCTGCAGTGCAGAAAGCAGCAAGTTAGGAAGTAAGAATATAATTGCTGTGACCAGCAGCAACGGACTATTCTATATAATATGAAGTATACATCTTTCTATGCCGCTGGAGCTTCCAGATCCAATAATCTTGGAAAACCTAGCCACAACTCATTTATATAGAGGGGCTTCTACAACATGTGGAGAAGCAGGTGAACAACACCCATCTAATGTCTCTCAGTCACACATGGACATATTTCTATTGTCAATCTAATCAATGCAAAACCCCCTGGAAATACTACTGTTCTATTTTTCGTTTGGTAATGATGCTGTATTTCATTAGCAATGGCATCATCATGTGGGTAGGTCGGCAATAGCTGTGAGTCTCTGAGCCCCGGCTCTGCAGCAGTCTTTCACAGTCCACCATTAGAAGGGCAGCTGTTGCTCAAAGAAGAGCCTGCTGTTTACTGCTGCTTTAAAAATGTAACAGAGGCACAGTCAGCCCTGCGGCTGCTCTGTGATGTTGTAAAATAGTAGGGATTTACCCACAGCTTCCGATACGAGGAAACCACAGGTTTCTTTTATGAAAAAGCTGAATATCAATATACAGCAGAAACTAAGCACTGCATATTAGGCACGTGTCTGAGTCTGGAAGGAGGTGTCCTCTCCTGGCCCCTCTTTGCCCTTCTGCCTGTAAACGGGCAGTGATAGAACCTCAGGAGGAAGGTAACCAGCTACCAAACTAAACACTAGAAACTGCTGAGCCATGCAGATGGAGCATTTCCCTAGGGGAAAGGCAAAAGTGGGAGAGAAAGCTGCCAAAAGAGCCCAAGTGGTAGCCCTGCACTTTGCCAGAGAGGCAAATGCTGCATCTGAAGGAAATGCCCTTAAGAAGCACAGCTTGTCATTTGGAGAGTGGAAATTCAGCTTTCCCTGGGAACTTTGATATCTAGGATCTGAACAAAGGGCCAGAAAGAAAAAGCTAAAATTGTTGGATTTGGCAACTGACATTCAAATGAAGGTGGAACAAGTTCCTGCCTTCTCTTCCTTCTTGTTCTTACATAAACAATTTAAGACATAAATTACAGGAGCAAGTGTCCAAGTCCAAACCTAGAGCAAGATAGCTTTGTGAACATATTTCATATAACTTTTAGCTCAGAAAGTAAATAATTTTATTTACTTTCCATTTTTCACTCCCAAGTACTACAATCATCAGTCTGAAAAGTAACCCTCATGCCAAAAAAGGCCAGCACATGGAATATGAAAGGATGCGGAGAATCATTGAAGAAAGACATAGAAACACACGCAGTTTCTACAAGTATGCAAGAGTGTAGAAGCAATAAGCTGATGTACAGATTGATGCAGGCCACCAGCAGTCTGTAAATATGAAAATCTGCAGTATCACAGCGAGTAGGTGGCCTCATTTCCTTCCTTCATCAATCCCTCCTGTTCCCCCACCCTTGGTAGCAAAAGCACAAAGTCTCAGTGTCTTACTGTGTGGTTGGGATCTTTTTTTCCTGATCAGAGCAGCAGGCTTTGTAGGGAAGATGAAATGATTGCTGACTCTTTTCTTCTCATTAAGTTTGTTTACATTGTGGACCATTGAGTTTTCACTGGCTTTGTGTCTCATGTACTCTGCTTTGAGAATCCCCCGTGTTCATAGAAGTGAAGCCAGCTAAACCTACACAACTCTTACATTACTTAGAAAAGTCCAGTATGAACTTCTATCGCATAGGCTTTTTTTTCTTTTTTAAAAAAATAAAACTGAAAACCGCAAATTGGCTTTATAGAAAAAAGATTACTGCTAGGTTTATGGTCAGTTCTGGCAGTTATTGTACCCAAACCCATTCTGGACCAGCAGCCTCCAGAGTCAGGGCTCCATTATACCCAAGTGACTATGTCCAAGAGCACCAAACTCATCCTGATTGTATAAAACCTAACAGGCATTTGACCTGTGTCCTGGAGAGGGCGATGAGAGATAACTTCCCAATACAAGTGTCATTTCTTGCCAATCCATCCATGTGGCAGGGAAGGGGAGGAGAGCATCAAAAACTGCTGGTCCAAGTTGACTACCCCAGAAGGAAATGCAGAGAAGGAAAAATACTACAAAATTCCGGTTGACCTACATGAAATCCATTAGCAGAGGCATGTGGTGAACTTTATAACTTCGCCTTCGGCTCTGCTGCTTTGCCATTCTGGGAATGCAAAGCAATGTCTTTCACCAACCTTAAATTCAAATCAGCTTTGCCACTGATCACAGAATCACAGAATAGTAGGGGTTGGAAGGGACCTCTGTGGGTCATCTAGTCCAACCCTCCTGCTGAAGCAGGGTCACCTACAGCAGGCTGCACAGGACCTTGTCCAGGCGGGTCTTGAATATCTCCAGAGAAAGAGACTCCACAACCTCCCTGGGCAGCCTGTTCCAGTGCTCCGTCACCCTCAGAGGGAAGAAGTTCTTCCTCATGTTCAGACGGAACTTCCTGTGCCTCAGTTTGTGCCCATTGCCCCTTGTCCTGTCGCTGGGCACCACTGAAAAGAGCTTGGCCCCATCCTCCTGACACCCACCCTGCAGATATTTATAAGCATTTATTAGGTCCCCTTGCATCCTTCTCTTCTTCAAGCTGAACAAGCCCAGCTCCCTCAGCCTCTCCTCGTAGGGGAGATGTTCCAGTCCCCTCATCATCCTTGTAGCCCTCCGCTGGACTCTCTCCAGTAGCTCTTCATCTTTCTTGAACTGGGGAGCCCAGAACTGGACACAGTACTCCAGATGGGGCCTCACCAGGGCAGTACCACTTGGATATATATGGATATAGATATTCTATCAATATAAATTTCAGACTTCTCACTATAGTGTCCACTTCCTCACAATAACTGGATAAAGGGTATTTTTAAATACATGCTGATCCAAGTACATTTGCAACAGAGGCAGGGCAGTTATTTCAGCATTGCATGTTCATTCTGAGTTAACACATAGGATCTTCAGGAAGAAAAAAAATCTATACATTAGAAATATTTAATTGACCACTTGATATTATTCCAATCCCTCTGTGTTGAATCCTGAATGGTAAAACTTAACGTGCTCTTTTTTGCTTGAATTATCCTCCTGCTCTTGCATATATACAAGCTACGTGCTGTAATGCAAGACTCATACATTCGTCTTAGTAATTTATCTCATTTCCTTTGGAATGGTGTCCCTCAGTGGCTCAGAGAAAGTGGAGCGGTTGTTTTAATAGATTTGAGTTTTATCTGCCTCTCTATTTGCAGCAGGGCATAATAATAATAAATTATGATACTAATAAGTAGGTTGTGCAGAATGGACTACAGTGGTACCACTTCCCTCCCCCTCCAAAAAAGTAATTTATGGGTACATTCTTGTGACTTTAGGGGTGTAATAAATTATCAGGGTTCGTTTTTCCATCCAATTTGAGGCAGTGCAGCTGTGTTTTGCAAGCAATAAACTCTCTTGTTGTATTTCTTAGCTAAGCACTGAAAAACACAGTGTGATTTTTTTTTCCCCTCCCTTCCCAATTATTGTTGCAACGCCTGGTAGCTTCTCTGCAGTTAAGGGCTTGCCAGTGCTTCTATTACAAACCTCAATTTTCAGGGACCTATAACTTTGCTCTTTTAAATCATAGAGGGCTAGAACTTGGTGTACATCTCTGTCAATCTATATGCTTTTTTAACTGAGGAAAAAACCAAATTTTTTAAGGAGTCCAGAACTCCCAAATTGGAGCCGTGTGTGGAAGTCAGAGACACATGGATGCGAGTAGCTGGTAATGCTTGGATACCTCTTCAGCTCCCGAAAAGCCTATGAATGCCTCTTATTTTGGATACATCTTGGGGCAGTGTTTGGACTTTAATTACATTTTTGGCACAGTGGACAGGAAAGGTAGCACCGAGTGCCACTGTTGCTGGAGGTTTGGGGATCAAGTACAAGCCAGCCATTTGCAGAAGCTCCTTCCTTAAAGGTGATGCCCTGCCATTGAGTGCTGGCCCAGTGGTTCAGCGTGCTGAAAATACAGAAGGTGTAAAAGGAAACTGCGGCAGTTCACCCTTCCCAAGCACCAGCTTGCAGTCTTAAACAACTGTATCGACCAGGGTCTCTGAATTTAAGGAGAGTTGAAGAGCATTTGTGGACCTGGTTTCCGTTCCCGATACTTGCCCTCTTTGCATTCAACCCGATACAAGCAAGGGTCAAAGAAGGAAGGAAGAAAGTGAGGAGATACGCTATCACCACTAGAACTGCACAATCTCTACAGCAACCCTGGAGACCCCGGCCTGGGAAGTACAGTACATGTTCGGCTCTGCCGGGAAATGGTGCATTCCTTCCCCTCTGCAAAATCTTACTGAATGGGGACAAAACCCCACCTGATTTTCTAACACTGCTTTGTACAGGTACAATTTTGTCTTGCTTGTGTTGCACAGGCACTGCACTGGGGCACCAAATACTTTCTAGCACAAGGGAGTAAACCAAGAGTGGAGTAAAAATGACTCTGGGTTTGCAGGGTTCCCTTAGGGGAGCGTTGCAGCAGGGAAGGAGCAGCTCACAGCCCCTTTGTGCAGGCTGCTGTTCCAGCCACTCTCATATCGGGCCGTACAGCACTGCCAGACTAATGCTTCTGCTAAAGCAGCCTTCTACGTGATCAGCAATTAAGCTGTGAAGTCAGCCCCTTAATATTATGTTAACATAGTTCAGTATATTAAATGTAAAACAAGTCATAATTTTTAAAGGTACCTCGGCTTACTGAGTTTAAATGAAAGCAGCAGTAGGACTATCACAGCCATATGCAAATCACCTGCATTTTAAAGCTAACAATAGGTTTTGCTTTATTGTTTTGGCATTTAACGAGTGGGAAAATAATAAATTAAGCCACATGGGGAATCCCTGGTGCTTTTACAAACTGAAGCAGTGCCCATTTGGAGAGAGAACATTCCCCATTTTTCTCCCTAGCTGCATTTCTCTTAACCCACCACCTTATTAGAGCTTATAGAGCAAAATTCTCCTCTCACATTCCTCTGGCAGCTCTTAGTCCACATTCAGCTCTCCCTGCCTTCCTAGCTGTCTTACATCCTGTGAGCTCTCCTTGCAGACAGGGAACAGAAGCAGAGTAAAGACTGGATGGGCCATAGGGAGTCAGAAGAAAGATGTTGTCATAGTTTTAGGAGGGTTACAATAGGCATTAGAGAATGGACAGCTTTTCCTACCTGTTGTAGTAGGGGATGCGGTCGGCAGCTACCAGTGCAAGGTCTACGGAAGAGGCAGCTGCGTTAGGCACTGTTCAGCAGTAAGCAGGGTCCAAGCAGTGAAAATAATAGGGCCTCTGCAGCTGCCTGGTGTGCCACTGTGCCAGGCACCAGCTACGACACCAGCGCCAGATTCAGGGCTCAGAAGAGCGGTGTTTGGGGCTGCATAACCAAAAGGAGGATGGGGAAGAACATCTTAGCAAGATGTCCTCTCTGGCTTGAAATGTTTCTGAGTAGGGTGTTAGACTGCATCACACAGACCATGAGCTAAAAAAGAACAGTATTTTCATTGTAACATACTCGGCTCTTACCGATCAGAGCCCTGAGTCAAAAGTCAGGCTCAGCTGTGAGGATGTTGCTCATGTCAGGCTGGCTGAGTGGGCAGGTGTTGAGCGTGCAAATGGCAATGTTTAGCTCGCTTATCAGTAGTCACAAAATGTACCTGAAAGCAGATCCCGTTGTGGATGTTCGCTCCTGAACGCCATCCTAGACATATCTTCTCCAGGCCGTGTTTTTACAAGTCACCAAAAGGAAAATACACTCCTTCCTTGCCCACGCTGCTCCTGTGCGTGAACAAGCACAGACATTCCTTGTGCAGAGCAGGCTCACGAGCACCTTCAATATGTGCTTGCTTCCCCTGTTATCTGCAAGAAGTATCAATTATACATGTCCATGAACATATTCCTGTACCTGTGTTCCCCAAGGAGCACTGTTTTACCAACACCAAAGAACGCAACCAAGGTAAACCAGCCAGCCTAAAGTTAACACGATGGTGCAGCATTCACTGGCAACAGAAAATTGCCAGGAAGAGTGAAAATTTAAACAAGACAAACAACAGGAAGGTAGAGAAAGTACTTTGAATGGAAACCGGCAAACCTCAGACAAGTTTGGAACATGCCTAGGGATACTTCATCAGCTTCCATCTCATGACTGTGTACAATCTCTTAGAAAAGCCCCTGCAGTTTTGCCACACATGTCTGTTTTCCACCAAATCTGCAGCTTGTCCTCTTTAATGCATTTCATCTGTTGTGTATAATGTTTGCACTTACATACGCGCCATGTGGGGAGATTGTAGATGGAAGGTTTGTGCAGCCTTCTGAATATCTGAAGTGCTGCACAAAGATTATGGTTATTTTCATAATCATTCTCCACCACTGCCTATGTTTGAAGTCAGGGATGTCTAATGGCTGAACCAGACAAGCAGAACACACGCAAAAGCCCAATTAGCTTCTTATCTCCAAAGCTCTTACAAACACTAATGCATTAATCATTGTAAAACTAAGAGATGAGCATTGGTCTGTATTCCCGGCTCAGTTCAGTCGGGATGTAAACTTGACTGATGCTGGGAATTATGTGACGAATCTTATCCATTCATCCCCACTGTGCAGGAGAGGAAGCAAGTAAAGGCAGAGTACCTCAGTGGCCGCCCCAGTCTCTACCCATGATGTCCCTCTGTAAAAAGTGACCAAGTCTTAACTCAGGAACAAGCACATCCTAGGCTCAGGTCCAACTGAGCATCAATCCTCCATGCGCTGCTTTGCGTTACCCTGTTAGAAAATCTAGACTCTGCTTAAAACATGGAAAATCTAAAAATGACATGGGAATAGACAGGGAAGTGCTAAACAGCAAAATAAATGTTTGGTTCTGTAAGAGCTGCACAAAAACACAAAAGCAAGCTGGCCCTAGGAAGAGCTTTTCAGATTACTTGAATGTCTCTTTAAAAAATGGATTAAAATACAGATTCCCCCTATTATTTTTCAATAATAGAAGTGCAGCACAGAACAACTCACTAGTGCCACAAACTACTTTTTCATTTCTGTTTTTGTTTCATGCTTCAATATCTTCTTCCAGCTGCTCATGTCTCCTTTTCCTTCTCCTCACTTTGATCTATTAGTTTTCCCCAGAAATGGGGTTTATAAATCATTGTAATGCAGCCTTGGGAAAGACGGTGCTTAGTGCAGGGAGAAATACATCGCAGCTAACAGCCACGGCAGGGAGGAAAACTCTCACCTCGTAGTGGGGCTTTGGCGACAGGTTACTGATGGCGCCGGGTTATTTTATGTCTGCATTCGTGCCATCAGGGGCAAGGCCGCAGGGAGCGCTGCCTGTACCCCCCTTGCAATATTTCAAGCTTCCTTCTGCAGGCAAAAACAAACTGCTCAGGGGCTCGCAAGGGAAAGGGGGGAAGGAAAAATTGCCAGAGGGGAGGGGAGGCAGGACAGCTGGGGATGGATCACTTATTTCCTGCTTTTGCACAATCCCATCTTTTTAAAAAGAGACATTTGTCTCTTATGCACCCTGAGAAGATGCAAATTCCATGCAAGTCCCATCTATTGGCAGCAGTGGCAGGATCCAGATCACCCATGAACATTTCCACCCTTCTGTGCCAAAGCTTTTGTGTTCCCATTTTGCATTTGGGAAACTTCATTGCCAGAGGCCGGTGGTCAAGGCTGATGCCGCGTCGCTGCCCGTTGAAGTCGGGGTGCACCGCAGGAGGAGCCCCCACTGGCGCTGCCCTGTTTGACCCCCACAAGAATGGATGCAGCCACACCTGCTTATGGCATTTAAAAATCTTTATGTATATGAAACCTAAGGATTTGGCTTCATTTTCTAGTCACGCTTTTGAAAGTTGGCTACAGCTATTAAAAAAATATAATCTAAAATATGAAGTTGGGAGCAGGGCACAGCTGGGCACCAAGTCACTGAGCAATCTCAGCCTTTCCAGGTCAAAGTGGTGGAAGCGCTGCTGTAGCACTTGTGGCACAACACTGTGGCCAGGCTGGGGTGAAGGTCTGAGCATCCCCCCAGCAAGAGGAGGTCCCCTGAGTCCCCTCCCAGGAACAAGTGTTAGTCCTAAATGCAGACAACCCAACACCAGCTACAGCCAGAGACAAACCTCTGTCAGCAGGAGTTTAGGTACTTATCTCCTGCTCTGGGGTATGGGATGGATTAGGGGAACCTATTGCCAGCTCTATTTAACTAGGGAGGAAATCTTCATAACCTCCTAAGAGCAGGACAATTACACACAAGCTACAGGCTCTTTCAAGCACTTGCTGTGTTTTTAGGATCACCAGCTCCTAATAAGACCACCACAGGTAGACAACACCATCCTTTAGTTTCGAAAGCACACAAAAGAGACACCATGCTGGAATCTTAGCTCTATCGTTAACAAAGCATTACCCCCTCCTCACCCTCTTCCCCATAATTGCCTTGTTATTGTCATTGGTGCCATTGTTCATTGGCTCTGCCGTAGAGAGGCCCGAGGGAGCAGTTCTGCCTTAGCTAAACCAATATCTCCTGCAATAACCCCCTGCAGTTTCCCCTTTGCTATCCCATGTTGAATAAATCCTCCATCTCTGTTTGCTGAATGATCATAAAGATATGATTGAAGTTTCAGATTTATGGTTTCCTTTGAATCAAGGAGCAACTCCAATAATGCCAGAGCCTGTTTGCTGACTGCTTTTGACAGGATATATGTAAAGGGAGATTTGTAAGAGCAGAAACAGGAATGCGAAGATGAAACCGACATTTTCTAGACACGCAGTACACACACATGCAGTCACGTGTAGGGATTAAAATCACACACACACGCTTCCAGAGTATCCTCTGTGCAAGGACCTCACTGCTGTTCCCAAGCACGCTGCAAGGCAGGGTGTGCACACCATATTTTACTCTAACTGCAAATCTGTCTCAAGTAACCACACAAGGGACCCACAAGAATTGGTTGCCTGGTAAGGCAGGATCCTAACTAAAGATCCAACACAACTGTACGGGAAACTACTCTAAAGTAGTTGCTGAAGGCTGGGAGAGGGCTGTATATTAAGGTGGTCCTTACCGTCAGCTTCACTCTCCATACTATGAGTTCCTTTTAGACTGTGTTAATGCATTCCTCTGGGTGCTCGGGATGCTCTTTGGGGAACACAGAGAAACCTTCTTGCTCCTACGGGACTGCAACCCAGCCGTTTCTTCTGATCAAAGCACCAACACCAAAAAAAGCAGCCAAAGGGGTATTACTCTTTCAACGAAAAGGGGCTGCCTGCGGAGGACATCTAGCCTTGCACCTTCCCTGCTGAGGCAGCGGCCTCCATGAGCAAACCCAGGGCATCCAGCAAATGGTTGTGAACTTCAAGCTGGGGATGGTTATCACCTTCGCTGGTACTGTTATCTTGCCCTGGGTATCAAAATCCTCCTCTCCCCATCAGCACATCCCAGCAGCATTTAGGGAGCCATCTCTGTCATATGGCTGTATCCTGGGAACTGCACATCATAGGGCACTTTGCTATTCAGATTCAGGTCAATACAAGTCTTTATGAATAAACGACCACAAAGCTGCAGTGAAATCAAAGGTTGTGACTTTGGTGCCAAAATCTGAACAAAGCATCCATAATGCATTCCCTCCAGCCCTGTGGCCACAGTACATTTGCTTTTCCCTGATTCACAGCCATTTATGCTCATTCTCTTTTCAACAAAAACCTATAAAACTCTTACTGCATGATGCAGTCCTAAATTAAATGCACTTTAACATCCCTATATAACAAGGGAGTCTTTGCTCTTTTAAATTAATGTGTGTAGCTGAGAAGGGGACCTTTCCTGGAAAATTTATTCCACTTTATTTGGAGACTGAAAACCCCACCTCGTTCCACCTTCTCCAAGAGCCAAGATTATTTTGTGTGTTATAATGAGGAATTTGTAATAACGAGAGCGTTGTGTGTTAGACTAACTACGAAGCGAACAACATAGAAGACGACTTCTGTGAACAGCAGTGTTTGTGTGATGTATGGTAATATTTTTCCTCAGTGCATTACAAAAGAAAAAAGCAAGATAAAAATATCTTCCATTTTCTCCCTAATTTGTAGTTTTCTGGTGTTAGCAAGGCTTATAAGACACATGCTCCCAATTAGCTGCTCCTCTTAATTTAAATGCTTCATAAATTATCTCCTGCGCTTGTGGATTATCACTTCATAATGCGAGTTAGCATTTAAATAAATAGCTGCGATGTAGGAAATTAGAGAGGTTTACAGTCAGAGGCAGCAGCATAATGAAGGAAAATACCACAGCAGCTGAACAGGGGTTGGGAGAGATGTGATGAGACAGATTTTTTTCCCTTTACCTTTTAGCAACCAAATTTGGACTGCAGCAGGGAAAATATGGGTCAGAACTCCAGCAGAGCAGGAGCCTTTTGTAATGGCTGAGCAAGAAGGGAACATAGAGAATTCTTAAACGCATAAAATATCTGATTTAGCAAATATCATGCAATTATGAAATGACTTTTTCAAGTCAACTCTTGCTTGCCTCACAAGGTAGCCCCTTTGAAAGCAATTGGGCTACTCGTGTACGTCACCTGCACAGTATCTGACCCCTTATGTTCTAGCCTTGCAGAAAAATATAGGACTGGAGAGGAAAAACAAGAGAACAAAGCAGAGCTGAAATGTATCGAGAAAATTTGGTGGGGAAAGCAATGGGGAAGTCAGAAGTAGGATTATGGGGAATTTTAGAAATATATATGTCTTGCAAAGATAACGAGCATTAATGTGTGAGCCAGATAATGATGCTAAAAACATGGCAAAAGTTAATAAGATCAACCCATACGCAGTGATAGTTTTTAACCATTGACAGCACCTTCCTAGTGCTATTTCAGTCCAGTTTCACAATTATTGTCATAAATGTAGAAAATTAGGAAGGCAGGGTAGGGAAAAACTTCACAACTCCCTGGGGAACTAAGGCTCTCTCCAGTGCTTGTTGGTCTTGCCTTCGGTGTCACTGTTTCTTTTTCTGCCACAGTAGAAAACTCTGGGTAAGATCCTGCCAGCAGTCAATCACACTTGACTGCCATTGACTTCTTGGGGAGCTGAGGACATAGAGGCACTGGTGGGCTCAGGATCCTTTGGTGTTTGCCTTGCAGAGACCCCAAGGTTGAGCACTGCAGCTCTCGGGAAGTTCAGCTATTACAGCTCCCTGCTTGCTCACACACAGAAGTCCCAACGTGTCAAAATCAGGGATATTTTTTCAAAAACACATGAAAATCAGAGAAGCCTTGACAGCCTTGACCAAAGTCCAGCCTTAGGCAGGAGTAAAGTTATTAGTTACCTTATTTCCCAGAGAAAGTCTGACACATTAGGATTTCACAGTAACTGGCTGTAAGTGTAATGGGCAGGGTGTGATTTTGCTTGCTAGGTTTTGCAGTTAAATTTCAGCATATTGAATACATTTTGCTGTAGGACAGAGCAAATCATTTGGGCAGATTCTTGCATTAGCACAAGACCCTCTGTGCTTAATGGGAGTTCTGTCTAACTGACAGCACAATTTGGGTCTTCATTGTATTTAATATACTTCAAGAACGGGGGTCAAATTGTCTCATCATTTACATCCATACAACCCTGCTAATCCCAGGAGAACTGCAGAGTGGAAGCTCAGGACAACCTGTAACTGACTCAATTTTCCCTGTTCGGAACCTTCCAGTTAATTTTTCTGGCAGTGTGCCCCAAAATGCTCCTGGTAACAATCCCAGCTCTTCCCAAGTCAGTAGGACTGAACATGGGCAACTGGACTGAAGTCTGTTGGAAGGAGATTTCTGCCTGGCCCCCTCAGGACACACCGGTGGAGTCTGTAGCCATTGCTTGGAGAAGATGCAGTTCACCCTGCAGAGAGTTCAAGTCAGCATAGCAGGATCCCCCTTTCATCCTATATTTTTCTATTCCATCACATAGTGGTTAGAAAGTGAAAAAGGGACTCATAGCACTCCAACCAACCTCTGAAAGGTTACAGGAGCTCTTCGTCCCTCAAAGTTTCCAGGCAGTAGAAGAAAGGCTCTGTGGGCCAAGCTGCACTCACAGCTCTGCAATGGCTCTGTCCTCTGTGGCATTATTTTCATCTCTACTACCATCACTTTGTCTTCTGCACCAAGTAAAGAGTGGCCACAAATACTACTGGCTGCTTCTGTGCTTAAAGCCTGATAAACCTGTATTTTGCTAGAGTATGAGGACACAAAAAACAGCTCTTCTATCCCAGCTGCAAGGGCTCTTCAGGTCAAAGAAAAACCTAGCAGATGTGTTGGGTGCTGAATGCATGAGATAGGACTGGAAACCCTGGGACTAGATTTTTTCAGGGAGATGGTGCCACTTTTTACAGAGTCACCTTTTCTTCTAAAAGGGCATTTTAAATAATAAAATTGGAAGCTGCCTCATATCTTTCCAACTGATCTACTAATCATATTTCTTCAAATTTTATATCCCTGACCCTTGTAAAGGGATTGCAAGGAAGGCGTTTTTTAAGCTGCATTTTAATAAGTCAATATGAAAGCTCAAAATTATTTAAAGCTTCTTAAATAGGATTATATTTGATTTCTTGTGGGAATAGTGGGGGATACTCTAGTAAAGATGTTCTGTCCTGCTGAGGTTTTATTACATTAAAGAAACAGCTTCCTTTTTTAACAGCAAAAACTTTTATCTATTCTCTAATGAAAATGGAGATTATTCTGTGCATGAGGTGACTGAAGTTGGTAAGTTCCTGCATCTGTGATCAGAGATTGGAGTTCCTCCTCAAGTGAAAGCCAAGAGATTCCTGAACCAGAGTTTTGCCCAAATTTGACAAGTTGTCTGTTACTCTGAAATATTTGAATATTTTATTCTAGGAGGTACCACAAGTGTATTGACCTCATGCAAACTGTTTTGTGAATTAACAGGTAGCTCTCAAGGCAGCCAGTATCTCATTTGCAGCCATGGATTGAATATGGCCCTAAGAATCAGAGGTCTGTGCCACTGGGGAACTATTTTGCTATACAGGGAATGTGGCCATATTCAGTCTGCTCAAAAAGGCCCACAGTTGAATTCTCACTTGCATTCAACTCCTTTAAGGTCATTGTGGCTTATACAAATGCTACATTGGCAGTATTTAGCCTATGTTCCATAGCGCCCAAAGAAATTTAGGAGGAGGAAATTAAAACTACCTGTACAGTGGAAGGAACCAGCAGCAAGTTACACAATGTAAACAGCAGCTTTGCTAAATTGAGTTGTGCTGGACATAATCTGGGACAACATCTGGCCTTGAGAACATAAGGGGATTTTTCTTGAAGTAGCAGATGGGGAGGTTTATAGAACAGAGGTTTATAGAACAGTGCCCAGGACAAGGGGCAAATGGGCACAAACTGAGGCACAGGAAGTTCCGTCTGAACATGAGGAGGAACTTCTTCCCTCTGAGGGTGACGGAGCACTGGAACAGGCTGCCCAGGGAGGTTGTGGAGTCTCCTTCTCTGGAGATATTCAAGACCCGCCTGGACAAGGTCCTGTGCAGCCTGCTGTAGGTGACCCTGCTTCGGCGGGGGGGTTGGACTAGATGACCCACAGAGGTCCCTTCCAACCCCTACTATTCTGTGATTCTGTGATTCTGTGTGAACAGAAATTACTAAGGATGAAACAGAGAAAAGGTCATAACTGCTGGAAGGAGAAGGAAACTTTTTTTAAAAAAACATTGTCCCAGCTCTGTAACATTTAGATAATGTTCTCTCTCAATCCTCAAATAACCCACATCCTGCTCTTAGCTAAAACTTGGCGCTCCCACTGAAGCCGACAGTCACTGAGCAAAAGCATTCCCTGGCAAAATTTGCCTTCAGGGTTTGCAACACAACAGGCATCCCCAAGGCTGTGGTTCTCTGGCAAATGACAACCCCACTATACCCTTTCCAGCCACTCTTTGAAGGAGAATCGCATCTCTCTGGGGAGTCAAATGCAAAGATGGTAAAATAGCTTTTTTTGCCCAGGTGCGACACACTATTCTGCCTACATTCTCCCCAAAGCTCCCAGAACTGCTGCTGCATGAAGACAGAATTATTCTACTGATTTTCCCACCCTGATCTGTCTGTACGTGCCTCCATTTTTCCCCTGATGTTGCCTATAGCGAGAGCAAGTACTCGGAGATGTCCCTCTCCATTCAGTTGTGCCAGGGCTGCCCCATTCAGTACCAAACCTTTCTGCCACTGTCCCTTCATGTCCTCAGATCTCTCCGAGGCTCATCCCACCTCTTAGAGCTGTGTGGAGTTTGTAGCTCAGGAAAGATCAGGTACAGGTAAGACTTCAGTCTAGCAGTAGCCATAAACTGCACCCATCTTTGTTTAGTCTGAATAACCTTTGCTTCCTGCCAGCAGCTTTGTCTTCTGACTACAGACCACGATGCTGCTTTAGGGCTCGCAGGCAAGCAGAGGCTGGTGTGAACTTCACAAGCTGTGACACCCACTACAGAAACGCGTGCAATTCTTTGACCTTCAGCGCCGGCATGAAACCTTACACAGACACAAATTTATCTTAAAGTCAGAGGCAGATTTAATAGACCAGGAGAAGATAGTTTTCAATATTTCCATCTCAATTATAGTCAAAACATCTCGGTGAGCCTCAGCCTTTGGGGCTGTACTGGGGCTGCCTGCTCCCAGAGTTGAGACAGTTGGCAGAATCAGCAGAAATAACACAGCTGGGCAAGGAAGTGGTGATTTGTCAACACTGAAGTAATTCACAGTGACACGGAGGCACTGAGGAGGAGCTCAGGTGCCCCCAAAGACCCAGGAGTTATATGGTGCCGCACACCGAAAGCGGCAGACTTGGGATCTGACTCTCTAGCAAAGAGCGTCCTTTTTTTCCCAAAGCCATTTTCAAACAGCAGAAAGAAGCAGCCCTGTTACAGAGAAAGGCAATTTTAACAGTTGCTATACCCTACTGCTGAAATTGTCCCTCTAAGAGTGCGTTATCTTCTACCTCAGTAAAGAGCAACTAGTACTCAGAGTCCCAGAATTTTGGGGCAAACAATTTTTCAAGGGAAACCAAGAAGGTGGGTACGCTCATGAAAACAAATGAAAGTATTGTGTACGCAAATACTTTCATATCTGTCTGGTCCTTTAAAACCTAAATTATAGAGTTCATTTGCATTTAGATCTCTTTGGCTCTCTCTTTTCATCTGAAGACAAATCCTCACAAAGGCTGCTTAATTAGACCAAATTAGATTTCCACCTAGTGGCTTGTCATTCATTAGAAAACGCTGTTCTTTTTTTCTGTTTTGGTAATTATAGGCTGGTCTCGCAATGTTCACTTCAGGCTCAAAGTATGACTTGCATTCATGATTTTGTGCAGATGAGAGGAAAATTATTCAGTCGCATCAAGTCTGCCCATTTTACAAGTTGGATAAAGATCATTGCTGGAGTCTTTTATGTAATAGGGTATACTCTTTCTTAAGTCTTTAATGATTAATTGTAATAGCGTATCTTGTGGCAATTTTCAAGACTAAAAGCTAAGTACAAACAGTTCACACGTGAAGCTACTGCACCAGAGAGCAGGTGGCTTTCCGTTTCGGGAACCTGCATGCGTGGCCCTCGGTTGTCGGTGTTACAGCCCCACCGTGAGCACAGAAGACGGGAAGGTGCAGGCTGGTTCCTGGGGTTGGGTAGGCAGAACCCTGGGCTGGAAGTGCCATCTGCCTTATCTAACTGCCATACCTAACCCAGCAAGGGGGATGCCCGTGTCCCACCCTCCTCGCAGTCCCCTGTTGCCGGTGTTGTGCAAAGTGTAGCTACTAGAAGGGGAAAAATCTTTCAAATTTAGAGCTGCCACTCAAAGGTTTCTAGCTAATAAGGCTACAGCTCCCAGTGTAGATCAGTCAGGAGCACAGGTTAGTGCAGATTGCGTGTGTAGACATACAGACTCTAGCAGTGTGTTTGCACTATCTGGCGTATTTGTAATGAAAGGAGTTAAACTCACAGCGAGGTCTCCGAGCTTTACTGTTCCTGACTCCAAGGGCAGCAGCTTGCCCAAGCATCACCCTTTTCTCTGGAAAACTCCCACACCACTGTGGGACACTATAATAATTTGATCTCCCACTCTGAACACAGCAGAATACCAGGAACGGTCTGCTTCTCTCCACAACTCAAACTCCATTCCCATTGCTGTTGTGCATGAGCACAGTAGTTCCCTGCCTCAGTTTCCCCACTATTACAGCAAGATTAATGCTCAGTGGCATGTTTTGAAGCTTAATAAATCAGGGCCAGATTTTGTGGTCCTTCATCACGCAAAACTTCCTTTGATTTTGACCTTTAACATTTATGAAAACCTTGAAGATAACTGCCAATTGATTATTAATAATCTTCTTGTGAGTGGAAGTTACAAGCAGTCAGCAGCTCTCAGACCAGCAACCACCAGCCCCTGCTAGGATTTCTTCCACACTAACAAATCCAGATTTTCAGGTGTGTTTTTCTAACAACATTCTTTTTTTCCCAATCTTTTTTTGTGAGAGGGAAAGTTTTTTCCCCTCCACCTTTAGAAAAAAAACCTGATCAAATTTGCCTTTCTCAAAACACTGAACATTCCCTTTCTCATCTACCTAAACCTGATGCTGAGTTACTGTCCCCCAGAGGCTTTCAGTAGCTCAGTTCTGATGTATCCCTGCACTTTGTAGCTCACTGCCTTCTTAGAGTGTAATCAAACATCAAGCTAAGTAGCAAATAAATCTCCCGATCTCATAAGCTGCACAGCAAGATCATGTAAATGCAAATGAAGGGCTTGATTTCAAGCTGTCGCGGGGGGAAGGAGGGAAAAATGCTGGGCCTTGTCACCACAATCACTTCACTCTGCAAGTGCAGTAAATCTGCAATAATAATAGTAATGGCAGCGTGACGGGAGGCTTTACTGTACAAGGGGGTGTAATGAAAAGGGGAACAGAAGGTAGGGAAGGAAGCAGGGCCTGGCGGGCTGAAAATGCACCGGCGCAGGGTTTGCAGGCATCCACAGGGCAGAGCCTTCGAGGTGGGGACACAGCAGCCCAGGGTGAGTCGGAGCAGAGAGGAATCATGGATTTGCCCAGCATCCCCTCCCAGTGAAGGGCTGCCTCAGATGCAGGGATTAAAAATCCATGCCTCCATTTCTTACTGTACCACTCTGCACAGACACGTCTCCTACCACTCAGTCTCAGTCATCTTTAGAATTGATGCAATGCATGTCGACGGGTGATTAATATCAGGGGGCTAAATACAAAGAAGTCTTGCAACAAAACCTGGAAGTCTGATAGGTTTTGTACTTCCTTATACCTTTGCAACGCACCCATCTCTTACAAACAGATCCATATCCAAGCCTTCCTCTTCTTTCACAGCAAAGATTTTCCAACATCGTTAGACACTCAAATGCAAATCCAGGGCTCAAACCCAGGACAGCACAAATCAGAACCTACCTGGCAAAGGCCAGGGAGCTTGATACACCCAACATGGCTCGCTCTTCAGCTGGCCAGGGTGTCCCCACTGATCAAGCACCCCCACCTCTGCAGCCAGTCTCAGCATGGCACCCTCCAAACCCAGTTCAGACACACCCGGTTCAACCATGAAAATCATCGTGTCCAAGGGGAAAGGATGCATTAGCTGAGTCCTCAAAGACAGTTTGAAAGCACAAACAAAGCCTCAGCACATGTCTCTCGTCTCTCACAGCCCTGGGAGGAGGGGATGATCTCTGCAGGATGCTCTGGGAATGCTTCAGGAAAATGTCTAGAGTTGTCTTTTCCGAATGGGCCAGATAAACAGTATTTAAGATGCTGGATTTTCCTCACTGAGGTCATAAAGGGAGAAAACTTGCAGAAGGTACCCAGAGAAAATTAGGACCGCCTGGGATGCAGAGAGAGACAGTTTTAATTAGAGCCAAGAGGTGGGAAATAAGGCAGAGAAATGACATCTTAATGAGGTTTAATGAAGTTGTCTGCTGATGGGCACAGCTGTCAGACAGATCTGTATTCCAGCCAAGCAGTTTTGTGACAGGCTAAACCTGAACACAGGAAACAGGGCTGGAGCTGGGGAAGAAAAAAGGACCTTCTGCATCAACTTTGTCTTGCTCTCCCCACAGCTTTACGACACAGCACACCTACAATACCCCAGGACAAATGAAACCAGTCCATGATGCTGCACCAGTGTTTTACTGATTTATGAATGAGAAAGGCTGTAATCTTGGATTACACTGAGTAAAATTAATTCCTGCTACCTCCTTCCCCTTCTTTTCCTTTTGTGGGTAAAAGATGTTGGCAGGCAACCAGAGTCCTCAGAGTCCATTGATTTTCTTCAGGCACAGGTTCACTCCATGTTCAACATATTGGACCAGATTTTTTTTTAATTAGTTATCCAGCACCTTCAGCTTTATTTATTCAGTGCAAAGTGACTGTAAAATGCCACCTGATCATAAAAAGAAGCAGCGCGCACTCACTTGGACATGGAGTAAACACCCAACTGTGTTAACAGTTGCTCAGCAGTTTCCTCCCATCTGCCACACCTCTGTCGTCACAGCAGATTTCTGACCTCACTTCACTGATCCAGTATTAGAACATGATCCCTGGAAAAAGCCGTTTCTCATGCATCTGAGGAATGCTGCACAATTTCCTTTGTGTATCAGTGACAGCTAATCTAAAAATAGCCAGTGTACAAATGCCTGTAAACGCAGGAGAAATAGATCAGCAATGAAAGCTACTTTGTCATCCCTGGCGCTGGTTTACACATTTTGCGCAAGCTCCCTCACTCACACACAGCACGCACATACGGTTTAGCACTGCCATGTAGCATTTCATTTGTGGTAGCACTAAAAGCCTGCTCACTCCCACTGTGTTTGGTGCTGGACACATCTGCAAGGGATGGTCCCCTCCTCTGCTAGAGGTTCACAGGAGGCAGCTGGGGGAACCAGCCATGTTATGCACAGGTTTTATCAGGTAGCTGAGTCAATTGCTTTCAGAAAGGTCTGTTTGCAGCAAAGGATCAGTAGCTTCACACAGGGAAAGGAGCCTGATGGGGTTTTCGAGTCTATCAAAGGATCTCAGCAAGTCCAGAAAACTCATTTGCTGGTGAACTTGTGCTGCAGAGAGTCATGAGGATACCACACCTGCTTTATAGCATCACAAGTACATGGATTTAACAGGACCAAGGTGAAGCACCTCTGTCCCAGACCTGGGAAGCGAGACCCTGGATTTACCTGAAAGCATTGCTGTAAGGGCTTGCAGGCACAGAGTATTTCATCCCAATGACTGCAAACCAGCAACGCTGATAGCCAGTTTCCCGGGATCTGCAAAGGAGCAGACCTGGTGTCACAATATGGACAAGCCTCTTAAGCAAGTGGGCATGATCTCACCCTTGGACACGCTGGTGAGGAGCCCGGTGTCGTGTGCTTTTAAGTTTTTGTGTAGCTGCATAAAGAGACAGGAACTGAGAAACTCGAATGGAATGCACAAAAAAATGGCTCCAGGCAAAAAAGGTTTGGGAATTACAAGCAAATTCTAAAGACCTCAACACAGAGCCCTCTGGAAAGGTGTTTGTTTTGGGCGGGGGCTGTTAACCTTCTCCCTCCAGGCACAACTGGCTCAGCAAGAGCTTTACCAGAGCTGAGGGTGATGCAGAACAGCTCAGGCTGCTCCGCAGCATCATGCACACTTGGCAAGTACCCTCTAACAGCACACTGGAAGGGGGGCCACCAGGCTGGCAGTGTACAGGAGAGCCATGGCTGCTCTGAGGCCCTGGCCAGAGTTTGCACAGTGGGAACAGAACGTAAGTTTGGGTTTGGATGATGTTCCTTTCTATAGCAGTGTTGCTGTACAGCCTCAACCTGCCATAGTGGCAAGTTGGAGGTGGTTCACTTTCAGTCTCACTCTCTTCATTTGGTTCCTGCAGAAAGTTCTGCATTTGATTCAGCATCTCCTGGTGCAGAGAGAGTTCACTCTGGAGTGTAATAACAGTCATCTCAATATCAATGATCCATCAGTGAGAAGCACTAGAGTAGGATTTCACCACTTCTGTTCTGCCACCACCTACAACCCCCCAACACCCTTCCCCATGGAAAAAAAGCTGTCCCAAAGCACCTACACCATCCCACGGGGCTCCAGGGGGCTTGTTGCCTGACCACAGCTCCAGCTTCTCCTAGCAGGAATGTACACACCCAGGCTGCCAGGCTCTCACCCCTTCCCTCCGCCACCGCCTCCCTTTCAAGCAGCAATAAGGTTTCAAGAGACACACATCCTGCAGTGACTTCACCATGGAGATGGCAGGGCAGAGACAAAGGGGTGAAGGGAGGTCAGTTAATCCCACAGACACCACCAGGCTGGGTCATGCATGGGCTGGGGAAAAGTTCATTTTAAAACTAAACAGAAATGAAGTTATTGAGCTCAAGTTCTCTTCTGTGCTATAAACCCCAGGCTCTGCTCCCCCTTCTTCATCCCCCTTATCCTCCCCCTGCAACATGCCTTGTGTCTTGATTATTCCCAAACAAGAGTGGTGACGTGATTGTGCTTGGGGCAGTTTACACCAGTTTTCTAGGAGCATGCACAGCTTGGAAAATAATAACTCAAAGGAAAGTTAAGACCAGCTGCAGAGTCTCCCCAGTAGACACCACAGCTGGGCATCCCAGCCAAAGGAGAAACTAGCCAAACAAGGAGACTTCAAGTCCATATATATTGAGTCAGGATCCCCGTTTCCAGCAAGGCTAGGTCACTTTATAACTCCGGTACAAACTTGTGTGAATTTCAGAATCCCTTACGCTTCAACTCTGGGGAAGGCTCATGGCTGTGAGTTCTCCTTTTGCACTGTCACACTCGCTTGTGTCCAGACAGTGGGATTCAAACCCATGCCAGGTGGAGCCAGAACCACTCCTGGTACTTGTGGCCACGTTCCCTTACAAATTTTTATTTTCAGGGGCTTTAGCTTATCAGAAAAGGTCTTTATGCTTCTCCTTTAATTTCACTTTTCTGCAGGCAGAACTGGGGAAGCCCCAGAGAAACTGCTACACCCTACCAGGCTTTGATTTTGCATACGGGCTGTACATCCACAGAACAGACGGAGGAGTCTCTGAAGGTATGACAACACCACTAAAACATAGATCTGCAACAAAGTCCTAATGCTGATAGGGACCCTCCTCTTCTTCCTAGTGCCCTTCAGTACTTATCAAGCTGGAGGTGAACACATCCAACATTCACCCACTTTCATTAGTATCACCAAAATGGCTTGGTGACTAGTTAAGTGTCTCTATCATGTTGGAAACTTTTATAGGATCACACAGCGCCCAAGCAGAGAGGGGTACAGCACCTGCAAAGGGTGATACAGGTGGCCACTTCAATAACTTGAGAGAGCTTGTACTTCATGCTCTCAGGGACAACACCCCTGTGAAATCAGACTTGCTGAGCAAGCCAGGGTGGAGAATTAGAAGACATCCAGTTCAGATGGGAGACATCCCCATATGAAATGCAGTGTGGGATAGAATACGGAGTTCAGTCCACAGTGAAACCATGGCAAAATGCAAACCAGCCACGCAAGGCCCTTGTGCACAGTCCACAAACATCAGCCTGTTACCCAAGATACCTGATCTTTCTCTTTGCCTCTCATGTTTCCTTCTATCTCCAGCACTAAGCCACTGGAACACAGTAAAGCCCAGAACAGCTTTAATTCAGAGTATGCCCCGAGACTTCATCACCATGAACCGTGGTGCTCTGAAGAATGGTTATACCACAGCCCATGACTATAATTTGTACTACAAGGCCAAGGACATTCGGCGCAAAAATGATGCATACGGTCGCTTCAACAGATGTCCTCCTAAAGTACCTGCAGACATGACTTATGGCATCACAGCACGGTAAGGGGGAAGGCTTGGGCCTCTTATCAAAATGAGATTATCCCGTCCTCCCCTCACATCTGCATCTCCCCACATCTCAGCTAACAGAGCCCCCAGGAGAGAAGCGCCTTGAACCTGAACACGCTGCAACTGAGCCACAGCATCACTTCCATGCCTGATTGCACCTGCATGTCAGATAATCAAATACCTAAATCTAATCTGCATGCCACAACACATCCCCCTTTTGCCTCTGGCGCTAGGGGCTTGGAACCCCTTAAAAATACATTCAATAACAATCCTTTAAGTTAAAAGGAACATGAAGAGTTGTAAGCCAGAATAAAGGCTTCCCAGGGTCAGAAAACCAGAGCAACAGCATTTCTACCTGTTTGTACAGGTTGAAATATTCTGGTGCCTTTAAGACTCAGTTCAAGTTGTTTATCCCATGCTCTCTCACTTGTTAGTTCATTGCCCTACTTTGGGCAGAAACTGGCAGTACATCTGGATGAAGGTAAAGAAGATTTTCATTGCTCTCTTGCTTTCTTGGGCTCCCTCCCAAGGGCTGGCAGGGAGCTGGTACCTGCTGCTTCCCCAGCAACCCCTTGCAATGCAGCAGGATAGTTAAGGCTTCATGCTGAGTTAGGTCTTTTGCATCACAGCGTCTCCCAAAAGATTTTTATAGAACGTGCAGCATACGTGAGCCCTGCCTGAGGTTGAGAGGTACAGCATTTAGAAGTGACCCATTTAATGTTCCCCTCACGTACCGGCTCCCAGCTGCCTGCTGTGCTGATTTTTCACAGGGAATTGTGCAACAGGGAGTCTGCAGGGGAAAATATTGGCACCTTAGACTGGCTTCTAGGGCCTTCCACTGCCTGTCCTCCATGGGAGAGCACAAGGGAGGCTGGAAGGCATGGCAGTCTGGAAGGGCCAGTGCGAGTCTGACACAAACAAGCCTCTGAAAGAGACTCCAAAGCAGCTCTGCTGCTGCTGGAGCACAGAGGTTTTTCTTGCTCTGTGCAGGTCTGGACCAGACATTAGGTTTCATTTTAAGAGCTAGATAATAATCACTACCAGAAAAATAACAGCTACAAATTCTAGAGAAAAGACATGATGAACGGCACTGTGTATTTTACATGATAGTAAATGGGCTTTGCATATGCAAATTGAATGGATTTTAAAATGGTATTTAATGACAATTTTCGTAGCAGACATTAACATTAATTGCATCAAAATGAAAATGTAGCATTAGCTTGCTGTTAGCTGCAAATGCCCCAGCTATAAAGCTTTATCTTTATCAGTATCAGCCCTCACCGATGTGACAGGGCTGCTCTGCAAATTGCAGGCAAAAGGGCTTTTACGGTGCAAAAGTATCCCCCAATGTAGACCAAAATCAACATCAATTTTGCTTTATTTCTTCATAAACGGAGGTTAAATGGCTGCCTATAAGAAGTCTAGGCACGTTTCAAAAGTTTTAAGGAAAATCTGCAGACCCCACGACAGAAGAAGCAGTGAGAGAGGGCTTTTAATTTAAAGTTATTATTGTACAACTTGCCTATTCCTTAATAGCTACCTTTTATGCAGACTGATTGTATTTATCCCTTTACTTTAGAAGCACGTTATAGACAAAATCAAATTACTGGGATTACCACGGAGTTGTTACAGCCATTTCAGTAAAAGTGGGAATTTAACACACTTTTCCATGACTGGCAAGTTAAAGATAGCAGCTTTGATGAGCACTCCCCAGCCCAAGCCTGTCCCTAGTCACAGTTGACCGGGTTCAGCAAGAACTGCCATGTTAAAAATGACTTGGTTGTCAATGGATTTAAGTTGCTTCTGCTCTTGGACTCTAAGCCCTGTACGACTGCGTTCTCAGTGCTGCTAATTGGGAAGGCATTCGCAACTAGGATACATGCTTGTCTCAGGGCAGAAGAGAACACTGGCCTACAGTCTTTTTCCATCACTCCAGGCGCTTGCTTGCCTTTAGAAGTGTCCACTTTGATAAACTTCTCATGTGCAGTGAACTTTTTCAACAAGAACAGAGCCTTCGTGTCATTTCCTAGCCCAAGGCACAGCGCAGACAGTATGGCTGAGACGGCCACAGGGCAAAGGTGCCTCCCCATCGCACTGGAAGTGGCTGCAGCCACCCTGCCCGATGATGGCGATGCTCTGGGACAATCCTCAGAGTGCCAATACAAACCCTCCCAGTCTGCATCCCCAGCCCTGTTGCAGCTTTACTGCACAGCTGGAATTACAGCTGGTGCCAGCACACATCCTTGGGGCTGGGCTGCATCCCTGGGTACAGCAGCACAGGGGGTTATGAGCCCAAACAACTCAGCAGCTGTCACAGGACCATATTTGTGATCTTGCAGGTATCAGTGGGTAAGGTGCAGGGGGCTTCTCAAGCCCACGCAACCTATTTCCAGCCCCTTCTCAGGCCCTCGGGTGCACTGTTAAAGGTTTGTCTCCTAAAGACACCAAGGTCAGGAGTTCTTCCCAGGCTCACAAGTATGAGCTCTCCTGGATCATCCCAAATAGAAATGAACACAAATGCTGTGGTTGCTATTAGTGCCTTATTAATATCACCCTGGCCCTGCTGCTCCCTCTAGTAGCACAGCAGATCACTTATGCCTCTGCTTTCCATTCATGGTGGACGCGTGCTGCATGGAGCATTTCACAAGGCAGCATCAGACACTGGAGTGAGCTTTCCAAAGCTTTGAGATATCTTTCCTTTCCTGGGATATTTACCTTCAAAGGTCACCCATACCCCTCTATTAATTCCCCATGGGCATCTTCCAGGGGAGAGAAACAGCTCTGCTTTTTTGCTGATTCCCCCCGTTCTCTCCCTTTTCCAAGAGAAATGTTTGCTACGAATCACGTGGCCAGCTTTGTTGTGAGAGTCATAAAAAGGACATTTTTCATCTCTCCTTTTTCCTGCTCTCGCTCCCTTCTCTCTCTCAGTATCAGACAGAGATTTATTCCCTCCGTGATGCCTGTGGCATTCGGAGCTGGGAGGGGTCAGGGGAGGCACTGATGGGACGATAATAGATAATACAGTGGTTCCCCAGGGTCTTGTCCAGCTCCGTAGCCAATCCATCAGCAGGCAGTGCTCATGCCAAGGTCAGCAGTAACGAGGATGTGGTAGGGTCCCAGCCTCCCCCATGGGGCATCCTCCAGTCAGGCTCCTCCAATTCACACTCCAGCTCCTGATCTCTACAAGAGTTGCCTTGTGTAAGCCACAATTTGCAAGCCAGCACATGTCCACTGAGCATAGGCGCGGGCATAACCACACTACAGCGCACACACACTCAGCTTCACCTGCCCAAGGCCCTCAGGCCCACTGCAAACAGGTCGACAGGTTTTCTTTCAAGGAAAATACCCATCGTTGGCAATACCTGCCCTCCAGGAGCTAAATCCGTCCCATCCACGTGCTCTGTGCATGACACATTACATAGCTGTAAGGTGTGTGCAGATGAGAGTTGCCGTCCTCCTGGTCCCAAGTCATTAAAATAACCCCACACCACAGTGCTACTAGCAGGTGTATTCAACCCCCCACGGTCTTGTACAAGATGGATTGTACTCTTACAAGAGGGATGATGCAGGGCACTGAGTGGGCTGGGGTTTGGTGACACTGGAGATCTAAAGACACAGAGGGTCTGTAAAGACCTCCAGGATTTTCACTGGTGTCAGTACAGCTTGTTATTCAAGGTGCTTATGGAAACCCCAACAGATGTCCAGACCCACGTTTATCCTCCTAACCACCTTTTCTGATTGAAGTTCAGTGTACACTGAAATTAGCAGACATTAAATGGTCATTCTTGGAACTAGCAGTAAGCACAAAGATGTGGATGCTGTCTACAGCTAAATTTTAGATTATATTGATTTGCACAAGGTCACATAAGGAGTTTGAAGCCACAACACACCAGCACACAGTTGGTACCCCAAGCACAAGTTTTCTCCCCAGGAGCTAGCAGTGCAGAGTGCATCCACAGCACAAACACACTGTCCAGCATTTCCAGGGTTGCTTCTAGAAAAAAAGCTGTCATTTGCCTCTTAGTAGTGCAAGTTTCCTAATTCTGCACCCCAGAACATATTCCTGGACACAAGGACTGCACAGACATGCCATTCTCTGCCATCCTACACCTGTACCTCCTTCAAATCCTGCATGGCCGTAACCCTGCCTCTAACGGGCTGCCAATCCACTTGGCAGTTGGCCTGTAGGTTGGGCTGACCTTGGGTGAGCTGGCAGGATTTCCCTGGCACTGTCATCCCCATGTCTCCTGCCAGGTCCCCCCCTACCGTCTGCCTTCGCTTCAACTGTCCCTTTACTGAATTTTATATCCCATTTTCCTTCTAACTTCATCTCCTCCTGCCGTTCCACTTCCCACTCTCTAAAACTGATCTTCATCCTTTGGCAGCTGCTTTCACCACGTTTCTGCAGCAAACTCACCTCTTTAAAGCATTTGGTCAGTGCAGTCGCTCTTCTTCAAATTGCTACAACTGGCCAAGGGCATCAGTCATCCAGTACCTCCTCTTCTTTGTATCACCCACAGTTGTCCTAATACTCTGTTGACAATTGTGTCACTGGCCTTTAGCAGCTCAGCTGTTACCTTGGCTATCCCTGCAGCTTTTTTCCTGGCTAAACTGACTGCTCTGTCCTTAGCTTTCACCTTCCCCAAGAAGGGTGGTTTCAATGCTCATGCTTCTGCTTTGCAAGTGGTCTTTCCACCCAAAGCATCCATGATGCTTGCATACAGCCAGAACAAAGTTCAGAAAAAGGTGCTTAGATATTTCCAGCATCTCTCTGGCACAGAGAGTGCACCGATAGATTTATTTCTGAGACACTTGAAGAACATTTCAGATTATTAATATATGGCCCTGGGGATAAAAACAGCAAATTTAACTATAGACCAGCTGCAAAGATAGGTCAAAGATATAATACTGAAGAAGCAGAGGGTGTTCCTGGAAAGCACCCACCAAGAAGAGCTGGACAGGGAGGAAAGATAAATATTACAGAAAGCCCGCATCTGATCCACAGTCACTGGAAGCCGAACAAATGCGGAGAGTGTAAAGCCTCAAAAATCCAAGATTGGAGTAAACAAAAAATATGAGCACTGACAAAACACATTACAAATCTATAACAGATTATAAAAATAATAGTGACTGGAACCACTGTCAGGCTGAAGGCACAAGAAAAATGGAACCAAGTTAAAAAATGTAGGACTCTCCTCAGTTCAGATAATTGCATACCCTATCCAGTTCCACAGCGAAAGGCATTTGGTGTCCCTGCCACCATTCTCACATCACTAAGATAAGAATTTCTATTTCAAGAATCATTTTCTTCTACTGGAGACATTCCGGTCCGGGTACGTGCTCACATGGCTATGTATACATTAGCTACCACAGAGCTCCCAGCAGCATCCGCCTGGATTGTGCTGCCTTGTGCCCAGGAGCCTGCAGCATCTGGTTGGGAAGAAAGACCTGTTACCCCTTCAAAAAATCCTGAGTGCACCATGAAGATACTGGTTCTCCTTCAGTGCAGTTATTTACTGCAGTTGTAACAGTTTCCGGCTGCTTCAGGCTCCCAAATTAAGAGAAAATGAACAGCCAAGTCGTAGTTTGGCATGAGGTTCAGGTCCTGCATGTCAGACAGAGCTGGGTAAAAAGACAAATAGCGATTTAGATCCCTTATTACCATTTGCATTATACAGAACAGGAAAGTAATTTACACTCTCCCACAGACTGGCTGTTGTCTGTGGGTTTATCTCCATTGATTACAGCTGGCTGAAAAATTTCTACCAAAACTTTTACCATCTAAAACTACTTCTTGCCACAAGTGGACTTTTTTCCCTGCAAACTTTTGCTTTTGCAGTCAGTGCAATGAAAACCTGGGCTTTTCAGCCCTCATTGACATCTTTTCCTTTCAAACGAAGTAACATTCCCACCCAGAGAGATTCAAGCACAGGACGGAGGTCAAGGGGAAGACCTTGCTCTTTGATTTGTCTTGCTCAGCTTTGTTGGGTTTTTTCTTGGTTTTTTACTCATCAGGATGTTTTGCATTTGTCGATGGCTGCAGACTGAGCACTGTTCACTCTCAGCCATGGCTTGAAGCATCAGGCTGGAATAGCTCTGTCCCATTATCACATCCCACCTGAGTTTCTCAGAGGGCAACAGCAGATTTCCAGTCAGTAGGCAAATGCGTGGAAGACATATCTAAATAATTTCAGTGAAGTCAGCCAAAGGGCATCTCCAACCCAAAAACCAATGCTAATGCACAAATTCCAGCTTATGAAGCCAGTTATTTAATGGGTAAGAGCTGGACTTGGCATTTTCACTACAAGACACGTGTTTCCATGTGTGCATTTAGGACCGTTCCAAGTATACATCTCACTCTGGGCCTGGAAGGAAATAGTAAAGCAAATTGGTGCTCTTGTAACCATGTGTACTCCTAAGTACAGCTATGAGCATCTGATAAATCTTTTAAAGTGCATGTTTACAATGGATTTTATTCTTTTTACTGTTCTACACATACGAGCCCTCTGAGCAAAATAACAGATCCTCTGACACTTAGAAGAAACCACTGCCTCATTGGCTGCCCACAGTGAAATAATTTATATTGTTATTTCCTCATCCAAATTACAAGGATTGTAAAGAAGCTTCAGAAATTCAGAGTTATCAGTGCTTTGACAGCACAGATCCTGCAGCTGCCACGCAGGTGAAAGACCCACTATTTCAACTGAGAGTTTTGCCAGCCCAAAGACTGCAGAAAAAATTGGTCCCTGAGCGTTTTCTACCCATTTTTCTCTTGTTATTTTCTTCAGTGGTTAATGAAAAGTGAGGACAAGTGGAGATCATTTAAAAATTATCTTCCAGGCCCTCTCCATGGGTTTATTGCCAGGATCTATTTAGAGGATCATAAAGCTGTAAGGGGCCTATAACTTTACTGTATAGTCCACAAGCTTTTTAGGAAAATGAAGAGCCTTTGCATTCATGCCCTGCTTGTTTTGCCTTCTCCCCCTCTCCTTACAAACACACCCGCACGCATGTGTGTGGGGACTGCCAGAGCCGCTAATTGAATTCACTCTCGTGAAAACTTTAACAAATTGTAACTGACCTTTTATACAAATTTCAAAGTCAAGAATTCGCCACTAACTGCACATCCCTCATCTGCCATTCACTGTTATGCAAAACCCACGAACAATTAAAAGAAATAACCAAGAGCCCAGTGGCCCTCTTTCCTAATTAGCTGCAGGAGGCAATGCTTGGGAGTGTGGCTAAGTGCTTCAATTACCTCAGCCCTCCTCGCTGCCCTTGTTAGAAGAGACAGGTCCACTGGCCAAAGGGGAACAATTAAGGCAAGGCAGAGCCAGGCAGTTTGCAGGGGGATGCCGGGGCCATGCTGGCTCTCGCACAAGGGCCAGAGCTGTAATCATGCCCCAGATTCCTGCTGGGCTACACAGAGACAAATTAATGGTAGATAGATTGCTAGCTCCAGCCCATCAGTAACGAGGGAGGAAGGGAGACAATATAGCAGTACAAGGAAGCTGTAATCAGAGTTTTCCTGGCTATCAGCCCCCTTTCAGGGCAGAGGGACCTGAGCATTAATGCCTTACTGCTGCCTGGGTTGGTGGTACCCCAAGACCCCAAGCAGAATCACAGACGCCAGCTTGTGCTGTGTTTGCTGAAGATAACATGCACTGCCTGCACCGAGGAGCCCCGCACTCCAGAGATGCTGGAGACCAAACTGGTTCCCAGTAAGAAACCAACCAGAGCTGATAGAGCTGGTTTGGCTGACCCAGCCACAAGCCAGGGGAAGATGTCTATTGCTACTACTGCAGGACAAATCCTTTGCTTCAGGAAGTACACAAGAAAGGAATACCGAGGTGGTGCCCCCTGCAGCTGTCTGCCCTGTGGACTGAAGGCCCCGAAGACAGATCCTGGCTGTGCAGCAGCAAAAGCAGGTCATCTTGGGTGGAAGGACACCAGCAAGAACTAAGCCCCCCTGAAACCTCATTAACCTTTCCAGAAAGGGTTAAAGTTTCAGGATAGGCAGTGGTGTTGCAACAGAGTTTCAATATCACAACTGTAAAAAAATTTAATTATATGATTTATCTGTTGCATAAGCACCCATGCAGGGCCTGATCCTGCTGCCCCTAAGCTGCCATTGAAGTTGGAGCAGTGTCTTTGGTGCAGCCCAAACAGTTCCGCAGCCACCGGGGAGTTGATGCCCACGCACACGTCCTCTGCTCCCTCACTCAGTTCTGCACCAGAGCCTGTCCTGACCAGCAGTGGAAAGAGTGCTGCAGGAGCTGTCTGCACCAGCTGGAGAGCTGCTCAGAAAATCCAAGGGCTGAAGTTCACGCTAAAATATTTACAAGCCCCTATGCTTTTGAATAATATAAGAAAAAGGCAATCACAAGTCAAGTTCTTACCCTTTTACAACACAACTTAGCAATCAAATTGATTGCACCTTTTAAGCTGGTATAAACCCCCTTCCTGAGCAAAATCCTTTGTATCCACTTTTGCCAAGTACCTTTTTTTCAGTTGATATATAAACCTTTGAAAATAAGTTTGAGGGGAGACTGACAACCTTGAAACCTCAAGAGCAGCATGGCATTGACGGGTGCCCTCCCTGAGCCGAGTATTATAGATAGATTTTAATTTCATTTTAACAAAATAGCTGTCTCCAGTGGAAGAAGCATCAAGAGCTAAATGAGGACCCATCTTGAGCTGAATCACGTTGAACAGACCTCGGTACTGTCATTGATTTTCTGGGAAGAAAAAAAACGCCTCTGGCTACTAAACCAAATTAGTAGTCACTGATGACCAATTATTTTGCCCCACTGTGAATGGAGAGGCGTACTAAAATTCCAGTTTGTCAGACCCAAGGCTCTCTTCTCAAACACCTTTCAACAAGCGTGTACCAACAGTCCCTCAGATGGTTCAGATGCCTTCCTGTTTTCGGCAACTTCTCCTTCTCCAAAGTTTTAATGAGCTGCTGCTCTGAGGATGGCCTGCCAGAAAGAGAGCCATTCCCAGCTCTTTAGATCACTATATGGCACAGCACATCACAGCTGTCAGAATTTATACACACATACACAAAAAAGTGTCAGCCTAATGTTTGCAAATTATAATTACCATTTCTCTTGCATGTCCCTGGTGCCTTCATTTCAGATAAATCCCAGGTCTGAGGTATCAGCTGCAAAGCACTAAAGGCTCCTATTGAATAGATTTAACTAGTTTGTAGCTCATTTAAGGCCTACACTGGTTTATTTTACTATTGTTAATACTTTATTATACTTTTTAACATTGTTTTCACACTAAAATAGCCTATTAGGAGGCTGCAGCTTCTTTTCCAGGAGATTTCTGGCAGACTAGCATACCACATTGTATAACCAAGTTAGCAGGCGCTTGTCATTTCAGTTGAAAATAGGTCTGTACCCTGACTTTAAATTAAATTAGAGAGAGAGTCTATTAAAGAGACAGGAACTGTTTCAGGGATAATAGTTTTGAAAATGTGCACAGATAAATTTTAAAATATTTAGGAAATGTCAGCATTAGAAGTGGCTCCAACTATTTGACTATAAAAGGAGGCAGATGATTATTTTTTTTTCTACAATTATAAATAATTTGTTACATCCTATCAGAACTTCTTTCCCTTTTCTTTCTGTGGCAGGGTGCTTGTGCCAAAACAAGGAGATCTGAGTTACTCTGAATGAGATAGATTTTAATTTGCAATAAGCATTTTCAGTGGATGCTTCCCCCACTCTCCCCACAGCATCCACAGAAAATAACAGAATCCTCCCAGTTCAGAGGAGTGACATCTGAACAGAGTGACTAAAGGAAACTGAACACACAAGCCCTTCATTCCTGTCCTTAAGTAACACTGAGGCGAGAGGACGTTTTCCCAAAGGCCAGCTGCAAATGAGAAATACTGTCACACTGCCAAGTGGCACTGATATCGGGGCCAAAATTCCCCATCCACTCCAATGAGATCAGCGTTTGACCTACAAAGAAAAAAATGCCTCACTGAAATTTCTCCAGTAATCTTAGTCAAAGAAGTGTGTTACCTGCCAGCCCCTGCTCTCCCTGCTTTCTCAGTATTTCTCTGAGGAGGCAGGAAAAGCCAGACAAAGCCTCACATCCTACAACCCCACCAGAGCTTACATGTGCAACTAAGCACACAAGTCATTCCCGCCCATTTCAAAGAGGCAGTTCATGTGTGTGTTATTCTAGGCATGATTCTATACTTTGCTGGATCGGGACTTAAATGCGATTAATCACACGGCAGGGAAGGATCTCTGAAGAGCATCAACCCAAATGTGTCCTTTCAAGCATTCACTTACAAGCCAGCTGTGGACTAATCAGTCACCAACTGGCTGGTCCACTGGAGATGGTAAAAGTCACCTCCATAGAGATGGGAAAACACATTCAGCAACCCTAAAAATCAATAATCAAACACTATGCACAAAGGCTCAATGTATTCCTGCATCCCTCCCTGCTATTTCTACACACCAGGAAAGCTCCTGCACCTTAGAGAGCAAAGGGACAGGCCAAGGAAACAAGCCCATGTGCAAGGCTTACCATGTGCTGCTGCCGGGACTATCAAAATTTACGCCATACAAGGAGACTGGAGACCCACCTAGACAATAAGACACAGCTACAGGTTTGCCACATCTTTTATCCCTTGTAAATATTTTGCCCAGCTCTGACCACTGTGAAATGCCATGCTGGGAGGAATGAGAAGTGAAAACAAAGAGTAAATGTTGGTGTCCTCTTTGACACCAGAGGTCTCTAGATAGCAGTCTGGAGCAGCACAGCTGATTTGTAAGCAAAGCCTTGAAAAGCCCTGCAGCATGTGATCTATGAAACAGGAGGTTTTCAGAAAGATGTCTCCTCTGATATGAATGCCCCCTTGGGATGTATATCGCTGGATCGCACATCCAGTATCATTAGAAAACACGACCGTAGATTAGGCTGTTTTGAAGCATGTGGTGTGCAATAATTAAGTAATAAAAGTCACCACAGGGGTGAAGGAACAAGAAGCAGAAGAATTACTATTTGCATACGCACTGCTGGAGCCCTCCGTGATCGTCAAAAGTTCTCCAGACTACTAAAAGCTGGCTGCTACCAATTTTGGACCTACTCCTGCCAAAAACAACAAAGCACCACCTCACCCCATGGCACACAGACTCTCTGCAGAAAACCACCTTCTGGTGAAGCTGGTGGCCCAGAAGCAGCCCAGCAGCTAGCCCATGTCCCCAGAGTCTTGTGGTCGGTCCAGACAGGCAGGGAAAGCACTGCCTTTCTGTTACAGGAGCTGCAGCTGAAGGCACTCTGGGCTACAGGCGGGAGCAGAGCTGGGGCTGGTGGCTCCACACCATTATAGGTTGCTATTGAGATGGAAAAACTCCCTCTCCAGCAAGGTGTGCAAGGACAAGAACCTATAAAACTCAAGATCAAGGTCCTCCATCACTGTCAAGTGTTTGCTTCTGGGGGAAAATGGTAGCACGACCACAGCAATAAGCGATACGCTGTCCTCAAGACAAGAACCCTGCTGCTGCTGCTGCCAGTTCTGCCTGCCATGGCAGCTGATGAAGTTAAAATATCCTCACTTGCATGGAGCAATGCTCAACAATTTCAGGCTGCAGCTCTGCCACAAGCTGGTCAGGTTAATGCCAGCTCAGAGCAGCTGAACAGGACACTGGCCAACAAGCAACTGCCTTTTATTTTCACTATTTTTCTAGAACCATGGTCACCTGCAGCTCCCCTCTGCTGCTGTCTCCTCCTGGCCAGAAGGCTGCCTGGTACTGTGTTTCAAGGGGCAAATACATCTGGTCTGTGCAGCTGTGGCACTAGACCAGGGCTCAGCATTTCAGCTCCCCTTTCTGCTGCAGACACCTGACCATCTGCATTGAGTCCTTTTTTATCCCTATTCAGATTGCTTAGGACAGCATTTACTCCTCTCACTCAATCCATCATTGTTTGCAGCTTTTTGATATCCCACATTATAGATATTCTAATAGCAAAAGCAGTTTAGCGAAACACACTTCGCACCCAGTGGTTCTTCCCAGGCAGCTGCCATGGCAGTGTCAGTCTGGAGGGGACCTTGAGCTGGTCAGAGCCTGAGCTGCTCTTCTGAGCTCCAGGGTGCCAATGCCAAGGCCCAGCTCTGCATCTGGACATTGTGTGGCTCAGTGCTTTCATTACCAACCACTAGGTACCAGCTGGGAAACGCTCTCCTGGAGCCACAGCAAGTCCCAAGGTGGAGCCACAGTCTGCAGTGCTCTGTGATCCTTCCAGACATGAGGGCTTGAACAGAGGTGGCAGCAACGGCCCTACATGCAGAGGTACAAATTGTGCCTGTTCTGGGGAATGCCCTAGCATGGTCCTCCTGCAGATTATCAGAAATGTGTGCAGGCTGTGGTGTGTTAACTGCAAATGAATGGGTCTGAGTCTTTCTTGAGGAAGAGAAAGCCTTTCCTAGTGCAATGGTTTGTTCATGTTCTCACCAGTCACATTTTCTAGGAGCAGAGATGGGAGTCGGCATGGGGAGGTAGAGGCATTAATCCTGGGGATTATATTGTTGTCTTTCCCATGTTTTCCAGACCCTGTACTCCCTTTTTTGACCTCCTCCACCACAAATACAAGGAGCTGTGGATGGAGCAGCAGAGAGCACTGACAGTAGCCCAGCGAATGGAAAAGAAAAAGGTGATAATACTCCAGCAGCACTTTTCCTTGTTGTGCACAGCACTGCCACCAGGCATAAAACCCCAGTGTCCCTCCCCACAATGGATGGACCCTCACCCAGCCATCAGGAAGGCTCTCGGCTGCAAAACCATCTTCCCTGACTGCTGGAAGGCTGGTGAAACCTAACAAAGATCAGCTGCTTCCCAGCCAAGATGAGCCTGGCTCCAGCCAGGGCATGCCATGTAGAGTGATGCTGTGGGAATGAACACTAGATGTGCAGATTGCAATGTGTGTGCCTGAAAGTGCTCTGGAGACAAAAGGGAAGGTTTGGGTTGTGTTTGGTTTTTTAAAGTATTTTTGTATCTGAAGATATGTGCAGAGCTGAGCTAACTCTTCAGGGTGCTTTGGCCAAGGCTTTTCAAAAGGCTTAGGCACTCATGCTGCAGAGACTTTTCTGACCACCATTAAACCTCTGTCAGCTCCAGTGACAGGCTGCCCGACTAAACTCCTGGTATCAATTAAAATGGAGGCTCTGATTCTCTTCGCATCACCACAATACTAAAAGGCCCTGCTGTAACAAAGAATTAGGTTTCAAATTATCTTTGGTATTTATGTCATGCTCCTGCCAGGAGCCCTGCAGACTGTCCCTTGGGCAGCATCAGCTCTGCTCAGGTTACCTGTGACAGTGGACAAAACAATGGAGCAGCCAACAAATGTTCAAAGGACCAGCACTAGTCCTGATCCTGGCATGGTGCGGTTGATGCCAGCACCCACAGCAGTTCTTAGAGTGCAACTCTGTGCTGTTAAACCTACCAATATGGTAATAACATTTAAAAGCAGCCAATGACTGTTTTATTAGTTAATGGCTCAAAGAAGAGTCGAGCTAATATGGTAATGACCAATTTCAATGGGCTTACTGCCATCACAAACTATGCTTTATAGTTGAAGTGCAAGAATACAGTGTTCTTAATTAGCAGCTACTTTATGAATACACAAGCCTAGGATGTTGGAAAGTGCATCCCTACCTTATCTATTAATGACTAGTGTTTTTAATCATTAAGTTTCCTCCATCAAGTTCCCAAAGCCTGCAGCCACCAATTACTGAGTTAAGCAACACACACCTACATTCCAGATCACAGAGCAGACAGATTCCCCAGGGTTTCAAACAGTGGCCAAAACATTCAGCAGGTACCTGAAGTGGCTTGTGCTGGGACTATCGAGCACTGCAAGCTGCAATTAATCAGGAAAGCAATGTGCACCAGACAGCCAGGAAACCCCCTCCATGATAGGAATGGTGGAAGTGACTTTCCCAGCTAGTGATGAGCCATGGCTCTAGCTCAGAGCACAAGGCTTCCTGCAGGCAGCGGTCATCTCACTGGGATGCTGTATAAAGCAGACCCTGAGAGCTGGCAGCTGCTCATATTTTCTTCATCAGTATGTTTTAGATACCAGTATTAACTGCATGAACATGAAAAACTACCAAGATCAGGCACTTGTAGTCATCAGTCCAAAGTGACTTTTAGTCTTGTTCATCCCAGTGTCATTACATAGCATGACACCAGCCCGATGTATACAGCTGTGCAGCTGTTTCAGCCCATTCTTGTTGACCTTTGGTTACAGAAAGACAAAGTGTGTGAAACTCGTACAACGCTTCTGCGAAAAAACCCACTACCTGCGAAGGAGGAATCTTTCTGGCACCTGCCTCGCTTCGAGAAGGTATGGAGCACTTGCTTGAACTCAGGGACACCTCCTAACCTTGCCCACATGCCCTGATAACACCCTTAGCACACAATGAAGGTAGACATGAGGCTCTTACCTCAGAGCTCCCCAAGACCCAGACCCTGAAATGCTCCCATGCTGGGTGTGTTCAATCATCAGCCCCTGTTGGACTTCAAGATGAGATGGTTTTCACGGCCAGAAGCCCTGGAAGAGGAGAAGCAGCAGCTGCCCACATAAGAGCTTAATGACTTCATAACTTGTTGTACGCACTTCCATGAGTTTCACCACATGAGAAGCATCTTTTTATATCTCCCTGTTAGTATTGGGGTGGCCTTTGTTCTCTACTGGTATTTCTGCAACTGGCCTGCACAAGCAGGACAGTCAAATGTGCCTTTTGGTAGCCTGCCAGTTTATCAGCTCTCACCATAACTAATTCAAACCACACCAGATGTTTCAAGAAGCATTTTCACCCCAAGAATTAGAGCTTTCCAGAAAGCCTGCACTCTTGATACCTCTCTAAACTTCCTGATTGACAATATTCACCCTGAGACTGAGCAAAGGGTCTAGCCAGGTTACAGATGTGCGTGACACTTCCTTTAATTGATCCAAATAAGAGCCAAGGTGAAGATTTCTTGTTTTAGCAATGGGATCTAAACATCTCCCTGAATTCATCTGTGCATCCTTCTGTGCTCTGGGGTACTTGTTTGAATTCTGTTAGCTTTGTTTGTGGTGTAAATTACAGGGAAACTTCAAGTGAAGAGCTAGGGGGCATTTTAGGAAGGAAGGGAAGAGAGCTGGGCAAGGGGATTAGAAAGGAGACACCAGAAAGTCTGAAAGCACTGAAACCCCGCAGGGAGTTTACATGGCCAAAATCATATCTGGCATTGATAGATACCACTGCAAAGAGCCTCTCAGCCCTCCACCCCAGCCCTTGTTCCGATGAGGTTATTTTTTTTGCCATGCTGTTGATATTTAACTGCAGTTTAAAACAACGAAGAAGCCTTCTGACTTCCTGAAGCTAATTTACTTGTACAAGTTGGAGAGTTTCGACCAAGAAATGTGTTTTGCACCACCTTGATATATTCCTCTTACGTCCTGTCTAAGACTGTCCGATTAGCATATGTCAGTAATCATTTATCCCCGCTGCCTGTCAGCACAGAGCTACTGCTGCGGCTAGTGTCAGGGAAAGAACATGACCGATTGCTGTTAAACAGATTGTGCAAGTCACACGAGATACTGGGGCAAGCCTCCTCTTTAGAGCTCCTCTCACCCCAGACCTTTCCATCACTATTCATTTTTCAGCCTGTGTTTTTCTTCATGCTTTCCCTTTTGTTTCATCCATGACTGTGGTCGGGTTCCTTCCCCAGCCACACCTCTCAGACCTCTGAGTCTTTTCTTCTCTCTGCCTTTCTCCTTCCTCTCCCCTTCCTTCCCAGAAGCAACATCCAGGGGACGAGGGACAGCCCATTTTGCAGACTCTCTTCAGATTTTCTGTAATCCTCCTTTCTCATTACATGAGCCTGAAAGGTTTGCCTTGTCCCAGCTGCAGATCTAATAAGCACAGCCCATGTTAGAACTTGGATCAGGAAATTCATTGCTCAAGCGAGTTTCAGTGCATGGTTTCCTCCATGAAAAATTAAGTTCTCTTGAACATCCAGAAACATTTACCTAGTTAAAAGCAGTATAACCCAGAGAAAGTTGATGGTTCCCAAAGACACTTGGTAGCCTCCAAACTCTGCTTTAACCATCTCTGTAAATTTGGGTTCTACATTGGTGGTGGTGATGGAATAGCCTTGAAAAACAAAGTGCCCTAACACTTCAATCAGACCTAGGGACTCCAGGAATCACTCTTACCAATCCCTCCAAAGGTGACAGTGCTGGTTCTTGTAGTGTTTCCGTCCTCATGAATCCTCTTTCTTGTGCTTTTGCATGGTCATGGATATCTACCTTACAGCTTTTTTAAGCCTTAATGATCTGGGGAAGACAGCCATTAGCACTGACATTGTCTTTAATCCATATAACACCCCCATCCTACCATGCAAACAGGAGAAGCAACCACAAAAATATCACTTTACAGAAGGCTTGTTAGCAGACTCCCATCTGCATATGATTTCCTACCAGCCTTCAATGGCATTGTCCTGCTCTGGCCATTACAAAAGATGCTCGTGACCTGGGAATAGCTTCAAACTCTGGGCAAGAATATACAGACTCCATTGCTCTGGCCACAGCTTTAACTTTGGACTGTTTTTCCATGTGACCGAGGCTGGTGCCAAGTGCAGGGGTGTGACAAGTCCTCAGGCTTCTCATTGTTCTTGTCACTCAGTCACTGCCCATCATCTGGCATGATGCCTTTCAGTCTGACCTGCTCTGGGCCTGGGGGGAGCCATGCAGAGCACCCTGCTTCCAAGATAGTTGTAACCCAAAGCAGAAGGCAGCAGGGAGATGAGATTTTGTTCCTTTAGACCCATAAAAATTAGCAAAGAGGATTTTTCTATTCCCACCCTGTCCCCTTACAGATGTCTGCAGAAACTGGGCATGGATGTCATTACTGGCTCTTAAACTGGTCTTTCCATTCTGTTCCTGCAAGGCTATCCCCTGGCACTGTGGTAGAGCACATGAAGGGAGTGGAAGAGCAGAAAACAAAGGAGCTTTGCCCTCCCCACTAATTGCCTCTGCTTGCTCCCTGCATCACCAGGGCTGCATGATATTACATAGTCATTCAGTCAGTAAAGTATAGACAAATTGACTGTATTTTCATTTGGATTTAGGTTTCAGCCCCACTGCTTTAGAATAATGGCCCACGCTATTAAGCTAACCAGGTGGTTTACAGGCTTTCCCATACCAGCTCCTGCTCCGCATCTCGCTCTGGAGGACCGACCTGGCGTGTGGTCTCCTGGGCCCTCCAGCTCACCCAGACAAACAGGTTGCAGGGAGCCAGTCATGTCCTGACAGGCAGTTCATTAGGGAAAGTTGCTGAACTGCAGTTATTTTTTGTTTGGTTTGTTGTTGGTTTTTTTTTTTTAATTTTTTCTTTTACTAAACCAAACAGAAGTTGACTCCTCACCTCAGCAAGATGTTTCTACTGCCCTCCTCTTCCTCAGTCATCCCTCAAGGCAAATGGCCTCTGCCTGAATTGACACGGTTCGGGTTTTGCCAACATGGCTAGGACTGTGCATCAAGACTTCTTTATTTGTAGATCTGCAACTACATTCCCTGGGGACTGTATGAGTAAATACCCTTAAATACTATAAACAAATACTCCTGCCCCCACACTCATGGGATATGTCCTGTCCCTGTGTCCCTCATCGCTAGCATTGTGCTGGCCCAGGCAGAAAGCTGTCCCTGGTGTCAGCCAAACTCTGGAAGGGCTGTTGCTGCTGGAAGACAGCATCCCCACAGCCCTGCCTCTGCCAGCCCAGGGTGAGGCTCCAGCCACCTCCATCTGAATATTTGATAGTCACAATTCAAACCAGTAAGTCAATGCTGCCCACTCCACAACAGATTTCCAGGGCTCCATCATGTCAGTCCAGAAGGATTCTGGTAGCGACACCTCACACAGCAGTGATGTAGAACAGAATTCACCCACGTGTCAAAACGGCTCCGTGCACCGCGTGTCGCTGACACACACCAGGACTTTTTATTTGTTCATTAGAGAATTCTGACTTGCACAGATATTCAGGGTGGCTTTCCAGGGAGAATAGTCTTGTTTACTTGACCAAACAGGGGGAAGGAAAGAAAATGCAACAACTTTGGACAACACTTTTGTCAACATGTGCTGCCTTCCTGAGCAGATGAAACGAGCCGTGCTCGATGTGCGATATGAATAAGCGATAAGAAATTGACGAGCAAGTGTTCGGGTACCTTGGCAAAAGACTTAATTTGCAACCTGGCACAAAATCAAAGGCTCTGTCAACGGCTGAGCGGCTCTCCCGCGTATGCCTTGCGTTACCTGGGAAAGCTCTGTCAGGTAAATTTCCACTGAAAGTAATTAGAGGAATCCCCACTGTATAAACTTTGCAGCAAAATTCTGGGCTCCAGAATTTGATTCTCACCAGGGATCCGATACCTGCTCACAGCCTGATCCTTCATCAGAATTAACAGTTGAGGTTTAACACATACACACAAAAATGTTCCACATTTTTTTTTAATGCCTTACCTCTATTTTTGTCTGAAGAGCTGAACTGACAAGCACAGCTCATGTAATCTTGCAACTGTTGTCAGAAAAGCCATAGACTCTGCTTAAATAACCTAGGCTTGATACACACAGCGCACAGTGGGCTGGCTTTTCAGATACAGCATTTATCCTCCCAGGTTTGAGGGCAGCAAAACTTCATGGCATTGGAGTGTTATAAAATTTGTCTCCTGGGGCCTATATAGTGCTTACAAAATAAAGTAATGAGTTCAAGAGCCTTCTGTCACCATGGTACCACATCAAACCTTCCTTCAGATGGGATGTTGGCCAACCAAAAGAAAAAAAAAAAAAATCAGTGTCATCTGATAGCCGTTCAATGGCCCAAGTGGCATGGATTGGTGGGTCCCAGCCCCGCAGTGACAATCCAAAGCAGCACCACTGGCCTTCAGTGATGACCTGCCTACAACAAGCACAACTCAAAAAGAAAATACAACACCCTGTAGGGTTCCAGGTGGGCAGCATAGACCCAGCTACCCTGAGTATGATCCCTGAACATCTCCACTGGGACCACACAGAGACATCACCTCCCACACAGCCGCCATTCTGTGATTAAGTGCAGGCTCCAGTCACCATCACTAAATTTTCTTGCAAATTCTGCAGGTTTTCTTATTTTGCCTAACATCTGAAACTTCCAGCAATGTGATTGCTCAAATCACCACAAAGCATTTCTGTGGTCCAGCCTTTCCCAGTAGCCCTTTGCATGTGCCCTGGACACAGCCTCTCCATCACACCCCATTGCTACTCTCCACCATGCTCAGCCCTTCCTCACATCTCCCTCAGGCATGGTAACCCATCACCCCTCTGCCACTTTCCTTGCTTGCCAACATCTCCCTGCACAGGCTTACAGCCTGGGCCATCTCCAGGGCAGGCTCCACATACGTCCAAGCCCTGGTGTCCAAAGGCAGCACAAGCAGACGTTGGCAACCAATGCCCATGGCTGTTATGGAGATATTCACCCATGAAAGAACAGATTTGGGGTGCTTGCAGCCTCATGGCTTGCAGCAGAGTAAAACCGCACACGCTGTCTTGGGTTACAGGTGAGCACCTCGCGCTGCTTTCAGCGCTACCCACTGTTCCATACACAAATCCACAGAAGGGCTTTTTAAATGGACTTGGGGTTTCAATCATAGAATCATAGAAAGTTTTGGGTTGGAAGGGACCCCTAGAGGTCATCTAGTCCAACCCCCCCGCAGCAAGCAGGGACACCACTAACTAGATCAAGTTGCTCAGAGCCCCATCATGGACCTATTCTACCTTCTGCAAAGATGCTATTTACCAGACAACTTAGTCTGAGGCAAAACTCTTGCCTGGCAAGAAAAGAGTCAGGATTCAAATTTCAAACACGAGGCTGGTGTGAAAACTGCCAGGTCTGCTCTGACCCCAGGACATCTGCCAAGGGGGGCACACGCTAGGTTACAGCTCCAGCAAGTTAATTCTCCTTTACTCACGCTATTGCTCAGACCAAGTGACCAGTGAACACCAGCAAACATCCATGGCCCTTATTTTCAGGAAGCAAAAAAAAAAAATATCCCAAATCTCCATGGGGCATTAAATACAGCAGCCAAAAATTGCTGAGCACTTTTTGAAACCTTCCTGGGTTTGAAGCAAATAAGGACCATTTAGCCCAGACTCCCTTGTTCTGCCTTTCCCTACGTTCTTAGAATTAGAAAGGTGGGGAGAGAAAAATCAACCCCATTCATTAAACCGGTTAAGCGCACTACTGCCAGGAGAAGCCACAGTATTTGTAACCCTAATAATCCAACACACACCTCCGAGCGCAGCTCATCTTGGACAGAATAACGTCTGTTTTAAAAGTACCTGCCTCTCTCCAACTTGTCACGGCATTTGTTGACAACCCTATTGAAAGCCGCTCTCAGTGCAGCTGTGAAGGATCTTTCAGCACCTCTTTCTCTTTCCTAGACAGTTTTTGAAAGGGAGGGGAGGAAAAAAAAAGCCATCAATACAGGGGGAAAAAGGCATCAGCAGCCAACATCAGCTGATGAAGCGCCTCACCTGGGCCCCCAGCGCACCGCCTCCAATTAAATCAAAATGGTTTGTTTTTAATGGTCTTTTACACTGACAAGTGGGCTATCATTCCAGGCCTAGAGAGCTGTCAGGGAGCCGAGGCAAATCCTCCGTTGATAATGCCCAATGCTTCCAATTAGGAGCCGAGGCCGCTCCTGGCGCACTAACGATTCCCCAGCCTCCCCCAAGGCCCCTTCGGCGTTGGCTGTTTCGTCTTCCCTCTTCCTCCGCCACAAATTACTGACACAAAACGGAGGCACCCCGGTGCCTCCTCACCACGCCGGGCCCCGGCCCTGTTGGATTTAATGAGGCGATGGAAGTTTTTGCGGATCTTTCGCTAAATTCTTTTCTTGTTTGACAGCTGCTTGAGTGTTGACCTTATAAAAGATTTAGTGTTTCTCATTATTTTCTGTCAAGCTTTACAAGTGATAGCTTCGCGGAAATCATTTGCATCTCGATGTGCACGCGCACGCGTGGTTTTTGTCTGTATGGGGATGCTCGGCGCAGCGTGCCTTAGTGCGTACACCCTACACCTCTCCGTATTGTGTATTTTATTCCCTCCTCCCCCTCTACAAACTACAAATCTACAAACATGGCACTGTTGTTTTGGGAAAAAAAACCACACACAAAAACAAACAGGAGAGGACTTAAAAGGCCCAGGATTTGTTAGACTTCTATAAATGAGGGAGTTTTTGAAAAAGGAATAGAGATTGGTTTCCTGTAAAGAAAGCTCAAGAAAGCGTTTTGTCACCCGCTAAAAGGATTCTATCAAATAGATGATGGAAAAACTAGGCTGAGTCTAGGGGCGGCTTCGTTGTTAAAGTGAAAAACCGTGCAAGGCTGGGAAGCTGCCTTGGAGCAGGCGGGCAGAGCCAGGCGGGTGCTGGGAGCAGAGTGGGTACAGCCACATCTCCCTGCAGCCAGCATGGATCCGTCCAGGGCAGGAGGAGAGCCGGGTGCTGCTTATCGCTTGCCTCAGCTCTTTTCATGGGTTCATTGTCAACACCTCCTACAAACCATTTAATCCAGCTACATCAATTAAAACTCCCCTCCCTTAGGGTGACACTCATTTACCTTCTCCCGAGAAGCTAACCTTACGGACCACCCAAAGGTGCTGACAGTGCCCAGCAGTCAGGGCACACACCCCTCAGCACCCACCCCAGTGCCAACAAGGCCAGCACCACCAACACCCAGAAGAGCCCAGTCCCTGAGGTCTGCTCTGCTGCCATCAGAGGAGCTCTGCCAGCCTGTATCAGCTCAGCTCTGCCTTCCCTGTACCACTCAGTCTGCCTGTATCTCACATGGGATTTACTGGCCCTTCGTTAACAGACCTGCTTCTGCTCACAACATGCATGTGGTTGTGTTAATGCTTGACAAGTGATCATTTACAGTCCTCTAGTTTAACACATTATCATAACTGAGAAACCCAAATGAAAATAACCCCCAAATACGTATTTAAGTTTTGGGAGTAATAAGGTTTTTTTTATTGCCCCTCTAATTCTTTGAGGCAAGCGCTGACATTACATCCCAGCTGCAAGTGTCCTGAAGGTTTTAGTTTGTCAATAACAAATGCAATGTACAACAGCGAAATGCTGCTTCCAAACAGCCGCTGAAAACCATCTCAGCTCCATCATCCTGCAAGGAAAACCACCAAGCTTGTGTCTACAAACTATATTCCTGCCCTGCTACAGCCAATGCTCAAAATCCCCGATTCGGACAAAATCCTGGCAGAACAGCCCATAACCACATCAGAGTAATGGTAAAGATCATCAGCTGTCTCTAGAGGAAGTACCTTTGGGTTCATCATTTAAAATATGAATTAGAAGAATCAGAGATGAGGATTCATCACTGGCATTGACTTCTCAACACCAGTCTGTGATAACAAGACCTTTGACCCAAGGACACCCTTATCTTGACTCTAATTGCTGGCCTGGGACCAATCCGTACTTCTCAACTGTTCCTTATTATGAGAGTGTTTCTCATTTTTTAAAATAGCACTTGTCCCCTGTCCTACACCTGGTGCTTCCCACTTACTCATGCCGAGGGCAGAAGCTGGCATCCCTCACAACTTTGTCAAGGGCTCTGCTCATTTTAATTACTGCCGGTTGTGGCTCAGTGACACATTTCTCACCTGGGAGCTTTGTACCAAGACTGGAGTGAATAAACTGCTGCTTCCTTCTCTGAGGCTTCAACTCAGTCCCAGGCAGAAATTTCCCTCTGCGCAGTTCGCATTGTTGGTGGGCAGCGAGCACAATGAAGGCAGCAGACGCACATTCAAGAGAAGCAGCTCAGCTGTCCTTACCTACAGGCACTGGATTTTTCTAACAGCCCCAGCTCTGAGGGAAGAACTCCTGCATTGTTAGTGGGAGACTGGAGTTGGCCCAGCTGGGGATTGTCCCTGCCAGCTCCCAGGGGCTGCCCACCCACTTCAGCAGCCCTGGGATCTGCCTGCCCCACATTTCCCTCCCGGAGAGGGGCTATGGCACTGCTGCTGCTTATGAGAAAGCACAAACATCCAGAAACAACTGTCTGAAGTTAGGCACTCAAACGCATATTTAAGTACCTGAATGCCTTCCTCCAGAGAGGGGGAATAGCTAAATACGCTTTGTTTGTCTTGATTAACGAGATCACTAGCAAGCTTTTAAGGGCAAAGACTGCTGTGTGTTTTTACATATGCAAAACCTGACATCCAGCCAGCCTGAGCAGGGTGGGGGAAGCGGGAGGCAGCTCGGCACAGCCACATGAGACAGATGTATGGCACAAGGAGCTGTGCTGGGGCAGGTAAAGCCCATGGCCCCCCATGGTAAACCCACTCTGTACACGACGGCACACATCTCAGTAACTCTGCATCTACTGTGTAGGCTCGCTGAGCGCAGCAGTGTGTAGACTCCACTGCTCACCCCACAGGGCCCTGGGACCCTGCTCCCCCAGAGGACTTCCCCTTTGCTTATTTGCCATGGGCATTTTTTCACCCCCTCCCCCCTCGAAGGTGATTCCTGGGAAGACGCTGCTCATATGTCTGTTGGGCAGTCACACAAGAGCCCCTGTCCCCAAAAGGGGCTTCCCTGGGAGCTCTGAGCCCACCCTGGTCCCCTCAGTGGAGCACGCAAGTCCTGTGTTGCAGAAAGCAAGTCCTATTTATTTCACAGCCCTCCTTAAGGCATGCCAGCATTTGAAAACATCAGACAACCAGCACACCATAGTAAGACTAGGGGATCTTGTTATTAAAGGAGAATAAGAATCTCCTGAAGTCAATCAGGAAACAAGTCCTCATTGTAAACAGGTGAAGTGTTTAACTTCAGCTGGAGCAACATCTCCCAAACAGGCAAAAACCCTTGCACTGACCTGCAGTCTCTTCCCTGTTTGTGATACAGACTATTTTCTTCGGCCAGCTGCTTGCTGTAACCAATCGTCTACCTGCTCCTTTCCTTACAGGTCGGGCCTCATCTCAGTACTTTTCCAGACCATGATGCTCGTAAAAAGGCGTTCAGTGCCTCCCATTGAGAAGTGCCTGCAAGACGTGGTCCCCTTCCCCAGAGCATCCACACAGCGAGGACCACGGCACTGTGCAGGGCACCACAGCCCTTAGACCCTGTGATAGCCATAAGCTTTCTTTCTGGTTTTAGAAACTTATATTAACGCAGATACAGCCAAATAAATCATAAATGTGAATGTTTCTGTCTCAGCCTGTTTACTGCTTCATGTCAGATGCACAGCATCTTACAGAGTCTGATCACCACGATTCTCATCGTCCTCAGGGTAACAACACTCACACTACGAGCAGAGCAGTGTTTGCACCAGTGCAGCCCCAGAGGGAAAGCAGAACGGTCTCCTTCACTGTCTGTTCCGAACAAATATATTAAATGCAACCATATCCCAGTCAATATCAAAGTCTATAATACCTCATAATCCATCAGTGCTTCTCACTTCTCTGCAAAATAAGCTCCCCATCACTGCCTGATTCAGCAAAGCCCTTGCCTGTGTGAAGGCATCCAAACACCTGCTTGAAGCATTCTGCCAAATGGAAGCCTCACCGCAGAGCGGTGCCTTTGCTCAAAGATGGCTCCAGCCGGTTCCACGCTTACCCTCAAATAGCTGCTGGTGCCTGGTGTCCCTCAGGGCTGAGTTTCTCCAATCAGCTCCTGAGCAGACTCAGACTCCACCAACACCAACTCAACATCACAGCACCCAAACCCCAGCCTGGTCACCAACAAGTGACAGCAGAGGCTCAGACAAGTACTACCACAGTCTCCTCCCGAGAGGGCATTTCACCTTAAGAAAATACCACTCCATAATAACTGTGATTGCTTTAACTGTACGGCTGCAAGACTGCTAGAGGAGTAATTAATTGCTCCTATGTAGTCTGCTTCTCACATCTACTGTTATATCTCAGATCATACCAGATAAATATTTAAGTTTAATGTTAGCTTTCAGTTTTCATGATCATCATCCCATTAGCACTCAGAGAGCTCAGGTGTCTTCACCCCAGAGCGATGCTCCGAGAGGTGAAATCTGCTGCCCTGGGCAGCCCCAGCTCAGGCAGCAGCCGGCAGCAAGCACTGCAGAGGGGGTGGCTGTGCCCAGCATGGCTTTGCTCTGCACACCTCAGTGCTAGCCCAGACCTCCTGCGTAGGTCCCTTGCACCAGCAGCAAAGGGACACAAAGAAGCCATGCTGAGCCCAGGGCTTGTCCCCCAACACATTTCTAGCCAGTCTTTTATACCCAAGCTTCAAAGAACAGAGTCTTTCAAAACATGAAACTGCACCGCTCAAGATACAAGAACAAAGTAAACTGCAGAGGCAGCTCTTCTTACCTCTCCCAGGACAAGGAAAGTTCCACAGCAGCTGCTCCAGCATTTCCCACATCCCCTCCCTAGGGGCAGTTTGTGCCTCAACCTGCCCTTTATATAAGGAAGCAGCTGCAGCAGATTCCACTCTGCCCACACCTGAGAAATCACCTGCTCCAGACCAGGGAAACCCTGGTGTGTGGTTCCCTCTGTTTAGTACAGACCTCTACTTAAAACCCATTTAAAACAACTAGGAGGAGAACAGTAGGGTTTGCCGTGCTGGCAAAGGTGGATGATAACCAGAGACCTTTCTCATATCCCCAGGGAGGGAGAAAACCAGGCCTTAAATGACCTGTCTTGCTGAAAACGGCACCGTTTACCAGTGTGTGAGAAACCCGGGAATGAGGTTTGCCTGGAGGGAGCCACGTCCGGCTCTTGGTCCTGCCACAGCATCTGTGCCCACCCGCAGCAACCGCTCACGTCCTTGGGGGGTGCAGAGGGAGGGAGGCGTCTCCAGGGAGCCCTGCATGGCTGGAAAATGGGCTGGCAAACAAGTGCAGGGTGAGCCAAGCCCATGCAGACCTGCTGATTCGGGACAGGCCCAAGAAGCCACCAAAGCCACCAAAAACCCAAAAAACAACAGTCGGGTCAAAGAAGCGTGTTCAGGGGGAGACACCGCTCCGTGGGTCTCGTAACAGACAGACCCGCCACACTGCGCCCCGAAACCCGGCACGGGGCCGTGCCCCAAGCGACCCGGCTCCTGCAGCTCAGAGGGGCCGGGAGCAGGGACACCCACTCCCCGCTGCACCGGCACCCACCCGCACCCCGAGTGGGGAACGGCCCCTCCTGCCCGGCCCTGCCGAGGGGTGAGGGCTGGAGCCGCCCGGGCCCCCCACTCCAGGTCCCACTTCGGACTCGTGTGCCCCCTCAGGCCCGTGGCCAAGCTCACGGGGGGCACAACCACGCCGCAAGCCGGGCATCCCCCCCCCGCTCCCCCCGAACCCCGCTCCCCCCTACCCGCCTCCAGCCGCTCCTTGTCCTGCAGTGACACCCACTGGTAACGGGGATCTTCACGCTGCTGCAGCTTCCCCGCCGGGCCCTGCTCCTCCCCGTCACTACGACCCCCCCGGCTAACTGTCCCCCCGCCTTTCTGCCCGTCCCCCCTCCCCGAGCCGCCCTGCCCCTCTCTCTCACGCAGACACCCATCGCGCAGCCCACCGAAGCCCATCGCTGCTGAGCGTCCCCCCCTGCGCCTGCCTGGGCACGGCCTTGCCGAGCACCCAGCCGGCGTTCAGAGACAAAACCAGTACTCCAGCCCCGGGGGTTCCCCTCCCCAGGCCAGACCCCCCCCCAGGATCCCGGTCTGTGCACCCCCAGCGGATCTCTCTAAGCTAACTCCTGCTACAGCCATCGCCGCAGCCCGGCAGCCCGTGCCCTCCATCCCCCGGCCCAGCTGGGGAGGTAACGTCCCCTCGCCCCGTCAGGGCTCTCCCCACACCCCAAAACCTCCGGGAACCCCTGGGGTCAGCCCGGCCCCAGGCCCAGACCCGCACTGGCGGCTGGGGGGGGGGGGGGGGCCTGACCCTGTCCGTCGGCGGCACCTGGCAGGGTGGGATGCACGGCAGCTCCCAGAGCTGTCGGAGTTCTGGAGCCATCAATCCTGGTGCAACTGGGACTGGTGAGGTGATGACTGGAGGCGCAGCTGGGACCGGGGAGCTCCTCTTCTCTGGTGCATGCCTGCGTGTCTGTGAACAGGAACAGCCTAGGAAAGGAGTTTTAAGGGCAGACACACAGAGGGAAGGCAGTGTATGCTGCTCGGTCATCTGTACACGGGATTTCCTACCTGTGCTGGGAGGCACAGACAAACCACTTGGACCCCACTTGTCCCATGCCCAGTGACACCACATATGGGCAGAATGGGGCACGTTTCTGCCTCGGGGATGCAAAATCTTGCACAGCATCAGGCAGTGGGTCTGATCTGGAAACTTCCTTGCAGTTGTTTGAAGGCAGGCACGTCATTCAGGAGCAGGAAACACAGCAGCAGACCTGCCAGCCCAAACCTGACCCTGCATGGTTGCTCCAAATCCTGATTCCAAACCCAATGCCAGCCCTGCTCCCTCTTCTTGTCCCATTCCTGGTCCCAAATGCAGCCTCAGAGCTGGTCCTGATCCCAGTGCTGATCTGCATCCCAAATGGGGTCTACTGGTTGGATAGGGAGGCTGCCAGAGCCCGGGAGCTGGGAAACCCCAGCGGGGGGGGGGGGGGGTTCCCCATTTCTCACTGGGACCAGTTCCTGCACATCTGCAGCTCTAGTCCAGCCCAAAGCGACGCTTGGCCCAGCCCCACCTGGGGAGGCGGACTCCGCAAAACCAACCCCCAGCAAGACCAGGACCCTTCAGCCTGGCCCCCAGTCCCCGGCAGCGGGGCAGCACCTCCGTGCTGGGAGGGAGCCAGGGCAGGGCCTCGCCCCCCCCCCCCCCCCGGGACAGGGAGGGACACGCAGCCCCGGCGCCGGCCGTGTTGTCCCCCTGGTGCGGGGGCAGGCTGGGCCTGCGGCCGATGCTGACTTTGTCCTCGGGTTTATCCTCCCGCAAGGCTCTTTTGTTCCCCCGCCCCGATCCCAGCCGGCCCCGAGCCTGCAGGGCCGAGGGCAGGAGGTGCTGGGGGGCCCCCCCCGCGCCGCTGCCCGACAGCTGGCAGCCGGGCTTCCCCGGGTTGGGGGGGGGGGGAGGCTGTCCCCTCGCTGATCGCCTCCAAGCTGCCGGCCAAGGGCGGCTTTGGAAGAGGGACAAGATGCAGCTGCCTGGCCGGGGAGGGGGGGAACAGAAGAAATCGAGTATTTGAGAAATGACCAGCGACACCGCTGTAAAGTGGCGCAGCTTCACGCACCCGGGTACGGACACGGTCCTCACCTCGGCGGTGGAGGGTTTACCCCCCTGGAAAAGCCCCTAAATAACCCCCTCAGGAGGCAGAAGCCCGTCTGACCGGGAGGAAGGTGGGAGTCCTGCGTGAGCCGGTCCCTCTCCAGCCCCGGAACTCAACCGCGGTGGAACCTCGCGGCGGGGCGGGAGGGAGGAAAAACGCGGTGATTGCGGGCGAAACGGGCAGGGAGCGGGCAGGGCGGGCAGCCCGGGCTGGGGCCGTCGGGGTTTTATTTAAAACGGGATCAAGGGCAGGAAAAATCCGCCCTCCATCCCGGACGGAGCTCTCTCTCGTGCACGACCGATTTCCAGGGAATTCAACGAAATTCGCAGCTCCGAGGCTCACCTCGGGCTCAGAGCAGCCGCCTCCGCTCTGGGGCTTCGGGGAGGATTTCGGTGCTTTTCCTTTGCTTTTTCTCTTTTCTTTTTTTTAAAAAAAAATTTAGTTTTTATCCTTATCGCCCAGACAAACTTTCCCTGCTCGGGAGGGACCGGCAGACCGGTTAATTATGGGGGGAGGCAAGCAGAAAGCAGCAACCCCTCGACATCCCCCCCCTTTCCCCCCCCCCCCCCAGCTACTAATCACCCCATTACGAGCCCCATCAGCGGGATAATGACAGCAAAAGAGGGCGGAAACCGCTCGGAAAGCGCGGCGAGCCGGGCGGCAATTAATTCCCCTTAATCAAGCTGCAAGGTGCCGCCGCCCGGGGAGTGACATCCAATGGGCGCGTTCACACGGCGGGGGGGGGCGCGGGGGTCCCCGAGCCGGAGTGGCACAAGTTCATTTTTTCTCCCCATTTTCCGCCCCGTCCCACCCCCCCCCGTGGGGAGCGCGGCGCTCCCGCCGCTGTCCGAGGTGCTGAAGCCCCCCCGCTCCGGAGCGACTCCGGGCGCTCTCCGAGGTGCTGAACCCGCGCCGTGGCTCCGGAGTGACTCCGGTTCTTCCCTCCCCCCCCCCCTGCGCTGTCCGAGGTGCTGGTGGGGAAGGGGGGGGCCCCGCGGCGGCCCGAGGGCTGGCCACCCCCTCCGCCCTCCCCTCGCCCTTCCCCATTGATTTCTGGATCGCGGAGCCGTTAAGGCGCTGCGGAGCCTTCGCTATCGATCGCTGCCTCCCCGCCTCCGGCTGGGAGCCCCCGCGCTGCCCCCCGGCCCCGGCCGCCGCGGCTCCGGGCAAGGGTGGGGTGGCCGGGTAAGGGGCCGGGACCCCGGGAGAGGTTGGGGTCCGTCCCCCCCACCCCACCCCCCCCTTCGCGGCCAAAGTTTGACTCTGCCTCCCTCTCCCCCCCCCCTTCTGTCTGTCTGTCTGTGAGTGCAGCTGGGCGCGATGCTGAAGACGGAGCAGCCCTGGATCTAGCGCCCGGCGCCTCGGAGAGCCCTGTAGCGATTGTTGCCCGGATCCCAGGCTGAACTTTGCTCTTTTTTTAATTTTACCTTTTTTTTTCGTGTTGTTTTCTTTTGCCTTTTTTTTGTTGTTGTTATTGTTATTGTTAATTATCATTATCAAACCGCTTCCGCCGCGCCCTCCCCGCCAATGCCCGTGTGAGCGCCGGCACCTCGCGGGGGCCATGGAGGGCTCCACCGGCTTCGGGATCGACTCCATCCTCTCCCACCGAGCCGGCAGCCCGGCCGTGCCCAAGGGGGACCCGCTGGTGGGCGATGGCCGGTCCCCGCTGGAGCTGAGCCCCCGCTCCGAGGGCAGCAGCGGGTGCCCCTCGCCCCGCTCGCCGGGCCGCGAGTGCCTGGAGGCGGCGGGGCCGCGCCCGGGCCTGGACGCGCATCTCCAGCCGGGACAGGTCTCGGCTCCCTCCCAGTCCCGGACCGTCACCTCCTCCTTCCTCATCAGGGACATCCTGGCCGACTGCAAGCCCCTGGCCGCCTGCGCTCCTTACTCCAGCACCAATGGACCTCACGGGGGGCAGGAGCCAGCGGGCAGGATCCCCACCAAACCCGGCGAGGATTTTAGGGAGAAAATGGAAAAAAACACCAGCAGCTCCTCCTCGGATTCGGAGTACAAAGGTAAGAGTCGCTCACCCCGTCGGGCTCTGCAGGGCGGCCTGGACACGAAGCCTCCCGCTGCGCCGGGAGCTCGCTGCCGAGACGGCTCCGGCGCAGCCCGGGATGGGGGGGGGGGGGGGGGGGGGCAATGGTCGCCCCCGAAATGCCCGCGGGGTGGGCATCAACCTGGGAAAACTTGGGGGTTCAGGGCTCGGTGGGGCTCGGCCCGCGGGAAGGGGTTGGGGGAGATCCGCCGGGCTGTTCTCCGCCGGGAGGATGCGGCTGTTTCGTTCCTACCCGCGGGGAAAGGGGAGAGGAGAGCTGAGGGCGGATTTCTGCCTGGAGGAAAGGGGGGGAAAAAAAAAAAAAAAAAGAAAAAAAACCCCGAAAACTATAATAAAATGATTAAAATAATCACGTATTTGCCGGGTATTTCCCCTGCTCCGGTGAGAAACGAACAAGAAAGTCGGCGGAGTCTGATTCGGTTTGTGTTATTTCTACTATTATTTTGGAGATGGTTTAAAAACGAAGGCGGCGGGCGGGGAGCCCCGGGCCGCATCCGGGGGCCGGCGGGGGTCTGGGCTGGATGCGGCGGCTCCTCGCCCCGGGCCGGGGGCTTCGGCCTCCCGGGCCCCTCGCAGCCCCTTCCCCGCCTCCCCCGGAGGCAGTCGAGGCGGGGTGGGGGGCGCACGGGAACAGCACAGGGGGGCTGGGGTCGGTCTTCGTCCCCCCGGCGCAGGTTATTCCCAGTGCCCATCACCCCCGCAAAAACTTTCACCCGGGATAATTGTTTGCCGGGTGTTTGCGGGGGGAAGGCGAGGGTACCCGGCTGGGGGAGCGAAAGGGAGGGCGATGGCACCTACGGGGCCCCTGGATTTGGGGGGGGGGGGGCAGGAAAAGGGGGTACGGGCCGAGCCCCAGCCGAGCTACCAACGCACCCTGGGCCCGCCCGGAGCAGCCGCGCCGAAATCTGGTTCGTGGAGGAAAAAAATATTCCCCCGAAAGAGCCTCCAAAGGCGGCGGGAGAACCCGGGGGTCGCGGGGGGATTCTGGCTCCGAGCGAAGGACGGAGCCCCGGGTGGGCGCCGGGGCTGGAGGCGACCCGGGGGGAAGGCTGGGCTCGGCCCCGCCGTTTTGCAGGGCCTGGATCGAAAACATCCACGATTCCCACCTTGGCTTTTTTGTTTTCGCGTCCTACACCCCCACCCACACCCCCCCGAATTCCTTCAGCTTTTCTCCCCTTCTCCCAAACCGCCGAGACTCGAAAGAAGCGAGGGAGGAGGAGAAGGAACGCGGGGTCCCCGCACTCCCCTAAGCCAGCCGGCCCCGGGCTGCGGGGGCCGGGGGTGGGTGGGGGTCGTCACCCACGCCGAGCACGGCTCCTCTCCTGCCCCCCCCCCTCCCCGGGGCAGCCACGGCCACGGTGAAAACACCGCTTCAACGAGGGGAAGAAACCTCCCTTAATTCGGGGGAAAAACACTGCTTAAGTCGGCGAGGGGGAAACGCCGCTTAAAAGGGGGAAAAACACATCTCAAACGGGGGGAAAAACACAGCTTAAATGAGGAGGGAAACGCAGCTAAAACCCCCGCCTAGATGAGGGTAAAATCGCGGCTGCACTGGGGCAGCGGGTGCGGGTCCCCGCTCCCAGAGCGATCCTTTTTCGCTGCTTTGGAAATCGCCTTTCCCGGGGCAAAACGCAGCGGGTTTTCCCCGCAAAGGGGCTGCGGGGCCGGCCCTGACCCGCGGCGGGGTCTGCGGCAGGATTTGGCCCACGCCAACACGCCGAAAAACCCGCAACATATATTTTTTTTACATTTATTTTCCCCCTTTTTTCCCCAAGCCAGGAATAACCCGGGAAGCCGCCGAAGCCAGCGCAGCCCCTCGGCGAGCGGGAACTTCCCGGGAGCCGAGGATGATCCCGGGGGTTCGGGGAGATGGAGGGGGGATTTGCCTTCCCCGGGCTGCGGGAGCCCGGCCCCGGCTTTTCTCGGCGGAAAAACTCGGCAAAAACTTTCGGGCCTTTCCCGGGAGGGAGCGGGGCTGGGACCACCCCCGGCCGCCTTGCCCGGTCCGGAGCCGGCTCTTCCCGGGCACCGGGGCCGGAACTGCTCCTTTTCCCGGGCACAGAGGATGCTCCTCTTCCTGGGGACCGGGGCCGGGTCTCCCCGTCTTCTGGCTCGTCCCCGGCCCGGGCTCTGCCTGCTCGGCCAGGGCCGGCGTTTCTGGTTGAAGGGTTTCTCTCCCCGGTGGCTCAATTAACCGGATTATTGTCTTCCTACAAAGAGGAGTCAGCCCGCGTTCGGCTGCAGCCCTGTCCCCGCTAACCCCCGCCACCAGCAAATTTAACATAAAACCCCTTAAAAAAGAAAAAACCCAACCCAAACGCCGCCGATTTGTATCAACCGAGCCTTTTCGCTACTTCGTCTCCTCCAGGAGGGTGGGGAAGGCGAGCACAAATACAGATTTATTATTTTTTTTTCCTTTTTTTTTTTTTAATCCTTCTGCTCGGATATTTTCCCGTCGCCTACGAACGTTTCGCGGCGTAAATCCCCGCGTCGCTCCGCCGGTGCGTAGGGACCGACCGCGCTGAGGAGCGGCCCGTCGCGTTCGGCGTTTTTTAAGACAAATCCCTCGGCAAGGCCGTGCCCCTTCCCCGGTATTTCGTTGTGTGAGCCCCTTGCCCGGTATTTCGTTGTGTGCCCCGGCGAGGGGGGGTTTGCCCACTGCCCCGGCGGCAGCCCCGGGAGGACGGAGGCTGCTCGGCAGCGGGGGAGACCCAGCGGCACCCCGGCCGCTTTCCCCTCCGACAACGCGGGCTCACGATTTTCATTTGGGGTTAGTTTTGTTTTGGGTTTAAAAAAAAAAATAAAAAGGAAAAAAAAAAAGAGAGAAAAACGAAAGGAAAATCTATCCAAGCATCGAGCAAGCTGTCGGGTTTGGGGGACTCAGCCCGGAGCAGGGTCCTGCCCCGTGGGGAGTGAGGGGTGCGGGAGGGGCCGGGGGTCCCCGCAGCCCAGCCCGGCGCTCCGGCCCCGCTCCCAGGCCCTGGGGAGGGGGAAGGGCCGGGCCGGGCTGGGGGAACCCCTGAATCCCCCGTGGGCAGCCGGGGTTAAAATTTACGGGGTTGTAGAGCAAATCCTCCGTGAGCCCGACCCTGTGCCTGAGCCCTTCTCCTCCGGCTCAGGGCCGCGGCGGGTTGCCCCCCTCCTCGGAGGTTATTTCCCTTCCATTCCTGCCCTGACCCGGCCTCTCTTCCTCCCTCCCGGCTCAGTGAAAGAAGAAGGGGACCGAGAAATCTCCAGCTCCCGGGACAGCCCCCCGGTGAGGCTGAAAAAGCCGCGCAAAGCCCGCACCGCCTTCACCGACCATCAGCTGGCCCAGCTGGAGCGCAGCTTCGAGAGGCAAAAATACCTGAGCGTGCAGGACAGGATGGAGCTGGCCGCCTCCCTCAACCTCACCGACACCCAGGTGAAAACGTGGTACCAGAACAGAAGGTAAAAATACACCGTTCCCTCCTGCCCTCAGCGCCGGGGGTCCCGTCCTGCCCCTCTCCCCGGCTCCGCACCCCCAGACCGGGCAGGGCTTTTGCACCCCGCAGCCACCCCGTCCCCCTCCTGGCAGCAGGAAAGATGTGGTTGTTTCCCCCCCCCGCCCCGGGACTGCCCTTGCCCTGTTACCCCAAATTAGGGGTGAGGAGAGGGAAGCCGGAGCAGGGCAGGTTTGGGGAGCGGGGAGGGGGGGGGGGAATCCGTGCCCCCAGCCCCAGAAAGCCGGGGAGGCAAGACCGGGGTTTCCAGCTAAACACAACAGCATAACACATTGTCCCATTAATAATAGATACCAATTACTGCTTTGGGCATCAATAATTAACACCCTTTACAGTAATTACACAATTATTATTATGATGAATAATTTACTGGTGGAAATAGGTTTAGCGCTTCAGCGACAAATCTGTAAAAGGGCTGGAGAATTGTGATGGCTTCAACGGATTTATCCGGACACCCCCAGCCCCCACCACTGCCACTGCCCCGAAGCGAGGGACCCCCGACTGCAGCCCCCCGTCCACCCCCCGTCCCCTCGCTCCCCCCAGCCTTTAACCTCCCCCCCCCTCATTTCCATCCCCGCCCGCAAAGATCCGCGACTTTTCAACACGTCGGGGGGGTTCGGGGAGTTTAGGGGCGGCGGGGGCTGTGCACTCACCACCCCCTCCCCCCCCGAATCCCTCCCGCAAGGATTCCCGGAGCCGGGCCGCTGCCCCCAGCCCCGCTCCCCGGCCAGCCCGGCCCGTGGGCGAGATCCCGGGGCTTCTCCGTGAGCCCCGACACACGCACACCTGTATATACACACACCTATAAGCGAGTATATATGCATATATAAAAATATACATACATAAATATGCCGCAAACGAATGCCCCGGGCCGCTGCCCCACGCGTGTTCCCACACGCGGGACCCCCGCAGCCGCCCCGGCCCCGGCAGCCCCGGCCCGGGGAGGGGGTCCCGGAGCCCCGGTCAGCGGCGGGGCTGCGGGACGGAGGATCCCCCGTGTCACACGCGAGATGTCACACGCGTTTCCTGCGGGCTGGAATTTCCACCCCAGGAAAGGGACTGCGATGTTTGGTCGCGATTCATATCGCGGGGGTTTTCACCCCGCCGCGGGGTCCCAGCCGGGTCTGCGGCTCCGGTGTCTCCGCGGAGGCTCCTTGGGCGCCCACGCCGGGCTGCCGCGGCGGGGACAGCCCGGAGATAAAACCCCTCTCCCCGTTAATGGGGTCTACGCCCCCCTCGAACTGGGCCGATTCCCCCGTCCCACCCCCACGTACAGCGGGGGGGGGCCCGGGAGCCAGCGGCGGGTGAGGGGATGCGCAGGGAGAAAGGGGAGAGCGGGGTACGCAGAGCCCGAGCGCGGCTTTAGGAGCCCCCCTCCCTCCCTGACCGCCTCTCTCGACTTGTGTCGTGTGTGTGTCCCCCCCCCAGGACCAAGTGGAAAAGGCAGACGGCGGTGGGCCTGGAGCTGCTGGCCGAGGCTGGCAACTACTCCGCCCTGCAGAGGATGTTCCCCTCGCCCTACTTCTACCCGCAGAGCCTGGTCTCCAACCTGGACCCCGGCGCCGCTCTCTACCTGTACCGCGGACCCAGCGCGCCGCCCCCCGCCCTCCAGAGACCCCTGGTGCCCCGCATCCTCATCCACGGACTGCAGGGCGGCAGCGAGCCCCCCCCGCCCCTGCCCCCCCTGCCCGGCGTCCTGCCCCGGGCCGCGCAGCCCCGGTGAGCCCCGGTTCCCCGGGCAGCCCCCCCCACCGCTCTGCTCCGGGTCGGGGGGCTGGAGGGGTCTCCCCACCTCTGGGGCAGCGAGCAAGTGACAGACTCCCGCTCATCCCCAAATATATATATATATATATATAAATGAGACCTCCCCCCTCCTTTTTTTTAAATATATATAAGGAACGGAAGAAGCGAGGGCAGGGTCGGCAGGACGGAGAGCCGACGGCTCGGGGGTGGGGGGGCTTTGCCTCTCCGCCCCCTCCCCAGGAACTGCCGGGGGGGGGCCGAGCCACCCCTGCCACGGACGGCTCCGGGGAGCCCCCGTCCCCGCCGCCCCCGGTGCCCGACCCTGGGAGGGGGAAGGGGGGGGAGGTTCGGGGCCGCTGGTCCCCGCCCGCCGCAGCGAGACTTTGGGACGTCCGTAACTAAAAAAACAAAACACAAAACAGCCACAAAAAGCGGCGAAATGTAAATACGGTGCGCAAAATGTATATGAATTATTTATTTGTGAACCCTGAGGGCGTATTTGTGTAAGTGATTCTTGTCAGTCTGTATCCCGGGGCCGGCCCGGCCGGGGCGGGGGGGGAGGGTGTCGGGGCACCTCTCCCGCTCCCCCCCCCTTTTTTAAATGTGGAAATAAAACTTCTTCTTTACAAACAAACGGGTCTCGCCTCCGCCGGCCCTTTCTTCCCCTCCTGCTTGTTTGCTCGGGCGGATCAGCCGCCGCCGAGGGAAAGGGAAAAGCAAAGAGCAGTTTTCCCACCTCCCATCACAGAGACACCCCCCCTCCGGGGCCCGGTGTCCCCCCTCCGGGCCCGGCCCCAGTGCCGGCATGCGGGGCTGGGGGCGGCTGGGGGGGGGCCGGGGCGGTGTTAGCCGCGGCGCTGGTGAATTATTAACGCTAATCTTAAGTGTATAATTGCCTAAAGTGCTTTAAATGACCGCTTTGGAAAATGGATTGTTTCCACCCTGGAAAAGCGCCGCTGCGCTGGCCGCGGCCGCGGGCCCGGCAGCTGCTCCCCGGGACAGCCGGGCAGCGGCCCGCCGGCTCCGGCAGCCGACAGATGGGCTGCGGGCTCGGGGCTCCCGGCGCTCCGCCGACCCCCCCCTCCCCGCCGCCTGCGGAGCCCTCCCCCCACCCAGCACCCACCGTCCAGCCCCGGCCCTGAAGACCCCCCCGCTCCCCCGGGGCCGGGTCCCGGCTCCCCGCCCCCCCCCCCCCCCCCCCCCGGGAGCTTCGCCCCGGCACCCCCAGCCCCGCCGATTGTCGGCCCGGCCAAATGCAGGGCCACGCCTGGGGGCCAGAGCCCCCGGCCTTTGTGGACGGGGCTGTTTCTTTGCATGTGAATGGGGGAGTTTGGTAAATCCCTCGGCTTGGGCGAGGAGGAGGAGGAGGAAGGGGGGGGTCGCTCCCAGATCGGGGTTAATGAAGTGGGAAAGGAGTCTTTCAGAGAGGCCTGCAAACAACCCCCCTCCCCGGGCAACAAACCCCCGTCCCAAATCCTACATGGATTGACTTAAACCCAGGGGATAAGTGCTTTAAATTAATCTCATTGAATAAGAATGAGGCCAAACAAAACTCTTTAAAATCATATTAAAAATCTATCAAAGGACAACTTGCAGTGGGTGTGCTTTTCATTTGGTGAGCGCAAAGGCAAGGAGCACACAGCAACCTTCCTCCCATTTACACAGCAGGAATGGGAATCAAAGACATTCTCTAATATTTAATTGTCCTTGTAGCCGTAGCAGATTCCTCCTCTTACATTAATGAAGAACAAGGCCTCGTTACACGTTTGTAATTGCAATATTTAAATTTGCCATTTCACATCTGGAAGAAGCTGGAAAACTCCCCTGTAAGAGCGGGTCTGAGCCAGCGCCGTCGCCCAGTGACAGGGTCCAGTTTGGGGTACAGGGACGGGAGCTGCGAGCGGGGCAGAGCCCTGAGGAAACCTCCGCTCCGGGAAGGGAGAATGGCCGTGCCCCGGCTCTGGCTGGGAAGGCAGGAGAGCAGAGGGGAAGCGAGGGCTGGAGCCATCTCCTCCAGGGAGATCTCAAAGAAGGCAAGCTTCAAAATAAATCAGTTTAGAGAAGGCACCACACGCTGTAGGCTCTGGTTGGAGGGCACTGCGCTTGCCAGATGAACGGCATCTTGTGTGGGAGGATCTGGGCAGCCTCAAAAGGTGCTGAAGGAGCAGCCTCATCTCCGGCTCGTGCGCGGGGACTGAGAGCGGACCCCGCTGCCCAACAGCAGAACCCACCAGCGCTGGTCCTGCTCCTACAGCAGCCCCACGCGAGGCTGGAAACCCTGCTCATTTCCAGAGGCTGGTGCCAGGTGGGCATGATCCTGGTAGGTCCACAGGGGTGGGACAGGCTGTGCTGGGTCGAAATCAGCTCAAGTGGTAAAAATGGCACGGTTGAGAAGGAGCACCAGCCCCATTCAGGAAACCCTTGGAGTATTGCACCATTTCTGCTCCACTGATTTCTCCTGGGGTGCAGAGACTCCGACAGACCCAGGCTCCAGATCCAAGACACGAACCAGCAAATGCAGTGGGTTTGCCAGGACCAAACACAGTCCTGGCTCTCGAGCCCCTTCTGGGCTTTCACCCAGCTTGAGGGCCACCTTCCTCCCCTCCCGACACAGCTTTAACCAGGACCACCACGCCGGGAACAGACAAAGAACGAAGCTGCTCCTCTGAACATGCCAACACACAAATTCCATGAACTCAGCAGAATTGTTTCTAGCTGAGATATCTTATGGTTTCATCTGAACACCGAAATCACGCCAGAATGGAAAGCACAGAACAACCGGTGCTTTTGCTGTCCTCCCCCAGGCTCATGGAGAAAGTAAATTGTTGTAAACAGGGAAGTTCTGTTGCTTTCCACCCTGCTTAGTCCTGGGTGCTTCTCAGTGGTGGGGTACCGGTGCTGAAGGCGGCTTGTGTTCGACCTAGACCTCAAAAGCCGCTGTTCAGCTGTGACCCTTGCACTAAGGGTCCATCCTTTTTCCTGTCCCAAAGCCTTGAAGTGTAAACTCCAGATGTATCAGCTGCAGAGGAGGACATGGGCTCCCATCCCTGGTGAGGGACACGGAGCCAGAAGAGAGCACAAGAAAGGCACAAGAGCATCTTCCGGGAGAGGCCAGGCTCCAGGCACGAGAGCAGGGAGCGGAGGAGCAGCAAGGAAGGCAAATCCAAGCTGGGTCCAGCTCTGACTCACAGGCAGCTTTATATAAAGCTCCGTAGTGCCATTATTTCCAGCCCAAACGCAGAAACCTCCAGCTGCAGCGCAGCAAGGCCCCTACCCTTCACCACAACTAAGACAAGAAAGCAAACCCGACCGAAGCCAGCGCCGGTGCAGTCAATCCAAGCTGCCGTTTCACCGAACGCTGCCAAGAGCTGATCCCAGGCAGCTCCCACCCAGCCAAGAGCCCCACCACGCACCTCAGGGCAGGAAGGGCCAAATTCAGGAGCAGTTCAGGGTGACGTCTGCCTGCTCCATGCCAGGACTGTGCCAGGGGACCCCCAGCAGCTCCTCCAGCGTTTGGGTGCTCAGAGGACCTGGGAGCCTCCACACCCACAACATCCCATTGCTGCTGCCGCCGACGGAGCTCTGCAGCTCGGCCACCCCAGCTCCATGGCAAGTGCTGCACCCCGCCCTGCCTTGACGAAGAGATGCTTTGAGTACAAAATAACTCCAGACCTACGAGGTTCTTCGTGATTTGAGTGATGCACAAGGATAAAGCCAGCTCAGCTCCAATCTAGAGCTGCCGAAGTGTAAATAAGGGCAGAATTTGGTTCCTGCTGACCCAGCTACAATGCACATTTTGCACGTCGGCCTTCAAGTTTATTAAGAGCAAATGTGGCTTAGCTTCAGGTGCGCGTGCATTTCTTTTAACGCTTTTTCCTTCTTGTTTAATGATCTCCTCCTCTTCCTTTCCCTAATCACAGAAGTAATCCAGCACTACCCGCTAAAAGGTGGTGAAGCTCAAAGAAAAAGGCATCCTATTCTTTTTTAAATCAGATTATTCATCATAACAGTTTGTAACGTTACATGCCCAGTTAATACAGACAGCAATGAGATTTCCTGACGTCTCTCACTGATGTGCTCTTGGCCCTCATTCCTACTATTATGCATTTGCCAATAGTCCCTATTAATTCATACGTGACAGCCAGCCAGGAGAAGGTCATGTATTTTCGCCTCATGCACAAGCTCAGTTCCTCCCAAACTCACGCTCTCTGCGCCACTCTGAGTCATTTTCATCCTCAGGGGTTTCTTTTCTGTTTAAGTTGACATCTCCCTTAAACCTGATTGCTCTTCCAAACAGTACTCAAACAAAATCAGGTGGGCTTCGTTATTTTTATCTTCATCTAATAAATGCTGGTAACTTCTTTCACTCTGCAATTAATTTTACGCTGGAGCCTTTTTAACATATTTCTGAAGTGTTCAAAAAAGTATTGCCGTAAAATCAACATGTTTGGCAATTGCCCGGGAGGAAAAAAAAAATTCTGGTTCTCAAAAGTTACATTCACTTCAGAAATTACATACTTTTGGGCTGATTGCTTCCCTCCTACAGTCCTTAGTATGACTCACGATAGCCCAGAGACAGTGCCCTCAATTCTGCATTCACAGAGCGGGTATCATTTTCATCTGGTTATACTCCTTTTTCAGTACTTTTTCCATTCTGGCACCTGAAATTGCCACTGGATTTGAGCACTTTCTGGTCCTGCATTAAAGAACACGCCAGCTCGGGTCATGGGAGGGCTGCTCCTCCTCCTCTCTGTCCTCGAGGAAGACACACGCCGGCAGCAGCAAGCTGCGCTTTGGGGGGGGTTTGTGCTGTTTTCAGACGTGCGCTGCTTGGCGCTGGCGTTACAGGGTGCTGGAATCAGCGCAGCGGGGCAGAGGGCAGTGGGTGCTCCCCGCAGCTCCCGCAGGGATCGCCCACTCTCCCCCACGCAGCCCCGCGCCACACCAGCTTGGAGCAGAGCTGTGTCACGGAGCCCACCAGAGCTCGGGCTCCATTTCACACGCTGGGCAGCGGTGAGCGAGTGCCAAGGCACGTTTGGGGCCATACTGCATCCCTTTTCTCAGCAGTCCCCATTCTCTGATGAGAAGGAAGAATGAGAAAAAAGGCAAATGGGAAAACCAAGAAGCAAAATCCATTAGCTTGGGACATACTCAAAATAAGGTCCAAACCAGAGAGCACCCCGAAAGCCAGGGTTACTGCTGGTGAGCGTTAGCAAGAGTCTGCAAAGGCTTTAACGTTCAGAGAGGCGAGACATTTCACACATGCGCTGCGCTGTGTAATTAGGTATGACAATGCGCTGCAGGCAAGAAGGTTGGAGACTGCTGGATTCCACGCTGGCTCCTTCCCACAGTGACAACGTTTGTTCCCAAACTTGGGAGTTTTGACATGAAGTTTCGTGCCCATGAGCTCTGCCCCAAAGGGACCACGTGTCATTACAGCGAGGAGCTCTCCACAAATCCCACCACTTGCACTGAAGTCAGGGAGACTCCTTGCAGGTGACAATATCTGATTAACGGTCAGTGTCCAGGGACAGACCCCAGCATACAAAGGACAGGAGAAGGTGGCAGCAATGTGGCTGCGTTACCTGAGACGGGAGCAGAAGTGTCCCTGAATAACGACAGGGGAAAGGGCAGCCTCCCCTCTCCTCTTAAACATGCTCCTGGAACACCTCCCCTGCCACTACTGTTTACCTGGTTAAAAATAAGCAAGAAAACAGGTTGTGGAGTGTTTCTACAGGCCTTTTAAACGAGAAAGCATCTCCTGTGCTGAGTAAGCTTCTCTCATGTTATATAGACATCACACTTCTCTGAAAACCGTATTTAACCTCTTTTATTCCTCTTGCAAAAACCACCTTAGAAACGCGGTGCATCTTCAGGAGGCCACATGAAATTGCAGCAGTGCAACAGGACATGCCTGGATTCAGTTCCATTTGGAGCTATGGAACAAGGTGGGGGAGGCCAAGATCCCCAAGGTCCCTGCTGTGTTCGCCTGATAAACTGAAACACTCCTCAGCGGATCTGGCAGGTCACCCCGACCCCCAGCTGAGGCACTCAAGCAGCTTTTGCAGCCAGTGACTGGAAGGTCCCGGCTTACGTTGGAATCTGCTGGCTGCCAGGTTTTCTCTGTTTTTTCTTCTTCTTGACCTTGGATACCCCAGTGTCTATCCCACTGGAATATTCAGATCGCAAGATCTCAGCAAGGCGGTGTTTGCTGGGGGTCTTCTTGAGAAGGTCAGACCTGGGCAGAGGGAAGAGAAGAGGAATTAGATTTCCTTCTCTCCGAAACGCTGCTAGGTGGGTTACTCCTTCTACCGCTGCGGAAAGTGACATTTGCGCATTAGCAGAAGAACAGCTTCCTTTTCTTGAGGCTTGATTTGAAATTCTGTCTCATGCAAAATTAGATATTGTTGTGACAGGTTTTCACAAAGGTGGCAAAATATCATGCCGTTTTTAAAAGCAAGCCTTTGTTCTGTACAAATGCTCTTGCAGGGGTGGCGAGGAGAAGGAGGGAAGGGTGTATGCTGAAGGCTGATGAGTTAGGTGACACAGCAGTTTGAAAATTATAATAATAAAATCTAACAGCCTTAAGACATTGAACAATGGAAACATTTTATAAACAGAGCTTAAATCCAGAGCTTGAAAACACAAAAAACCCAAACAAACCAGAAAAAAAAAAAAAGTCAGGAGTCTAAATCCAACAGACTCCTTTCCTGTGGTCTCCTGCACACGCACCTTGCAGCCTCCCTCTCCAGAGACCAGCTTTTGCAAAGGTAGCTGCATTCTGCCCAGCCACTAAACTCCACCACGGAGCTCCCCACAGCCCTAACCTGCCAGCTATAAATATAAAGACCCGCTCAGCATTTTTCTACCACAAGTTCCACCACCGTCCTGCTCGATGACCTTGGGCAAACCTCATCCTCATTGATGCCACCATCCTCACTGACCCACTTAAACTGCAACCTCTTCAGTGTGGGACCCGTCCCTCCCCACCACGTTGCCGGGTACAACGGGGTATCCACAGCTGTGAGTGTCTGCACATCCCACCCTCCTCGTTATAATAAAGACCAGTAGCAGATCTCAAAATTCTAGAGAAGTGAACAGAAATCTGTCTCTAAATACAACGGGGGAACTGAACAGAAGCCCCACATCCGTGCCAGCGTGCATTCGTGACGATACACGGACCTCAGCAGTCCTGAAGGCTTCAGCCCTCCAGCGCTGCCTCACGTGGTTCCTTTGGGTATCCAGAACTGTGCTGGGGATCACAGGAGAAGGAAGCATTTTTGGTTGCAAACACACAAAGAACGGAAGGACAGCAAACTCTTGCTGTCTGGGTATTTGCTTGCCCCCTTTTCCACAGCTTGTTGTCCATCCCTGTGCAGGTTTCATGGCTGGAGTGGGTTTGGAGAAATGGGTCAGAATGATAAGAAGCATGGTGTGATGATTACCACTGAAAGACTGTTTTCCCCAGAAAAGAAAGCCTGGAAGACACGGGCGAGAAGATTCTGCTACCTTCAGTGCAGTCTCCATTCTCACAGTAATTAAACATTCAAGCTCTGTGTTGGCAGAAGTGCTAGACTTGACATACCGGAGAGGTAAGCTGCACAGCCACCACCCGGTTTGAACTCACAGAAACTAAGGCAAACAGACAGAACCAACTCAAAAGCGACCGCACAGCTAACGCAGCCAACGTGCCGCTGACAAAGCCGGACCTGGAGCACCTCCCGGCAGACGCGCCTCGCCAGCCTGCCCTCCCGCGCGCAGCACGGAGGGACGTCTGCGGTGCACGCAGTGCCAGGCCAAGCTGCGCCCGCAACCAGCCCAGCTCTGCTGCAAAAACTTCGTAGTGCAGCTGTGTCCTCTGCTCAGTCCCCTCCATCACTTGATAAAGTTTCTATTTGACACTTTCATCGTGTCTCCAAGCATTTATTACAGTAATTCGAGGGTTACCAAGCAACAGATCAGTTTATACTTAACAACAGGGAACTATCTGCTGCAAAAGGACAAGTAATCCACCAGTAGCTGCCCGGCTGAGTTTCAGCTCAGCAGGGAGGTTGTCCAACACTTTATTATCAATCAGGTGAAACCATTGCCCAATTAGTAAATCAATACCCCCTGCTGTGGTGATCAGCTGTACACAGAAAAGCGAGGATGCAGAGAAAAAGAGAGGTTTTCTCCCTCTAACCAGGGCCACAAAAATCAATGGAGCTGCGCTGTGGAACCTGTGCTGATCACCGAGAGAAGAAAAGCAGCTGTCAAGGCCCTGTTTAACCAGGAGATGGAAGAGCCACAAACAACAGCAACACTGCACTGACAGCACACTAGGTCAGGATCCCTGGCCGGGTCCTGATTCCGGTTGTAAACCTGTAAAATTCTCCTCTCTGTTCAACTGGTGAAAGCCTCCAGGGCTTTGCCAGAGCAGTCAAGAGCACATCTGAGGGAAGGTGCCCTGTGGTTATGAGACGAAGCCTAGGAGAACAGAGTAAGACCTCGATACTCTGCCCTCTGAGCATCCTTGGGCATCTTTGGCCTTCGTGTCCGTTCTCCCACCTCATAACCCACGTTGACTGTGTTTTCCTTGCTGCCAAAGGCTGGTGTGATGTTAATTTGAAGGGAGCCGTGTGGTGATACTGTGGCAAAAAAGCTTCACAGAAAGGCTGTAAACGTAAGATGCGTTTGTAACAGAGACAGAGCCCATGTTCCCATCACTGGATAAACACATGGATTGTCAGCATCTCTTTCTGCGACCTCATGTCTAGCTATCACGCTATATTGAGCCCTAATGAGAACACATCATGTTGATAACAGGCAAGGAAATCCCCAGCCCTTTAAATCCCTCTCTCCAAACACAACAGTCATCTTTAGGTGGGGAACTACAAAACAGTGCAGCTAAGGGCAGCTTGCAGGGGAAAAAAGATTCACTAATGACTGGCCCATCCCAGCGTGCTACAGGGCCAGGATTTCACCAGGGCTTAAAGCAGAAAGGAACGTTCAAACAAGTGAGGAAATAGCCGCCTTTATTAGCTAGGGGAAAAAGAGACAGGAATAGAGAAGTCATAACTCAGAAAATGAAACAGCCCCAACGGGTGAGTTCGGAAGAGCCTGTCCCTGAACACCAGCTATGGGACTTCTCTGTGTTACTGCCCAGCACACCGGGTGTGGAGTGCTGTCGCATACTGGATGCCAGGCAGGAGCACCACCGGACTGCTACTCTTTTACACTAGGTACGGGCTATCAGGACTCCCATAAAAGACAGATGGGAATTGGTAATTAGTCAGAGGAGCCAGCAGAGATGACTTAGCATCACCTTCTGACTTCCAGTGGGGGACACACCATCCCTTCATTTGCAAGGCTTAACCCCAGACCCAACTAACGCTTTGGGCTTTATGTTCCAGGTATAGGGCAAAACCCAGAACACCCCAAGATCTCTCTGATCGCCTCATTATCAAGGGGAGAGAAAGGTGCTTTGCACAGGAGGAAGGGAAGGCAGACAGCCTCGTCAGTGCTTGGCACGGTCTGAGAAACCTCTCCTCCTCCTCATGGACACAGAGGAAGGAATAAAAGACCCAGGTTTACAGCTGCCTGTGCACATCTGTAATGAAGCTGCAACCTCACAAAAGCCGGTACCAAGAGCCTCTGCAGAGAGACAATACGGAAACAGAAGAACTGTCCCCAGATGACTTTGTTATATCCTAAAAGGCCGAGAAAGACCAGGCCAGAGGCAAACTTTTCAAGACAAAAAAAAAAAAAGCTCTGCCCTCCCTCCAGAAAACTGGAATGACTTTATTCACTCTTTAAACATGAAAAACTCATGAATCTTGTTAAATACATCACTGAACGATGAAAAGGCAGGAGAGGAGCATCTGGAAGAAACAATACAGAAAAAGTGTCCAGCGAAGGAAAGAGACTAAAATCCTTCTTCTCTGCTTCAGTTTCCTACCTCCATCTGCAGAGCCACCCCCAGCGTTCTGCTCCCCTTCCCCGTCCCACTCGGGAGCCGCAGCGGTCAGCAGGGTGCTGGTGCTGCCCAACCCTCCATCACTGAGGAAATACAAATGACTCAGACCAGCCTCCTCCTCTGGCCCCTGGGCTCTCAGCTCTTTGCTTTGCTCAAGAGTATCAGAAAAGATTCAAGGCAAATCTTTTTTCACATCATGAAAAAAAACAACCTCAAACTTGCACAGGTGAATGCAGCACAGGTCATTAGCCTGAAATCATCTCTGTTGTTTCCAGCTCTGTCTTCTGGTCTGCCACACGATACCAGCTCCCCACAGAAGTCCCACCCGGCTTACATGCAACACACCTTCAACACACTCAGTTTGTGACTTCCACACACCTTGGGTGATCGATGACTTTGGGAGCTCTGAGGACATCATCCGCTGAATTCCACAATCATTAACAACATGACTGTAGAGTAATACAAACCATACTATGGAAAAAAAACCCAAACCAAGACAAGTATACTGAACTAAGCTTTGAAGATGTTCAACAAACCTGAGTTCCTGTGGACAGCTCCAGGGCACAAACAGCAGAGGAAGAAAAGCATACACAAACTGTTCTGTTTCTATATAGCATCCCATTCACCACCCAAGCATTACTGATAAGATCACAAGAATGATCAATTTTCAACAGCTGATTTTGTCAGATTGAATTTGTTACGATACGCAAACCCTGATCCTGGATGTGGAGACTCTCAAACATTCACGTGTGAAAGGACCAAGTGACAACGGTAAGAAAAGGAATGAGTATCTGACACCATTTTTCATTCCAAAATTCTAATACACGTGTTTCACTGATACCTCTGCTTCATTAGAGAACTGAATCACAAGCTGACCTCCAAGCCAAAAACTCCTACATGCCAGAGTAGTGGTACATATACACAGGCGTGGCTTCTTGGACATCATTTCATGTCTCAGAAGATGCCTCTGCTAGTCTTTTTACCTAAATGGTGAGCGAGCTTGTTCTTAGACATGTCTCCTTCAACCTGGCTGGCACTGCGGTCTGTTTTTTTGTCTCTAGCTGTGTGAAATGCTGGTGCAATGCAGTGCAGTAAGTGCAGTGACCTTTACCCAACTTGCAGCATCTGCAGCAACCAAAGGCTCCCAAATTGCTCTAGCTGAGGGAGAAGGAGTATGACGTTCTGACACACAGTCCTAGAACTCATGGTGTGTCTTTGGAGGAGACAGAAGAAGGCCGTTTCATTTATCAGAAAACATTTCAACATGGATTGCACTATCAATCTGCCTGACAGCGTCTCCAACAGCTCTTTGAAACTGTGCCAGCAACAGAGTTGGGTTACCTCTGGGCCAAGGCTGCTGCAACACCTGCTTTTTCTACTTACAGTGTTGGATGAACCATCTGCAGCCAACGCAACCCTGTTTGGGTTGGTTTTTCTGTTGTTGTTTTTTGTGGAGTGGGGGCAAGAAATTCATCAGCAATCCTACACTGCTCTCGACAAGTCAACAGATGGCCTAGGTACTCTGTTCTCAGCTGATGCAGACACTAGCTTGAGAAGATCAAGGAAAATTATTACCCAATCAGACTGAGCATCAAGCGCTGTTCCAGTACAGTCAGAGCAGAGCAGTCTTCACACCGAGACATGCTAAACAGTAAAGCCCAACCTACACATACCAAAGTCAATTGTTTTTCAGCTACACAGGAAGAGACCAAACCCCATAGCTTTGCTTTTGCTACCACCCCTTGGTCTTCACCCTATGGAGAAAGCACCACAGGCATGCTGGGAACCTCCCAGGATTCTTGCTTCTGTCACACTCTCTCCCAGCCTAAAGGACAGAATATATTTCAATTAGAGAGAACTAATTATTTCTTGGTGTGTACCAAACAGCACAGAGGTTTTCCAGCTCCATGTGCAAGCCCTTTTAGCTCACTCAAAGATGGAGCCAAGGCTCTGTAATATGGCTGTGGTGGAACAGGACAGTAATAAAAGGCATTGTTGCATGCAGATAACAATCAGATGTATTTTACAATTATAAAACATTAATTTCGTAGTAAGAGTTTTTTATAGCATGATGATGTGGTAAGCAGGACTTGTCTGTGTCCCTGAACTGCCTTCATGAAGAGCAATGGCAATGTTTCGATTCACGGCAGCCATGTGTCTTACTCTAAATTTTGGATCCGTTTGTACTCCAGTGCATGAATCCATGCTCTTACCTGAGCTCCAGTCTGGCTTTCTAGAGCAGATTGCTCAGACAAAGTTAAATTCCTAGTGGGCACAATTCCAAACTTGCATTTTGACTAATTAAGTGATATTAGGAAAACTGTAAATGGCATGCAAAAAACTGGCAGGCAGACTGCTTCTAATGATTAGACAATTGCTGTGCAGGGAGACCCAGCTGCAGCCTTGATTCGCAAGCCCTGTCAATAGAAGCATTCATCTTTCTAAAACTATCTATGCCAAGACGTTCACAAGCGGAACCAAGGATACAAGGCAGAGGAGAAGGCAAAAGGAGACTGATGCCCTAGCCATGCAGAGGAGGATACACAGGGTTACAAGGTGTACTTCCCAGCAGGAGTCTAATTCTATCTGACCACTAAATGCTGAGGAATGAATTAGCACAATAATCTTGCAGCCAAAACCTTAAGGGCATGATGCTATCCATATGCAGAGCAATGGCGGTGTAGCAATGATGTAAATCAATCCCCTCGAACAGAAGCACGCTGGACACCATTTCTTGGTCCCATTTTAGTGAAGGGTTGGACTTAAATTCTCAAGCATAAGGGGATTTTCACCTTAATTTTTATACTCACTTTTTGCATATGCTGTAGCAACTATGAAAATACCTGATATTCATACGCAGAATTCAACCTTTCTGAGCATTTCTGGCATCAGCGATATCCTGTAGCAATGAGTTCCACAGAATCTATCGAACTTAAAAGATTTTCTCTCTTTCTTTGTAATGGCCTGAATTCACAAACAAGACAAATTAAGCTGCAACTCCTCATTACAGCAAAACTCTTTGGGGACATACATCAGTCATCCAGAGTTCAAAAGGAGAAAACAGACCCTCAGTCGCCACAGAATCCCATAAAACCCCACCGATCCAAAATGCAAAAGACTGAGTAGCACACGGATGCTTGGTGGAATGGCAATAGGTCTTTGGCATCTGCATTGTGAAAGAGTCAAAAGACATGTCTATCTGGCACGTCAGCCACTTCCTGCGCATGCTGCTTCTCTGCAGTGAACGAAAGACAGCTAATCCCTCAATGGAAGTGGGATCAGCTTCCTTGCATCAACCCTTAAGTAAAAACATGAGCCCAGACACTTACTAAGCTGATGTACTGTAACTTAATATACAGTATCTGGTTCATGTGCTCATCTCTTACCTAAATACAGCATTTCAACTTCCAAAAAAATTGCAAGCAATTATTTTTCCATCTTCAGATCAGGTTTTTCAAAAACCACTACAGGTAAGTGGACAGTTGGTTTGCACAACGAGGTTTAAAAAAAATACATGAAAGTTTTACATGTGCATTCAGAAGGAGAGGGCTGCTTCCACATTTCAGCACTGAAGCATCACACACCTGGCCGCTCTGTCCTCCTGTCTCACCTTCCCCACGCAGGCTCTCTAAGAAGGCGCTAAACACAAAAGGAGACTTGAAAAGAAATGAAAAGTTTTCTTTGTCCTCTTAAGGAAACATTTAATGATTGCCTCTACCCTACTTTCAACCTGGACTGCCTGTTCTTTATTCTCTGAGCAGGTGCTGAGAGATGAGGCTTCAATGAGCAGACTGATTAAAACCAAGTATCGGATGTTTGGAGACAATGTGTAATACGACAACCAACACCCATGGTATCACGTGAGAAATATAATTAAAAAGATTGCTCTGTGACTACAAAGATTGCTGTTATTTCAAGCCTTGCATTTTACAATTAAAACCCATTTGTCTTCTAAATGGCAGGCTAAATTCTGCTTTCCGTTTTGTCAGTATGAAATCAAAAGCAATTCTCTGTAAGCTAACAGCGCTGTCTTGAATTTATGCTGGTGGAGACAATTTGAATCCATACTCACTTTCTCTAAACTATCCCATAAATACTAATATATCTTCTATATTTTTTTTTTCTTTTAAGCACACACAAAAAAGTTGATCAGAAACAAGTTTCACAGGCAAGAACAATTGTTGCATGTCATAACTTTGGCTATATCTGCAGGGTCTTAACTTTCCAGATGCTCCCGGATTTGAAATCTGGAGCTTGAGCCGTGACGAACCTGTGCAAAGTCTGCCCACTTTCCCTGAGCTGCAATTATATGATCCACGTGCAAATGAGCTTTCAAATCACTCCCAGACCATTTGTTCTAACACCTCCACATCCCCCAACCCCACACGTCCTGTGCATAAACTACCTACTGTATCTTGAGCTTGTCTGTACTATAATAGGATGAAAACTTGGGGAGGAGGAATGCCATCTAAAAGAGGTTCGTAACAACGGAAAAAGTGGCTCTAACAGAGCAGCAACATCACAGGAACAGAGAGAGGCATTGTTGTAGGCCAAGTAATCCTGTGACACGCTACTGTCAGTCATAGCTTGACACCCTGCTGGGCCAGCAAGACATCAAAGCCCACCCCATACCATCTTACATGCTCTTTATTGGCTAATCAGGCTATTCTTCCTGATATAAAGCTCCGTTAAATCCCCTGCTCACAGGGGCATTCCCATCCTGTTGCCCATCTGCTGGTGAGGGTCAGCTGAAGCAGGAGGCAGATCAGCAGCCTGTCCCTGGTGGCTTCTCAAAGCAGGACAATGCAGTCTCCAACTTTTTATTCTAAAATCCCTTCCCCTTGCATTTTTTTTTCCCCCAAGATATGTACATGTGCAAGATATGTCACCAGCCCAGGAACTATTATGTGGATTAGTGCTTTAATTGCATGGCTAACGTCTGCTAATGGAGTTTGCAGCAACAATTACATGCAAAGAATCACAACTGATACTGATTAAAGATAAAAGATTTTCCTCCTCTGAATTATTGCAGTGATTTTACTGGCAAGCCAGAGGTTTGTATCCTACCGTTGTGCTAAGGTAATTTCAAAAGGGAGGATTGCCTATCCTGTGGAACCAACTCAAAGTAGCTAGGATCGGACATACTGAGCACCTTCAGCTCCATTTCAAGCAGAGAAGAGGATTAAGGGCTCTGCTCCTCCAAACGCGAGTCTCAAACTCCTTAGACAGGAAAGGAGTATCCAGGAACAGCCCTGCCCACACACCAAAAGGGACAGAGCTGTAACTCTAGGTCTGCTACAGACTCTTCCTGGGAGAGATCCCACATGATATTTCTGAAACATTTTTGCCAGAACTACTTAAATCTACAAGCAGCAGAGCACAAGTTTGTAAAAGGTTCATTTCTACCAACAGATCTGCCTTTTGATTTGGGCATGTACTTATATAAATAAATTCTATCATATAATTAATAACTAACAGTCTTCCCCCTTCCTTCAGGTACACTAAGCTAATGTCTTCTTAGGGAGAAGGATAAGCAGTCCAAGCCGCAGCTGAGTGTACTGAGAGGATAGGCACAATTTGTCCCATGGCAAATCTGACAGCCAGGAAACTGCTGGGGGAACTGCAGGAGAAAGCCTAGAAATGACTGCCTGTCTAGCGTAGAAAAGGTGATGAAAAAGGCCAGAGGAGGCCACAGAAGGCCTTTAAAGACAGTAAGACACACACTCTGCTCCTGATGCAGTGGTATTTGTCAAGGCCAGGAAGGAAGAGACTATCTTGTGAGATAAATCAGCACTCTTACAGCTTTGCTCATAATGTGCGAGACAGTCAACTTCAGATTTAAGAAGCGAAAAATACTAATTTCTCTCTGCTATCTCCTTGATGCTTTTATCATCCCACGCCCTACACCAACAGCAAGTACTTAAGAGCATAGCTGTATCTGTAAGAGTCTTTCCCTAGGCAGGGATGAGGACAAACGGTTGCTACTGTAGTTGATCCTGAGCCAGGGATCACAGCTCTCTGTAGGACCATGCAACTGGAAGTGGGGATGTGAATCCAAAAAATCTGGCAGCTTCTACTATGGAGGTGCTTGGCCACGACAAAAGGACTGGTGCTGGAGCTCTAGCAGCCAAGACCTGCTCAAGAAAGAGAACCACTCCAATACATGGGAAGTCTCATGCTTTGCTCTGGAACACTGACTGTACCCTTCCTCATCCTTCAAGGTAGCTCTCAGGCGAACTATAAATAAATAAAAATTAGGCTGTTTCTGCTCACAAGATTCATAGCAGATGGTATTTTTCCAAGTGCTCAGAAAATGGAAAAGCTGCAGCAAAACACAGGCTAGGGTTCTAGCATGTTCTAGCCCTAGTTCATAGGGCACTCTGTGTAGGTGCATCCCCCCACTTAGCAGCTTCCTTCAAAAATGGAGCATCTTTATCAGAAGTCAAACTACAAAGTGAGCTGCTTGTTTTTGATTTGTTTAACTGAATTCCCACTCCAACGTTCAACCAAGTTGCTTTAATAAATGTGATTTTTAAGCTCTCTAAAGCCATTAGAAAAAGCGGAATGAAACATCAGCTTAGAGAGCAATGCAACCTAAGCCAATGGCTCAATGTGATTTAGCCTCTTGGGAGTCACGACCTGCCCACAGCAAGGGCATTGGACTAGATGATCTTTGAAGGTCCCTTCCAACCCAAACCATTCTATGATTCTATGTCTCCTGGAGCATCCACAACAACCTCAAGGAGCAAAGCACACCACAGCTTGTTGTGTGGTGTTCCATGGCTCAGGAACATCAAATTGGCCTACCTTTTTGGTCTTGGTTTGGTTTTCTTCTTCGAGCTTGCAGTTGGAAAAGCAGTCAGGTTCTGGGGGGCATCTCTCAGGCCAAAGCTCTTGGCCACATGACCCAAGTGGAGAGATTTGATGTGGAAGATGTGCTTGAGGTTCCTGGGATAGGTGGTATAGGCACAAAGGAACGACTGCAGTGCTGAGGGAGGGGAAAAAAAAAAGTTAATTCTGTTTGCTACTGCATTTTATATATATATATATATCCACACACACACTCTCTTAAGGATTCAGCTGTTCCAGCTGAAAGGACACTGGTCTTGTCCTTTGGGACGCCCTCTGGTTAGCAGCTGGTAGAAAAGGTTGGCATTTAAAAAAAAAATCTGTGAAGGCTGTATAGTACTAGTACAATCCTGAAAGAAGAAGGTAGGTGGTGGAGAAGAGGCAGGAACAGCAGCAAAGCTACACCAAATTGCCCTAGGTTTGCCTCTTGCTAGGATGCCCCTTCTGCCAGCAAAGGTGATGTTTGTAGTGCATCTCACAAGAGTCATTGACATCAAATGGTAGTAGTTAAGGGGAGAAACAGAGATACAGGGATGAGAGAGGGAAAGAGAAGCATGGAGGTGGCATAGGAAGACTCCTCTGATACTACAGTCCCAGCAGTCCATGCATTTTTCACCAGTTACTAGCTAGTCCCTCATAAATATCTGAGAGCCAGATGGATTTCCTGACTCATCATCACACTGAGAACAGAGCTCACCTTCTCAAAAGGGAAAAATAATAGAATTGTGTGCAAATTTCCCTTCACATCTTTATATTCCTATAATGCCTTTCCCTCAGGGCTCATTGCTCTAAAGACGATCATCCACTAGTACGAACACTGCCACTGCTCCTCCGCACACCAAGAACACTAACTACACCCAGGCTGTCCTCTCTGCTACAGGGAATAGAGGGACTTCTAGTAAGGAAACTCTACAGCTCCAAAATGCCTTCTCTTCAGTCCCCTGGGACTCCTCTGCTTGCTAAATCTCCTGTGCCCCTTCCAGCCCTCACTCCAGCCACCACCTACATCTTCCTCTCCCCCTCAACCCTTGACAGCAGCAAGCTCTAAACTCTAACCTCTCCTGCCCTTGCCTGTTGAGCCGCCGGACCAGCAAGTTTGCCCACAGCTTATGTCTAATCTCTTGGCAGCAGCCAGAGATTGGAGTTTATGAACAGTAATAAAAATGTCATTTTAGCAGATCAGCTCCTGGAAGGACCCAGGGAATCCATCAAAGCTCTGTTTACCGAGTAAAGCGAACTCCTTTTCCCAATCAATGAGAAGAAAAGATTGAGTTTTTTGCACCTTCTTCCCAATTTTGCAGTGTTACTCTTTCAGAGGAATCTGAACATCAAGAGACCTGTGTTTTCCCAAAAAGAGAATGCTAAATTCCAAATACCCTGTCTCAGTGTCTCGTCTGAAGGCCACCCCTCTGAGGGCTTATAAACCAGCTCACATGCTCTCAAAAAACTCTATTCTGCTGCTTTTTTCTTCCGTACAGTCATTGGTCAAATTCACCTGCTATGAGAAGGTGTAACTCTTCAAAAGGAACAGTATGAACTTGGTCCCGCTCTGAATTTGGTCCCGTTGGAGCTAATATAGCTGTCTTTCTTGCAGCATTTGAAATGGTTGATACTAAAGATCCTGTTATTATGAAGGCTGAGCTCACCTCCCACAGTCCTTCATACAGGAAAGGTTGCTGCTACTAACTCCCTGGATCAGAGTTAGCGAATCAAAGGCCCCCCTCTTCCCAACGTCCTGACAGACAACCTCCAGACCCAGTCCCGAGGCACAGCATGCAAAACCAGGAGAGCTGCAAGGCACGAACCCAAAGCTGGACTAACAGCCATGCCATACCAGCAGGCTGGAACCTCAGCTTGTGCAACTGTCTCACCTCTGAGGAGCTCAGAGCTGCTAACGTTCATTACAGCACCCATGAGATTTAAATGAAGACCTTTGTGGGAGAGATTCTCTTTTTAGATCTTTACTATCACGTCTTTTGACCTCTCAGTGTTGCCAGAGTCATGTTTTCCAGCTTTTATGTGCAACAATGGTGGCCAGATATTAAAAGCCTTTTTATTCTTTTTAAAACTTGAAATTATTTTATAATTTTGTGATCAAAGAGATAGAGCTTCATGAAAACAACTCAAAAAGACTTAACAGTGATGATCTGGCCACAGTTCACATAAAGGGTACCTCATCTCAACGCCCCAGGAGCAAAGCTACAGTTTTTGCCGCACCAACATGAGTCTAAGGCAACGTATGCTGACCGGGAGGACGTTCAGATACGTACTGGTGTAAGAGAGTGGATTTAGAATGGTTCTTTGCACCTGTGCATCCCCGCTTTTCTCTAGAAAATGTAATTGTGGAAAGTCAAAGGGCAAAAAAAAGCACGTTACATATGATTGGAGGTTAGATAGGTTGGTTTGTTGTTTTTTTAAACTGGGGACAAGAGGGTAATGAGATATGAAAGTGAGACAGGTGACATAACCTGTTCACCACGCTCTCAGCTGGCAGCCAGTTCCCGGCGCTGGCCCCAGAGCGCAGCCTCTGCCGCACAGCTGGATAAATCAGTGGAGGCACTTTGCCAGCGTACAGAGCATATGGGAACAGGAAGGAAGAATGCACCAAACCACCACGGATTCAAGCTTCGTGCCACAGCAGTGGGCTCCTGTAACTCTGCTGTCCCTCTCAACACAAGGGTGCTGAGGACATAAAAGGATGAGGCAAAAGGCTCAACTGCTGGCTGTAAAATGGGGAAACATGGAGGAGAAAAGCAGGTTTTTCTTCCTTACCTTTACTGTAACCCCACTGGCATGAAGGATTGGAGTCTCCTGAGCTCTACCTGTCCCCACAACTCCAAAACGGAGTACCTGTCACCATGCCACCCTTCAGCTGAGATGCCTCCATCTCCCAAAAGGTGCTCCACACTTCACGAGACTCGTCCTTCAGCTGGCAAGGCCCAACCGCACCCCTTCTCACCGCTGATCAGTCAATCAAGTTTGAAGGGCAGCACCTTCACTGAACCACTTGACTGGAGTTTGGAAAACACCGGACCGAAAGGCAGAAGGGGTGAGCGGGCAGGGAGCCACTCGCCTTTTGAAAGCGGGCTGCAGTGAAAACATTGCTTATTAACACTGACTAGGTCAGAAAATGGGGAAAAAAGAGAAAAAGAGAGAGAAACAAATGCATCTCTGGCACAGTTTCCAATTGATTGTCTGCCATGAAAGCAAAAGCCAGCTGCCATGTTAATTATTCATGATGCTTGGCACAGAGGGGAGGAAGAGGGGGCTTATGGAAGCCACTCAGCAGTGGAAAATTTGCATATGTAGATAGCAGAGTAGGAAGAAAGGTGGAGTGTTCCTGTGCAAGACAAATGGGATGCACAACATTTCACTATTTCCTGATATATTTTCTGTACTTCTTGTCCGTGGCTAAAAATTTATCAGTGCTGAGGTCAGCAACAAGTGTGCACAGGGGAATGTGTGTGTGCAGGCAGTGATGGACGCTGGATAGAGAAGCCGCAGAGCTTTTCAAAGTGTGGCCAGAGCCATTCAGTTGTTCTCGTCACAGTCCTTTCAGGTTAGAAGTTTGCATGGGTTATAAGGAATCCCAGGGGAGCAACAAGAAGCTCATCCATACGGAATCAAGGATTTCACTATATTAGTCACATGCTTTGAGACTGTGGACTTCAGAGTGCAGCTATAGCAGTGATTACACCAGTTAAGTAGCACAACACACCTGAAAATGGGTGCAAGCAAGCCATCTGTGTAGCAAGCCTGTAACGCTTTCACTGTAAGAGAAAGGTATTTGGAAACCCTGAGGAAAAATATGAGCACTGCGGCTGTGGGAGAGCGGGACGAGAATCAGTGCAGTGACATGCACTGGCAGGGAGCAGAGCAAAGAGTGGAACAGTAGGATTTCAAATACCTCGCCCATCAATATGGCCATGCATCATTAAATGCATGCAGATTAACGTGGGGTAAGCAGGTAGTTATAGTACGAGCTGTAGTTTTTCTGCCATGTCATCACCTAACAAGTTCATAAAACACTCAGAAAAAAACAGCACCTCTGACCTCTTGAGCAATCACTTCTCATGATTCCAAACAATTTTAATGCTGAGCTTAACTTCTATCTTGAGAACACCCTTCCCTTCTCCAGTTTCTATGATGACATTGTACAGCTCAAAGGCCAATTTCCCCACTTGGTTTCGGACCCCTTAGTATGTGGTTTATGTAGTTTAGTACATATGGTACACTTGCACCACACTTGTACGCACACGCATACAGCAGGTACATATAATGGTACACAGAAATGGCGTAGACCATTACAATTCATCTCCTCAAGACCCGTCATCCAAACCTAACTGGAAACGCTGCAGAACTGAAATCAACAGGACTTCTACGCAAGCTTAGACAGCAGGATTTGACTCAGAGTAAAGTGACAAATGAGGTGAAAAAGAAAAGTTTCAGGAAGGGGGACATGTGGGAAGAAGAGACTCAAAAAAAAAAGGGGAAAGGCTCTTGTCCTATATATTGTGAGCAAGAGTCTCTTCCATAGAGAGTTTGCATTTTGTGGACTTGTCTCAATATTTAATAACCAAATCCAAGTAATCGTCAAGGACCTTTGGGGCCTGACTTCCCGAACTGCCTTCACAACAGCTCTTCAGTTTTCAGGTGCACCCATATCAGTCTTCTTGGGTAACAGAACAGTACGTAGGAGAGGGGTGCCTACGCTGCACCACCTTTTTGGCTCCTCTCATGAGACTGCTTAATTTTCCCACTGCAACTCTGGTAAGTTTTTAATCTTTCCCCAAAATCCATCTCCCTCAGGATTTTCCAAACTGAGAAGCAGAAGGGAAGAGTTTCTTGTACTGCTGTGACAGCTGCTGTGCATCCTGCTTGGCAAAGATGGGAGATCAAATCCCAGATTTGCACCTAGCCATAATTATTATTAAATCCATCCCAGTTTTTCTTCTTTCTGTCTTTGTGAATAGTTACCCCCTCTCTCATTTTTCTCCCACCCCACACAACAACCTCCAGTCTAAGATCCTTGCCTGTTAAGGGTTACTCCCAAGGCATCCTTTCTTACAGGCTTCACATTCATCCCTGGTGTAAACTGAAAGCATCTAACGAGTATTGCACCAGGATGTGGTTAAGCAGGTCACCCACCACCTTCCCAGCACAACACACATAATCTATTTCGCTCATATGATTGGGTCAGAGCCCTCAGATGTGAATCCTGTCGAAAGCCAAGATTAAACCTCATTTGCACGTAATATGGGAATGCAAGAAATTAACATTTAATATCATCACAAAGCCTTCTGGGCCCATCTCAACCCCCTACAGAGCCCAACAGCCCCAAAATGTTTCTTCCAGGCCTTTTCCCTAAAGCTCTCCCCCAGAAGAAATCCTTGGCAACTTACATGAGCCCTTCTGGAATAAATTGAAGAGAACTGCACTGACCTTTCTTTGCCCACCGGACGGTCCCCTCGCCGGAGTGAACATAATTTTCAAATTTTGTCTGCAAGATCGTGGCCCGCTCCCGGACTTCCTGAGGGTCCGTGCCACAGGATTTCTACAAGGGCGGTGGGAGGATTAGAGGAAAGAGAGAATTTGAGTCAGGAATAATGAAGCAGTTTACAATAGATTTAATAACAGTAAAATCACACAGTAACCACCCAGGGGCCAACAAAGGTAATCCTCTCAATATTACTAGAGAAAAAAAAATACAGATAAAGATGTTAAAGTCAAAGCAGCCAGTGAGCGCTGTGTGGTGAGGAGAGCAAATCAGTTTTAATTTTGTGTTTTCTAACATCTGTCACTTATCTTTTTCCCCTCACTATTTCCCCTCCCGCACCCCACCGATTCAACAGGCCAGATAACTCCAATGGAAATATGCAGTGGTATCTGCAATGACTCCCCCCAGACTCTACACCAGCAGTTTTAGACTGACATTGCAAGTTCCCCTGTGCAGCTCCCCAAAACACCTGGTCTGCTGCTGGCACTCGTGGGGCAGGAGACCTACGTTCCGCCCCAAGCTCCGGAGAATGGACCAAATTCAATACCTGTGAACAAAGCCAAGTAAACAAACTTCTCACTGCTGATACCTACGTGAAGTTTTCTCACTCTTCTCACTGCTGATACCTACGTGAAGTTTTCTCACTGTCAACCAGTCATTCTTCACAGTAATTGCCATCATGTGGTTCCTCTAAAATAAGACAAACCCCTTGCACCAAAGGCGTGACAGAAGAAAATTCCTTAGACCAAAAAGGGCAATTTTGCATGTGCTCAAGCTTTCCCAGGATCAGACTGTAGGATGCAGTTCAGGAAATGGAAAGCAAATATTCCTGGGAGCAAGCTGTCACTGGGAGGAGAAAAAAGGCTGGCACTCGCTCTCTGCAGTGCTCGGGCAGAGAAAGGAAAAGTGAACACGAAAACAAGAGAATTTTTGATGGAGAGTTGACAGCAAAGTGCAAAGCCAAGCATCCATGGATGTGGACCCTTCCCAAGAAAGGACAACAGTTCTCAAAAGCTGCTCAGACAGAAACCAGCATCCAAGACTGAGAGTGCCAGATCCAAGGCAGTAACTTGATACTGGTCAGACCCTCATCCGACCAGGGCTGACTGGAAACAAACCTCCAGCTCCCATGACTCTACACTAGGCCTGTAACAAGGCAACAATCCTGCTGTTCCTCCCTGGTACATGGTAATCCTGCTAAACCTCCTCCCCTCGCTGCTCACCTCTGCACTGCTGCCAGTCCAGGGGAACCATATCACACTGCGAACCCCGGCAACTCTGGAAGCCATGCAACGCTGCTGGCACCCTACACAAAATGTTTTGCTGACCCAGATCTGCCAGTCTACAGCCTAAAAGCAAACCTGCCCAGCGACAGCCCCCAAATACAGTCTAAATTCCCTGCACAGGGCCCTATTTTGAACCCAGGATGCCAGAACTTCCAGCCACCACATAATTTTCCAACGAAGCAGATATGAGGACGCGAACTCCTGCTCACACCCTACCTGGACTGACCGTCCACCTGCATCTACAGCAAAGACAACGGCACGTATTTTAAGTCTACATGAGGAGCCTCCCAAATTTCTGGTCCCTGCTATGTGTCTCCCAGTCCCAATGGGAACTCGAGAGAGACTCACAACACAGCCCGTTTCACAGACGGCTTTGACTTAATGTGCACCTATTCATCAGCTGAGACCGTCTCCAGTCGAGGGGCCTCTGTAAAGGTTTAATAAACTACAAGTGGTGCTGCCTCCCCCAAAGTGGACACTTATCGTTGTGACTAACAAGTTTCTATTGACGTGAAACATAAAACTTTCTCCCCCCGCCTGTCCCTCCTAGCCCCCATCACTTTTCTTTTGTTAAGCCTCCTGGCAGCACAAAGTGTCACCTTCCCCACGTTTTTTAATATGAATGTGAAATTAGTGAGGTTTGCCCTTTCCCCTGGCGGACAGAATCCTCTGTTATTAAAAAGTAAAGCACTTTAATAATGAAAACTTTTTCTCTTTTTCCTGTGTTTTAACTGTTTAAAATTAATGAGAAGGGCATAACGGTTGTCAAAGCGATATTGAAAGCTGGGTAGCCAGGACCGAATAAGCACGAAAATCCCTCCAGAGTGTTAAATAAACAGTGCTTCAGCCCCCTCTGAATCCCTCTGTTGGTTAGTGTATACATTCTGTAACAGCACTCAGAATAGATCTGAGCACCGGGGAGGCAGAAAGGTTTCAGAATTCCAATAAAGGCCTCAAATTAAAGACAGCCTGGTGCGAATTCCAGGAGAAAATTAAAGAGACCTCAAGCTTAAGTGACAGGTGACTTGCTTCTGTGTCACAACTGTCAGGGGATTTAGTGATAATATGGCAATATATTACAAAGGACTTTTCTTATTCCCCCCTTTAGGTTTCAAAATGAGGCATCTCTTCTTCCTGGTGCTGGGGGAAAAAAAAGTAAGACAAAAATGAGGGATAAAAAACTAGGTGCATAATTTCCAAAGTGTGAGGTCAGTCCAAGAGAAATAAATGAAAAAAATAGCAAATGGCAGGAAACATAATGCACTTGGAAAACAGCTTCTCCCCTCCTGCCATCTCCACCTTGTCTTTTATCCCCTTCAGCCCCTTGAGACAGATCTCATTTTAAAATTGCCCCCTAATGGGCACAAAAAAAAAAAAAAAAAAGAAATCTGCATTTGATTCCTGTCTTCTAGGGACATTAATCTAAAAAAAAAAAAAAAAAAAAAAAAAAAAAATCTAAATTTAAAACTGACTCAGAGCCAAACTGTGAAAATAGAACCTGCACACTATGGGAGTGTCTGGCCAGATCAAACAAAAAGTGCTACTGGAAGTGCACTGGATGCCACCCTGTATGCTCTACTCACACAAGCAAGCTTTAATCCTGCTCGTACCCTGGTTCGGATGAACTGGACAATTAATTTGAGACCTTGCACAGTTTTCTAAGAACCAAAAGATAAAAGCCTACCCCAGAGGTTTGCCTGATCTACTCTCCATCTAGATGAATTTGTTACATCTGTTAAGTAAGCAGCATTATTGTCATTATGGAGAAATAGTGGGATAGAAGAACTTTTTCTACCTTGTGTTCGCTTGGAGTAAGAGCTCATTCCGGCAGATCCCTAACCACTAGCATAAGGACTGGCATCAGCAACACGTCTCTAAGCTAAAAGAAATGGCCTTGGTTACAATATTATCTAATCGGCTCCAGACATCAGCAGGACTCCTCCAACTGCCAACTACACCCCGGAAAAGACATTCAGAAGAAAGAAACTTCTGATTATAAAAACTGCAGCTTTTAGGTTTGAGAGGCTGGGATAAGTCCTGAAAGCCTCTGATTTCATTAAGAGAATATGTTAATGACAGAAGGGATTGAAACACAATAAAACTGGACTGAGGTAGGAAAGTTCTTTCTTAAAACAGTACCAAAAAAAAAAAGGGGAAGGGAAAAAAAAAGCCAAAACCCCAGGCTGTAACATCTCCTGCTTCCACTATACTTCAAAACAAAATGAAGGATTTTGTTTTAATAACAACTTTTTACTAACCTCCACACACCTTCTCTAGAACTCACCAAGTCCCCCTGCCCCCCTCCATAAAAGTTGAAAGATCAAATTTATTCTCTTTGTAGGCAGGTGAACATTCACACACCCAGACATAGCCACATATATATTTTATACACCTAAATATAAAATATACATTTTACAGGCACTCCAGCTTGCTCCCTGGCTGCACACAGAAGCCCAAAAAATACATGTTCCAATGTGGTACTTATAATGGACTTCAGTTGAGGCAATGAGAACCGAAGAGCATTATAATGAGGTTCCTGCGTGCATGACTACAATATATACACGACTCAATGCATGGAGAGCTGATAAGCAAAGCTCATACTCTCTCGAATGACAACATCACAAATGGATCAGGTTCAGCTCCTCATAACAAGTCCTCAATCACTCCCTGTCCTATGCAATGTCCCACTGCATTCCTATGACAAACTTACAGTAATAGAGATTAACCCTCCTGAAAACTTGGAAACATGCCCCTGCAGCTTCTGAGAAAGCCCTGCAGACCACTTCTAGAGCCTCTGATGGCAACAAAATACAAAGCTAACAAACAGAAGGAATCCTTGCTTGCACTTCATATTTTTCAAGTAATTCCTGAAGAAGCTGATTTGATATTGACAGAATGATCGTAATTTCATCCCTGCTAAATGATACAGGCTTTTTTGTCCATAAAGGGAAACACTGGCACTCCCAATCCTTTAAGATTCTGAATCACATAAAAATTGGTTGTTCTGTATTTGTAAGTTCCTGAAGCAGATTCAGACCATCCTACAGCCAGAGTGGGTATTTCTCAGTTCCAGTGAAGTCAGCAGCAAAATCCCATTCACTTGATGGCAGAGGGAAGAGAGGAATTCAAGCCCGCCTTTGACTGCAAGCGAAAGGAACCAGCTCCTTCTGTACATGTACGCATATACAGCGCCTGGCACGGCAGGGCATGCCCAGTCACCACTGCTGAGTAAAATCCAGAGTAATAGCTACTTTCAAATAAGGCTTGGTTTGTTATTTTTTTGAAGGAAAGGGAGAAAGACAACAGAAGATTATTTAGAATATTCTGTGCTTAAATGTGTAGAGTATTTTACAATTTGAAAGCATGGTAGAAGCACCAATTTGATCAGTCCTGGTAGCAAACAGGCTTGTTAGGTTTCCATTGCTGCTCCAAAGGCAAGGATACAAAGGCACCGAGATGTTTATGTGAGAATTTTCAAAAGGATCAGTGATTTTGAACCCCCACCAGTACTGGGCTCTGACATTCAACAACATTCAGCAGACATTTTCTCCTGCCACTTCTCAAAAGCCAAATCATAATTTCCTAGAAAAAAACATGTTCTCTTTTTTGCCCACTTTCCATGAAATAACATTTGCCCTCAAGCCCAGAACAGATCATATTCTGTCCCACGTCAGCCACAGATTTAAAGTTCAACTTCTGCATAAATGAAATTGTTGAAAAACCTCTCTAAAGGAAACTCAAAGCTACCCACCTACAAGCACATTCATGAGAAAAGGAAAGTATTTATACACAGAAGAACTACTAAATTTCTGCATTATCAAAGGTCAACTATATTTTTACTGATTTCTTGAACAAGTTAAGAGGTCATATCCTAGGCACATTCCAGACATTTCAAATATAGGCATTACAGGCTGATTTCAGTGAAAAACTGCAGTGGTGGGAAAGAGCTGTAAATAGGGCTGTATCCCATACAAGCCACAGATCTGTCTTTCTGTGAAGTACAGAGTGTGTAGGAAAACTGAACACCTTTCAAAAGCCTATTTACCAAGAACACTACAGTTTGTAACAGTCAGCTGCAGGAAACGAGAAGGCTCGTACACGGTGTAACACAAAGAACGAGCAGGCAAAACAGCAACAAGAGAAAAAAAGAGCATGCTGCATCATGCTTGACACATCCTTGACTTCCATTCAAAATGAGGGTTCTTGAAGGATTTTATTTGCCAGAATGCAGAAATGCACAAGACATCAATTGCAAAGGACTGAATTCTGTGAATTAGCAACTTCAAGGCAGACCCAAAGCTTGCTGAAGTCAGTGAAAAGATGCCTGTCAACCCAGTGAGCTTTGTTTTAGGCTCCAAGTAAATACAGATAATAAAAAACCCTACGTAACACATCACCAAATACATTTTCCTTATTTCTTCACAGAAGTTTTGTGTCACTTCTGATCTCCAACAGTATTTTTGCACAGAAAAGTCAAGGAGAACAGAAGCATTGTGGGGAACAAAACCCAAAGCTTTTGCAGCCAGAAACCTTTAGTGTCTGTTATAAAAATATTTGCTGAAGAGTTAGAAGCAACTGCTTTTTGGGGACAACAGTTTAAAGATCGGATAATTGTGATATAAAGCAGTTCTATAACTATTTGCACTGCCCGACATCACGGATATACCAACCCTCCTATTGTAAAGATGGAAGCTAAAGTAGAATAAACTCACCTTGTTTCCTGGTCTGTGTAACCTGAAACGATCATCTTTCATCAGGCTGGCTAATATCTTCTCCATCTTTATCTCTGAAACACTGAAGGAGCAAAGACAAAAAATTACCGTTTCTCCTACTTTTCAAATACAGCATGGAGCAAGCCACAGGCTGATAACGGATAGCAAAAAGACTGAGATTTACACATTCAGCTTAAGAATTTATCCCTGAAATACAGGAGGTCTTATCCAGACACTCCACAACCCTAAAAGTGTAACTACTGTAAAATCTCAACCCCATCTGAACTGGTGCTTTCACTGGAACACAGACACAATTCTACTAAAAATCTTGTCACCGTTACAGGTCACCAACTCGCACTTCAATTCTAACAGAGTATCGAAATAACTGAAAGTCTCCTTGGTTCTCAACAAGAGTAATTGATTAAAGAAAAAATTTAGGCCTTTAATTATGTTTCCGTTGTTTTAATAATTTTTCTTTCCTTGCACTGAGAAGCGCCAAGACAACTGGCAACCATTTGGTTATGTTTTCCATTAAAAGAAACTCAAAGCAGAGCTGAAGCAGCTCATAACATTAATGCTTCTTGCAGACTTGCTTTGTAACTGTACACAGTAAGATCTGCAACCTCCACTTTGAACCCACAGTGTCAAACATTTAATTGTACGTTAGATGCCACGGGCAGGGAGCAGAAGGTGTCTGCATTCGGTTGCTTGTGGAAGTGTGAGCTAGAGACTGACAGACATACACACACAGGCTGGCAAGACGCCCTCTGCTTACTCTGCTACCTCTACATCTAGTCTCCCCCCAAGCTGAACTTCCAGATTCTCTGGAATCAGACTTTGCTCAACTCTCATCCGAAGGAACAAAGTGGTCTGATGTTTACACACATTGTTTTCCACTCATGTTAGCGCCCATGCTCCCAAAACTAAAGGGCTAAAACTAAAGCTGTTTAAAGACACAGCTCCTTCCTCTCATAGTGACTCAAGCTCAGAGGGTAACAAAAGGATCCCAAGGATCTTTTCCTATCAAGCCAGCTCTCCCACAGCTTCCTTCCCTCTGGGCACCTCATCGCTCTTTCCCACAAGTTCTTACACCATTCCAACTTCTTGCTGCGTTGCTTGGGTCAAAGCTCAGAGACACACTTCCTGATGGACACATTCACCATTCAGAGCTTCAAAAGCCACCTCTGACACCAAATACACGGTTTGATTTCCTTCCCCGTTCTGAGAACTCGCCTTGCCTCTCATCTGAAGTGTAAAACCGAAGCCCAGCCCATTAGGGACCCCACAGCATTTTTTTTAAATACAGGAGACTCAGTCAGCTGTCCTAGCCAGGCTTCACACTGGGCATTTATTTTCATTCTGTCGACTCGCATTCCTCCTGTAGATTCAACCAGATGATTTATTCCCCAGTCCTGCCTGCACGACACTGCTGGCTACTGCTATGGCCCAGATACTGGAAATGCTTACGAACCTGCTTCATTTTAAAGCGAGTGGTCCTACTTCCAGGTGCATTTACAGGGGGCTAGAAATTCTTCCTCCTCTTTACCACTGTCTTGCGGGGCACACGCACACCAGGTGACACAGTACAGGAACAGCTGTGCAGCTCCAGGCCATCAATATCACAGCTGCACCCAAACTGGGTCCCATTTCCTAGGGAATTACTCAGATCACAGAATCACAGATCACAGAATAGTAGGGGTTGGAAGGGACCTCTGTGGGTCATCTTAGTCCAACCCCCCTGCCGAAGCAGGGTCACCTACAGTAGGCTGCACAGGATCTTGTCCAGGCGGGTCCTGAATATCTCCAGAGAAGGATGATAAAATGAGAAAGATTATAAAAGCTGAAGCTCGTGGGCCCAAATTTTCAGCAATGGGCAAAGGTCAGCTCTAGAAAAGAGATTCTTTTCCTTTTTATACCAGAATAAATCATAAATACTGCATGGAAGCCAAGGAGTTCATCTGGGGTTACATCAGTGTAAGGAAGAGAGAAATCTTGGGGGTCCACACTTCTCAGACAGTCCCGAAGATGTATGTGGTTTCTGGAAGGAAGCACTGCTGATATTCTTCAATTTGTAAAGTTTAGAAAGAAATTGTAACTACAAGGATATCCCCTTTCTTTTCACTCTGAGATCTCTAAACACCTGGTTAGAAGGAATAGATGAATCTTTGCCATACTGTGTTAACAGGATACCATGATCCTCAGCTGTCCCCCAGTCCTTCCCAGTTAAAGTGACAAATACCTTTCTTTACTTTTGCAATCTGACTTTTCAACCTCAGCCAGCTCATCACTGCAGCATAAGGAAAGGAAAAGAGATGGTCCAGAGAAACAGCCATCCAGCCTGGAATGTACAGGCCAGTGTTGCCACAAGATCTCCTCCATGGGAGAAAAGCCCCATCACTGTGCAGCTGGGAGTCCCGATGTCGCAGATTCCTCCACAGAGGATGCAGAGAAAGGAGGGGGGGGGTGATGGGGGAGAAGGGGAAATGGAGCATAAAAAGACAACTGAGGGTTTCTCTGTCTGTTTTTGAAAAGTGTAACAGTAAATTAAAACATAAACGGCAACCACTTAAGCAAGAGAAAACTATGCCTCCCCTTCCCCCCTCCCCCCCCCCCCCCAAGGTTGCTTTGACACCACTATGAATGAAAACGTCAAACCTTTGACATTGATTTGCCTGAGACGTCACCCCCTCTCCGGTCCCCCTCCCGGCTGGCGCGCTGCCAGCTCGCAGCCGAACAGAAACGTGAACTCGGTTCACAGCGGGGAGCATCGTGTGAGGGGAGCAGGGGAGGGGGGCAAGCACAACCGGAGAGAAGGCAGAGAAACGACTCGTGCCTTCACGGTGATGCGTTTTCCTTTATAAATTAGTTAAGCCACCGTTAGGAGATAAAGAAATTATCTGATAGCTGTCGAGGCAGGCGCTGCTAGATTGCAGCTGAAGGATCTAAAAGAGACGTAAGGGGAAAAAAAAAAAGTGAACCTCACTGACTTTCTTCTGCTTATTGCCTCCTCCCTTTAAAGGAAAATCTGTTAGTTATGCTTAAAGCTGAGATGGAGCATTTTGGAGTCTAACCTTTTTAAAAAAAAAGAAAAAAAACCCAAGAAAAAAGGAAAATAAGGAAAGAAAAAAGAAAAAAAGAAAAAAGAAAAGAAAGAGGAAATGTACAGAAAACCTGAGTGTGCATGTGCGTGCACACACGCGTTTACAGTTAGGTAGAGGAACCACAACTTCAAGCCACACAAAGACCAAAAAAAGTTGCAGAGAGCGGCATGCAGCTTCCTTGCACCCCAATGGGAATTGCTGATCTCAGCAGAGCCAAAGCGAGATCGTTTTGGCAAAGGCTAACGCTGCTTTTCCACAGCGGAAGCCAAGGAGAGGCTTCAGGTACCGGTGAAAATTAATTGCGAGCGATTTCCAATTTCAAAGGCAGTCATCCCTAATTCCGAAGTGAATTTTCATCCAGGAACAAAGCCACGTCTGCTCTCATTACTTCCGACTCTCAACATTTCTGGACTTGCTCCCATGCATGCTGGGGTGGGTGGAGGGGCTTAAGAACAACTCTGGGTCAGATCCTCACCTAATGTAAATCAGCACAGCACTGCTCATTTACACCACCTGAAGGCTGCAGGGACCCGTCTCATGCTTTGTCTTCTTAGAAATACATATTTTATGAAGTATTTACATTTCAATAAACCCAGTGTGACTTTCATTCAAAAAAGAAAAAACAAATTAAAAAAAAAAAAAATCACAACACACACTCATCCGCAACAAAAACCAAGAGATTCAAAAATTAAGCAAGGAATAAAAAAAATGCAAACTCCAGTAACTTGTGCAGTCCAAGTCAAACGCTACAAAGACTTAGGATAAAGAAACCAAAATTATCAGTGCTTAAGAGGATCAGTGACAGTCCAACACACGCTGCCTTTCGCCCTTGCACTGAATTAAATTGTCAGGATTATCACCATACTGCTCTGTTTATGAAGGGTAACAGCAATTTGTGCTGATGGCACTCGCTGCCTTTAGCTTCAAGCTGCCTTCCTGCATCTCCTCTGTAATTCATCAGCTCTCTTTTCTATCCCGTTGTCCCTTCTCACTCCATGCACTACTGTGTGGAAGAGCCGAGGACGCATGACTGCAACCAGGCCGATTCGCCCACCCATGCCAATTAGACACTCATTTTCTTCCATCTGAAGACAAGGGTCAAGGAAGGCAAATTACACTCCTTTTTTGGCAAGTCCCTTACCTGCAGGGCAGGGCATTTTATGAAGAACATAAACCAACCAAACAAGAAAAGACAATCCTCAGAGCTGTTTGGCTGTACTGATTTGAGAAGTGGAGGAAAAAACAAAATTAAATAAACCTCCCTCTGCTCATGCAGCAGTCTTCCACAGATTCCTGAAGAACAGTGGCTAGCTCAACAACAGGTCTCCTTAGCAGATATAATTGCCAGTGTGAGTGACACTGCTCCTTAAACTTGTACAAAAACAACAAAATTGGATAAAAGCATTAACATTTAAAATTAAAAAAAGGAGGGAAATTTCCTTCTCCTTCCTCCAACACTTCCAAAATATTACAAAATAGAAAAACAGAACTTTCCACTTGGAGTTAAAAATTCACAATTATGTGGGATTTCACCTTTAAATGTCAGTGCTGTTTGTTACATGAAAAAAAACCCCCTGTCAGCTTAGCCCTCCACGTCTTGCTGGTGTCTGCTTAATAGATAGTTACCTGGGATGATGGATGGCTCTTTGTTAGACCACTAAATGGCTCACAGCCTAGAATAAGCCTGTATTTACTGCCAACATTTGTTTGTTTCAAGGATGCAAAACCAAATTCGACTCCAAGTAGCTCCACCCGACATAAACACAAGAAATAAAAGAGAACTAATTTGTGCGTGAGTTTACAGGGCTCCATCAACACCAGCACAACACTACAGGGACTCTACCCGGCTGCTGTTCTGAAACGCTGAGAGACAGCAGTGCAGGGAGCAAGGGGAGTCACATATATCCAGCTGACTGCCGAGGAGGCTTGAGACCCGACAGTGCTCCCGACTACCAATGCTGAGCAGCGAGTTGTGTTTTCATCCACAAAAGGACCATGGTGCAAGCAGAGCTGGAGTAAAATCTCACCGCGTGTCAGCCACCAGGTAGCTGAATGCACGCCGGGCTGGTCCTTACCCAGCCTGGCTCGCTCTCCTGACCGTCTGCTCCCAAGTCCTAGCTAGAGCCGGAGTAAGAGAAGCTTTCTCAGCTAGCTTGGAAGCACACCCCACTTTCAGTCTGCAGAGTCCACCCCCCCTTATTGCCTCCCAGGACCATACGGGGCACTCACCAATTGCAAAAGCCTCTACTGTTACTGTCGCAAGCCACTTACACAACACATCTTGCCCAGCTACCTGCCAAATATGACCCACAGCTCGCTAGCTATTTCTCTGCCGGATCTCTCCTGAAGAGAAAGCACAATCTCTGACAATATGGTGCTACGCAGGCAGATGGCCACTTACCATTTGACAGACTCATTTGACTTGTGATCTCCACATAGCCACGATTTGAACCCAGGGCCAGAGAGGTAACAACCAAGTGCAAAGGATCTCCGACTACCGTCTCCTCTCTGCCCCTCACCACACACATTCACTCATGCACAATCTGTCAGGCTGATGATTTTCACACACTTTCGTTCTCTCCTTTTGCTAGTCTGGGGCCAGTCCTGGATCACAAGAATTAATAAATTCTTATTAAAACCTGCACGAGACACAGTCCCGCTGAAAGTGCCATGGAAGGTTAATTAGCAAGGATGAGCTGAAACTTTTGTTCGCGTTTCTGACTCACTTAATCTTGTGAGAAGCCAGCAAGCTGACATATTCTGCCTCCGAAGGCGCCAGGACAAGCAGGCTGTTCCCGTGACAGCCAATGCGAGCCGTCCTCCCGATCCGGTGGATGTATTCCGCAGGTGAAGCCGGAGCGTTATACTTCAAAAAGGGAACATGAGAAGGGAAAGGAGGAATTAACAGAACACAGCATGTTAATTATAAACGAGACACTCAGCCTGCTCATCTGAAACAAAAGGGATCTTCGCAAAACCCACATGCTGTACCTCCCTCGGAATTGGCCTGTCTATAAAGAGCCCATTGGGCTCGTCCCTGTAACCATCACTCAGCCCCCTCAGCCACAGCAGTTTTTGACATGTGAATGTGACACATTGGCCAACTTCCAGATAATAGGACAGTCTCACCATCTCAGTGTCTCTCTTTGCCTTTTACATTTTATTTCTATACAGGCACGTCAGGAACCTGTTTTCTTCCCTTAACAAAAAAAAAAAAAAAAAAAACCACCAAAAAAATCTCACTAAGACTTCAAACCAAACAACCCCCAGGGCTGCCCACACAGAGCGGGAAGCTGCCTCCTCTGCATTTGGGAGAAAAGCCATAAAATAGAAGACAGTGGATTCATATTTGGAGATGGGCTAAATTGCTTTGTTTTGATTAAAGCAAATCATAGCTGGATATTGGTTAGAAGAAATCCAAGAGAGATGAGGGAGTAAGAGCTTTCAGCAGTATATGGTACAAGTAGCAATCGTCTTCCCATGTACAACTATCAGGCACTACAAAAATGTTGCTTAAAGACCCTCTAATACAGCAGTGCCTCCCATTTACTTCACTGGGAATCAAAACTTCCCAGCCATTTGCAAGATCTGACACAGGGTGACATACTTCCCTCCCTTTAACCTCCCCCTATTCTTCCCCCCCTCCCCTCCTTCCTGTAAAAATGAACATGCACAGAGATACTGCTCAGAAATGAGCCCTCAGCAGTTTAACTGGAAAAAACCCAACAACCAAAGCCCACTCTAGTGTTTATACCTGTGCCCTCTGGCAAAGTTTCTACTGGCTAGAGGTGTGAGTAAGATGCTGTGAGCAATCTAATTGCTCCCTGCAGGTCCTTGCTCTTGGACACTGCTCTCAGGACAGCTGAGATTTCGCCTTCTGGACACACAGAAGTCTCCCAGGGCTTTAGGTAATTTGCACTGTGTTCTAACACTGGCAACTATACCTTTGGTTAAATTACATTAATATACAGATCTGGGAATTAAAGACGTCGCTTCCCCAGCCTTCTCCAACTAGCTAGCTGCTACACAATCTTTCTTTTTTAAAAACACAAAATTAAAACCAAATTTGTTACCTGAAGGGATAAGGTAGAAATTAAAAGGCTTTATTGAGGCTCTGAGCCCTGTTCTTTTTAGCCAGGTGTCACTCGATACATGAGAATCTGGATCAGTTTTTCCTCAATTCAATGAATCTTTTTTTAATTATAAATCTTTTATAAAAATGAAATCTGCTTCATGCCCCCAGCTCCCTATTTGAAACAACAGGCTGCTATTTTTAATGTTCAATCCATCTCCCTTAGTTTCTACTTTTTTCAAAGACAATATTTCTGTCAACAGCAATGCAGCAGTGCTGTTGCTTTTTCTTTTCAGGGAAAATCTGAACGATGCAGCTCTACTGAAAGCTGAATGCTTACAGCTACCCAGTCCCAACCCAGCAAAGCCTCACTTGAAACATTCAGTTATTGCACAGACACTATTGGGCTACTCAGTGCTTAACATTAGGATTGCACTCAAACTCCTCATGGAACTGCCTCCCCAGCAAGCTCAGAAAAGTAGAAACACAGAACTGCAAGCGAGATGGCCAGTACGTCACAAGAGTGGCTTCCTGCGGGGAAAAACGGAGGGTGTTTCCTCCCAGCCAGCGGAATATTATTACACAGCTGATAGCACTGGGGTTACTGAAGAGGAAAACAGACTGTCAGAACCAAAGGTATGACAGCAATGCTGCATCTTAGCAAAACCCTGAGTCCCAGTCCTGCAGTCAGGAACACATGGGTCTCCCACACCTATAGGCACCGGTACAAAGACCAGCAAACCGCAGAAAGAGGGTCTGGACTGGAAAGGGATTTCATCTGAGCAAGACTGCACTTCATACATACGTACGCATATACATACACAGCAAACCTACCTGTACGATCCACGTAACTTGAGGCAGGTCTAGTCCACGTGCTGCAACATCCTTTAAAATTAATAAGGAAATTACTTTAGTAAAAATGCTTTGGAGATATCAGCAAAGTAAGAACTCTTCTGGGATGGCAATTATGCCAGGAAACAACTGGCCATGGAAGTAAGAATTTCATGTGCCTAGTCTGGGGAGAGATGGACTGAAGGTCAGAAATAATGCTGAGGGTTTAAAATGCAAGGAATACTGTTAACAGACTAATGCAATAAAAAATAATCCACTACTATGGCCCAAAGCCTGGAGGATATAAAACCGCCTATTTCAGGAGAGCGGTGTTGAATTACAGCAGTCTGCCGTGTCCCTTTACGCTGTATCTGAGAGCATCATGTCTTCATGGCAGTGACACCTTCGGTTCTTCAGTCCGTTTCATTGATAAAGACAGATCTGCTTGTAGGCACCTACCACCCAAACAGTGAGAGAGGCAGAACCAAATCTCTGGAAGGCAACACTACTTCTGAGCACATCTTTCTCCACTAAAACCAGGCTGCTTACGATGAAAAGGAAAATGGCCAAGGATCCTAGGCCTTGCATGGCACGTCCAAATATGCACTGATCTCCATCTACAAATAACTAGTGGTTTCCTAGGTGATGGTCTGAAGCTGAGGAGCAGAAGACTTGCAGGTCACCTGGTCCTATGATAAAAGGCCAACAAACAATTTAGCAGAATCTGCAGGAAGCTGGAGTACAGCTCAACGAGAGGGGACTGCAGCTATCCCTTAGATTTTCACCAGTCTGGCTTTGATTTGGAGAAACGACGCTCAGCCCCGAAGAATAGAGTCTCAAGATGCTGTCAGGAGTGTTATTTGATGTGCCAGCTGGCGAGAAAACCCATCAACTTGGAGAAGGACTTGAATGAGACCCTTTAGTTATCCACAGCCAGTATAGCTCAAAAAACACACCCTTTCAAAGAGAAGAGAGAGTTTAAATACTGTTCAAAACAGAGAGAGAATGCAAACACATTTCAATCTCCTTTCTTGATTTTCTGTTCATTAGTAATGTCCTCACATACTCCTTGGATTTTACATTCACCACGCGCAATAGCAGAGCAGGTGTGCAGATTTAACTCTGTTAGGAAATGTTTTGGAACACATGTATCTTTTAGCTAGTTGCAAAATAGAATATATTAAGAACGTAAGCAGGAGCTTAATGTACTAAAAATGTGTCAGCCACCCACTGAAGTGTTTTCATGCAACTCCCACACACGTTAAAAGGCTGGGAAGCTGATGTTTTGGCAGCAAAGGCCTTCCCATAAGCACTAGCCAGGTTGCTTTGTGGCTCCAACTGCAGTTAAAGAGGAGACACTTTCCACAGCGCCCACTCTGAAATAACACACACTTTCGCTCCAACACGCTCATTAAGAAATGACTTGTTCCCAGAGTCAGAACGAACAGATGTACAAAAAGCCATTTAAAGGAGGTTGGAGAAAATAAATCAAGAGAAGTTGGGGAACGTGTACAGCAGTTACCAGGATAACAAGATTATAAACTCTACAGCACGATCAGACAGGAGTGCTGACGTCTGATTCCGATCTGGCTGGCTCTGTTACACACTACCGTGCTGACAAGTCTTTGGTCTTTTCCTATACTGTGCTCTCTCTCCCACACAGCAGTCTAGGAAAGGCTGCGTTCGATGACAGGGCTCTGACCTTGGGCCGGGGTCAGTTTACCCAGTAGTAACAGATAATAGATAAATTATCTGCAATAACTGGTAAACAGATAGCTAAGCCGTTCCTGCGGTCAGGAGTAGACACCTCTGACATGCGGAGAAGCAGACGGCAGGGGCAGGAGCCATCCCTCTCATCTATCTGGATTCTTTCCCTCCTCTTCTAAGACACCTTTTCTCAACACCTCTGGCTGGGAAACTACTGCCGCAGACAGTATTGTTCTCATGTGCATTTGCCAAAGCAAGCAGGAAAGTTGAAAAGGTTAACCGAAAGCCTAATAATTAGCCAGGGACAATGTGTTAGGAGGAGACTCTCTCCCATCATCAGCCTTGTATTCACTATTGCTTTCACAATGCCACCAGCTCCACTCAGCTGTTACTGACACATCTCAGCAGCTATTCTCCCGGGGTTTAACTTGGCTTTCTTTCAGAACTGTCTTGGGATTTACTGGTAATTGGAGTGTTTTGCAAACTCTCAAAGATTCCTCAGTATCAGTCCACCTGCGTCTCCTGTAGCTCCTCTTCCTCAGAGACCCTAGTAGCCAGCAGCAAGGCAGAACTAGGATAAAAAGTTTGAGTTGATTGGCTTTCCTCCGCTGGCAGAGCCCATGAGCTTCTTGCTTCTCAGATCTTTAGAAAAATACTTGTGGGTCACCTTACCAGGAAAGAGAATACAACTCAAGCAACAATTATCCAGTTTTACTAGCACTACATTTATTCCATACACAGAAGCACCAACCTGCTGCCAGTGCTTTCGAGAAGCCCCATAGACTTCCAATGCACCGTTCCTTCATTTCCACTGCCTCAGACAGCATTCCCCTTTCCATGCATGACCTCACACCACCACTCCTTAATAACAGGGAAATCAAGAATATGACACCTCAGCAGGTCACTGCTGATTCCTTTCAATGGGCAGTGGAAGGGAGAATTAAGCGACCCGTCTCACAGGAGCAAGGGGAAATAATCTACACCAGTGCAATTTTAAAGAAAACCCAGATGCCAAACAAACGCCATTCTCTGAAGCCTTAACCGTGTTCCTGCCCTGATCCCAACTGCAACCTGCAGAATGGCACAGTATCAAGGTACAATCCACCTAAGGACCCTTAGAAATACTGAAATTTCTGCTTCTAACAACTCAGGTTACCAGCCTGTTTTCGCAGTGGTGGGGGCAAGGGAATGGAGGGCAAAAAGGCCACACTGAAAGCGAGGCTTGTCGCTGCAGAAGATCAGAACCACCACAGCCACAGAAGTTTTGCAAGGGCCTCGGTTTGCTCAGTCCCTCTCACACAATCTAATTAGGGCAAAGGAAATTGCTAAAGTTGCTTTTGAAAGACACTCAATGGTGAGGTCTTGAAGGCCTTGAGCTTGACAATTGGCTGCCTACATGAGGCCTAGAAGTACAGATGGAAGGCAGCTTGCTCAGGTGCCAGGCTGTCAGTTGGATTAAAATGACTCATTTATTTACCAAAGAACCTCACAAAGTGCTTTAGCTAACAGGCAGAGAGGGCCTAACGGCTCTCCAAGCTGGGGAAGAAGCTCTCGCGCCTTCCCGGCCTGCCAAAAGTCATTACTGCCGAGTGTGGAAAGCCATCAGCAGGGTAGAGACCCCCGTCGGCAGGGTGACAGATTGGGCTGCGTAATCAGAGGAGGAAGGAGAGAGCACAGAAGCTGTCAGAGGCGAAAGCTCTTGGCTGGGGCCGCCAGAAAACTGGCAAGATGAGTTAGCGTGACTGAGTAAACAGCAAACAATCTCCAAATGATCTCTCCTCTCTCCCTGGAAGAGATGAACTTGTTTAAAAGGCACATCCCAAAGGAAGCCGCAAAGAACTTCAGTGAAGGAGAGAGAAATAAATCTGGATGAGACCCTCTGAGATACATGGCCCTTCTTTATTTTGTTGTCTGCCAGCTTATACTGTCTGGCAAAAATATTTTATGGAATATATTAATATACATATGACATAGAGCAAATTAATAAAAGGAACAGCAGGTCTCATTGCCTACTAGAGCGGAAAGATGGGTGGAGAACATGGCATAAGGGACAAGGGAAGGACAGCAACATTATTTGTGTCGCTCTTTTGTGAGCCAGGTTTCAAAATTTTGTGGGCACAAAACGTGATTTCGCAGTGAAAAGAACAGCACCATCTTTCTGCAAAACATTTTTGCTGATAGGAAGAAAAGTGTCAGAAAAAGCAATGCCCTCGGAGGCAGGAGGTGGTCACAGTGCCTGGCTGCCCTTTGGACATCTGCGCTGGGGAGGCACCTGTAATGTGGGACTAGCGCAAAGTGTATCTCTATATTAAGGTGTCCATATGGTCCCCATTACTGTGGTAACAGGCCACCTCCTGGTTTCAATGCATTTGTCCTCCCAACATCTCTGTAAGATAGAACAGTGCCACTATCCCCATTTTACAGATGGGGAGCTGAAGCACAGAGAGATTTTGGACTCAGACACACAACTTACTGTGCTTAACGTGCTAACCATGTGCCAGCTGAGCCACAGTAACCGTAACCGTCAGGATTTGCATCCCTGCCTTGCAGTAAATGCAAAGTAGCTTAGACTGAAATGAAGGAGGGTTACGATAAACGCATTACCTCACACTACCCTCTTCATGGCAATCTAGGTTAATTCACACTACCTCCCATTTATGACAGGTCAGGAGCAAACACACAACCATCACTGCTCAGCTGACATGCTGCTACTTGCCTTGTCATCACAATTCCACATCCACTTGCACGGAGTCTCTAGCATGGCAGGAATCACTCCAGCGTCTCAAGAGGGGGATCCCCTCCACTGGGATTTCTTTATTCAACTTATTCTTCTTCCTACCTTGTCAAACAGCTGTGCGTTTCCTGGCAGATTTTTCCAGCCACAGCCTGCATTTCCCCTTTGAACGGTCTCACCCAGGAACTGATATCCCAGTGGTTGCAATAATTCTGCTTTCACTTTGTCTAAAATTGATCATTTGTTGTCTTTCCAAACTCCTTAAACTGAACTTTCAGTAACAAGATGCGTCCCTGAAATTTCTCAGTTATCGACAGCATCTGCGTGAAGGATAACAAAGCTTAGCTATTCATTATTTAGAATTTACCAAACATTTTTTATCTTCAAAACATTTAATTTACACCACTGAATGATTTAAGCTTTGCTATCCTCCTCAGGCGAGACACTTAAGTATTACCTCTGTATACACGGAAACTAAGTTATAGTTACACTTATGCATTGCAAAGACGCATTTTGACCTTGATCAAACCATTGAAAGGCTGCACCCACAAGCAGGACCAAGACTAGCACGTAACAAGTACAATTTTACAGGTGATACAATATATAATCTGGCAACGCTAAATCAAACACTCCTATACACATGGCAGTCCTAGTTTCAACTGCAGGTATAAAAATCTAAAAAAATTCAGCCCTCCCTCTGAAAAAAACTGCAACTAGTTTCCTTTAAGAATAATGTGCTGCAAGAACAGGAGTCATTTCAGAGCTGGAGAGGGTTTCTCAGCTCTAATTACTCCCGATCGCTGTAATTTACAAGTTTGCAGTGGGTAGAAATCGCCAAGATTCACACATTTTCAGATCAACAGCTGCCACTATTAGAGAGCAAATCGTGCAGCCTTCTGCACCACTGCAGCAGGCTAGCTGTGGCACCGACAGGTCAGAAACGAGAAGCGGAAGGTGCCACCACAACACAAGGGTGCCAGCAAACTTCAGTAGAGGACAAGAGTTTCTCCCTCAGCACCCCTGAAGGAAGCTTGAAGGGCAAAGCATGGAGAGCAGCAGAGCATGTGCATTTCTAATGACACCATTCTCTGGTCGGGCTTCCCTTCCATCCCTGCAGGTTTTTGTTTTTAACCTTGGGGTAGTCATTAAGATGGGAAATATCACATTACATCCAATTTACCTGGCAGTTATGGGGCATACTACAAATTAGGATTGCGTTCTACCGACTGCATGCAGAGGGCAAGGTTCCAGTTTCAAATGAACCAATTTTTCCAGACATAAGACCATGCAAAATACTCAGAAGCCTCTTGTACAAGACATACACTCTTTTTGTATATGCACCTTTCAGCAAAAGATCATATAACAGCTTCCAAAGAGGGCACCACTCCTTACTGAGCATGTGAGAAGCAGAAAAAGGAGATGACTTTCCTCAAGGTCAGACAGTGAGCTGGAACTAAAGCTCAGTGCCAAATCCTCTGTTCTACCATTAGGTACCAGACAGGCCCATTAGCATGGAGCTGCGAAGGACTCTAAGTTACTTACCGTGCAAAGCAAGATGCCGGTCTTGGATTTTAGGAACTCCTGGAAGACCTCTGTTCTTTCCTAGAGAATTGAAACAGAAAAATGAAGAGAGTACTTCTGCACATCATAATCAAACAAAGAAAATTAGCTAATGTAATAATTTAACAACTCTGCCTCGTTCACTGCATCACGTACAGCTTCAAAAGCAAAGGAATTGACTTCACGAGTTCCAGCCAGACTCTTCCTGCAAATAGAAAAAAAATCTATGGCTTACAGATGTGGTCCCAGGTAGGAAGGCACAGTGTCTGGGGCAAGCCTGAATGCATTTGGTCAAATCAAAGCAGCCCACAGCTCCATGGTTTGCACAGAAGCATGGCCTGTGTATGTCAAAAAGCAGCAGTTGTTTTACGAGGGGGTCCACAAAAGATTAGGCAGCATCAACAGAAGCACTGGCATACTTTACGGGCAACACAGGCTTTTATGAATGCAAGAAAAAGCTGGACATCTTAACTGCCGTCTGTCCAGTCACACAACGAGCAGGATAAGCCCATTTTGTTGACACAGCGATATAGTCACATCACAAGAGATCAGCCTCATCATGTGCCCAATGGGGCATGCAGACTGTCACTGGACTGACTGCATAATTATTAAGTATCGGGGATGCTCAGCTGCGCAGCTGCTCATGTGAACTGTTGTGGGGTAAGTCTTCTAAGGAACAGGGCAGGAGAGACGAAACCTTGGTCAGAAGCCCCTGCCCAAGAGGGCAAGGAGGCAGGGCTCCTGGGCCCTGCAGGTAGCTGCCACAGAGCTCGCAGGGCACCCTCCCATGGCCTTCCCACAAGAAAAGCCCTCGTACTGGTAAGAGCCACCAATGGGGCTGCTGAAACCAGGATGGAGGCCATTCCCTCCCACGAGTGTCAGAGGCAGGCGATCCTCAGCCTTGTCCTCCTCGCTGGTCTGCACCAGCAGAATTCCTGCAGCCTCCACTCCTAACCCGAGCTCAGGCTCCCAGGCAGGGCTGTCAGCCGCCCCCAGATCCCAAATCACCCTGCCAGCCATCTTTGCAGGAACGTGCCAGCACAGCTCCTCACTTACCTTCACAAGCCTCTTGCTTTGTCAGTCCCAAAACCTTCCTAAACAAACTCCAGTTATTTTAACTAACTACTTTGGGGTGTGGTTTTTTCTTTATAAAAGCAACAGAAACTGATTCTCCAACTCATATCAACGATATCTGCTATCACACAAGACAATCTCTAGCACTAGTAACTGAAGGCCTCAGTAGCATTCGGTCTTTGCTTGCCAGTACCACCTATCGACTCACACTCCCTCTCCTTAGCCGTGGGAACAACCGCACGCTCACACTCCCTTGATCGGATCCCATTTACTCTTTCCCTTTTCAGAGCTCAGAACATCTCTGGTCTCAGAAACACCATACCCATTTCCTTCCTGTCCCTTTCGCTTCCTCCTTCCAAAATATCCTTGTTTCCATGTTTCAAGCCTTCCTCCTCAGAGTTCTAGCCAGGAGTTAAGTGAATGTCCTGCTATGTTGATGATATAGAAGAAATCTTACATACCTGGCTCCCAGCTAGAGGTACCGTTCTAAGAAAGAAGGGAAACTTGGGCCTTGCTGACACACGAAACCCTCTGCTGACAAAAATTTAAGAAGAGAGCACGCTGTATCTTGTTGACAATGACAGCAGCCGTGCTCAGCAGTACCATATGGGATCCACAATTTAGCTCCATTAATGCTCTTAATTTGAAGACATCAAGCACTAATTACACACTGGGTACTAAAAAGGCAAAACCCTTCCCCTGGTGCCAGCTACTTAGTGGTGTTCTGTTGGCTTAACAGCTGGTCAGGGTAGAGTTGGGCCAGACCAGGCCTGCTCACTCGCTCAGGCAGGCAGGCTGAGGAAAGGCCAGACTGCAGGGACAGCAAAGCACATGTTTCTGGTCTCCACAGGATGGGAATGAGTGAGAAAAACAGTGGCTCTTCACCTCTTGCTTCATCAGAAGAGCGCCATTCATTTACCATCTCTGCTGTGCAGCTCAGAGTAGAGTGGTAACTCTCTCCATCACAGACCACGGGCAGGATCAGGGGCTGAGCTTTCAAGTGAGGTTCTCAGCTACTGAGAGAAATGCTGCAGTGACAGTTCATTTGACCCTCTTCTCCTGGCCTCTCAGCCTCTGTAGAAAGCTCCAATCTCATCATCTAGGCCTATCCAGCCAAAAACCAGACCTATTCTGGGGTAACCACTGTTATATTGCTACTATTCCATCCCAGGGAAGAGAGCAGTCTGTCAACTCACTGTTCTTCAAAACCAAAGCCACACTGCTCCAGCCTTATCTAATGGGGGCCACTTCTTGGGCAGTAATATTTTGGGGCTTGGATGATGTCTTCCTTTGGCATTAAAAGCCTGTCTTGACTGCATGAGAGAGAACCATGGATACATAAGTGGTTTAAGTGCATCCACTGGGAATACAGAACGGCTGCCTCAGCCTGCTGAAATAACACCTCTTGCCTCTTCAGCTGTATTTTTCAGATATAGCTACCAAGGTATTTTCCAGAAGTGGGACAATATTCTTATTCTCATTAGCAGATGGAAGAGTGAGGCCCCTAGAGGTGAAATGACTCTCTGTCCTCTCTTCTGCTCTCCTCCCCAAAATAACCACGTAATAAATCATAGGGAATAAGGAATAAAACTGTGTATCCTGACATTTTCAGAATGCTTACTTCCTGTTCCATGTTGCCGTGCAGTCGTAGAAACTGTAAGCATGAAGAGGAGACAGATGAACGCCCAGGTTGTTCTGACTCTAGCCCTCCTGAAAGGACCTTCAGAAGGAGCTCATAGTGGAATTCCACTTGCTCACAGCTGGAGAAAAAGATGATCATCTTGTGGTGTTTTTCAAACTGCAAGAAAACCAAGAAAATTGCACATGACCATTTCCACAGGCCTCTCCCAATTCCCTGAACATTATAAGATCTAGGTGGCTTCCACTTCTGCAGATATGATTATCTGGGAAAGGATTACGGAGCTTTTGACACCAAATAGTGAGCCCACAAAAGAAGTACAAGTGCATGCTGCACAGGTATCCCACTGCCAGCATGAAAGACACAACAGCACCTCAGCTCTCTTATGGCTCCTTGTACATTAGCTGCACTTCAAAGCCCTAGATCTAACCCACGCTATCCTTCACATTGTAATAGATAAAGGAGTTAGAAAAGGCAAAGGGGCTACTTAGTAATATAAATGTAAACAGTCTCACCTTGCATTTCTCAAGGATAAAAGCTGCTAACGTGACAAGCCTCAATTTGCTGGGGACCATCATGACATACTGCTTGAGCTTCTCCGGAACAGCAAAGTTTTCCTGCTCCATGCAGTCTGATGAACTACTGGCTTGACTATCCAATTGCAATGCTGGTTTGAGTGCCTTCTGGATTTCATCTGCTATGGAAATGCTGATGGGATCATTCAAACTGATATCAGCCAGCCGTGTTACTCCTAAATCACAGAAAATGAAAAATACACGAGGTTCAGTCTGGGACACTGCTTGGGAGGGCGATGATAGATTCACGTTAAAAAAACAACTAACGCAATTCCAGTGAAAAGCAGTGAAGGGCAAGGAACAAATGAGCCATGCCTCAGACGCTGACAGAACACCTCCACAAACCTCAGGCTTTTCGGGGCTTAGCCAGGCTTAGTTGCTGTGGACTCCACCAAAAGTATCACAAGACCCTACTTCAGCCAGCTGTGCTATTTTACACTGCGTAAATGTCTTGACCAGATAAAGAACAGGACAGCCAAACGCTGCCTAACTGTCTGTGTGGCAAAAAAACAAACAGATCTTCACTCTATCAAGAGTGCAGGAGTCATGAGGCCTAGCTCAATTCCTGCCTCAGCAACTGAGTTCTTGTATGATACTGAGCAGATCACACAAGAGCTGTCCCGTTCTTTTGTCAGCTTTTTGCCTTAATTTTATATTTGGAAAGCAAACAAACCAACCAGTGCTTCCCAGGTTCACAGTGACTTTGCTCTGGAATTTGTGAGACGTATGTAAGAACCATGTAAGCACATACACTGACAGAAATTCCAGTAACAAAGGACAAGTATCATAAGCCCAAAGAAATCAACAGGCATTATTCTACTTCTGCAAAGGGCTTCAGATTGGGCTGGAATATAATCCAACTCAGTCAACTATTTTGCAGTTGCCTGTAAATTATTCAACTAGAAGAGACACCACCTGCCTATAACCTACCTTCTGTGAGGGTGGCTGAGAGCAGGACAGTCTGACGTGTCTCTCTCCCGGCATTTAAAGCATTGAGTATCACAGCTACATCCTTCTCAAAGCCCAAGTCCAGGATCCTACAACAACAGCAGAGGTGCTGAAAGATGGTGTAGGAAGGAATGAGGAGAAAGCCATAATGCTACATGAGCCGATTAGGAATAGGGGAAGTGTTAGAGCTGATCAGGTCTTTGTTCCATCTAGCCAGCTTGGTGTTCCACACTCAACTTTCACCAGGGTCAGACATGTCAAAAGACACTGAGAGAATCTTGGCAATGAATAATTGCACAGTAATCTGTCCAAAGGGGACATTTCTTCCTAATCCCAGACATCTGGTGCTTGGATGAGGCCACTGAGCATGAATGGTTTAAGATCGTGTGCACACGCTCTCTCTCTTTTTTTTTTTTAATATTTTTTTAAATTATGATGCGGAGGATATAATAATTATTTTCCATATCTAAACACTTGGAAGTTTACCTGTCTGCTTCATCAATAATCAGCCACTGAGTGCGACGGAAATGAATACATTCTGTGGACTTGATGTGATCAACCAGGCGACCAGGAGTTGAAATGAGGATATTTATCCCTTTACGTAATCTGTTAAGGTTTAAAAGAAAACCCACAAATGAACAAAAAAAACAAACAAGAAAAAAGGAAAGAAAAAAAAAATAAAACCTACAGATTAGCAGTAACTCTGGAATAGGAACCCAAAGTGAGGAACTGGAACCTAGAGAATTTTTATGAAAAAAAATATGGGCATAGTAAAATTAGCAGGGATGGTACTTTCTCACTGATTAAAACTGAAACTTCTTACACAGCTAAATTTTATCCTTGATCATCACTGATACCCAGAGGCATACTCAGCAATACGGACAGGGTGGAAAAAAATATTAATAATAGTAAAAAAAAAAATCCTAAACCACCCAAGCTAGGTTTTCTTCTCTAATTCAGTACTTTTTTTACTATCAAGAGTAAACTTCTTTTGTGTATGCTTATATAGAGAGAAATGAAAATTCCATTTTGGATTACCAGCTTACAATTCAATTCAATTCTTGAAAAGGGAAAAGAAAGAGATTTTTTAACACCAGGAAATCTCTTCTCCAGAAAGCAATTTCCCCCATAACAAATACTGTAGACAGCACTCGGTGGTAAGCAAATACAGGTGTTTGTCAGAAGAGGAAAAAAAAATACTGACACAAGAGATCATCTTCTCAGAAGGCTCATCAACATTTTAGAAATAGATCCAACTGGGGGAAGTGACTGCTTCCTGCTGACCCAGCCACTGTGTCTGTATAAGATCCAGAGGGATCACAGCTTGATCCAAACTCACAATCCTCTCTCCCAGTAAGAAAAGCACTCTAAAGAAGAGTAACAGATAAAAACTCTGTAGAGCAGAAGAACCCAAAATACAATTTAAGAAGTTGGCTTCCTACCTGGCTTTTTCTGATTTTCTCTTTTCTCCCCCCATTAACACTCCAGGCACAATCCAGGTAAATGGCTACAGAAAGAAAAACCAAGACCGATATAGATTCTTCTTACTAAAGAGGCAGAACCTAATCCAAAAAAATATGTTTCCTGGCAAAAAGAGAAAGGACTGGGGCTGACAGCAGCACACATCTGATGTGATCTAACAGACAGAATCTACATGCACTCTCTCACCCACAGCTACATATCAATGGCACCTTTAGTTTTAGCCATGTAACTTGCTTCCCACATCATCTGGGAAGACAGAAATGCAGTCATTTTTACACCACTTCCAATCACATAATAATATTTCTTCTCCTTCTCCCCATGTAGCCTAAATGTTCAAAGACAAGCTACAATGCTGTTTCTTCATCCTGCCTTTAAGCAACATCTTCCTGTGGACCGAAAATTTAAGATAGACACAGGACCTACAAAGTTTATATATACCTACACAGACCTACATGCATGCACTCACCACGTCTGTGAACATTAAATGTCAGCCTCATTGATACTGGCAGGAGTTTCTGCCACGTACTTTAATCAAGTCCAGTCTTTTATTGAATCCAATCTTGCCCAACATTTACAGGGGAGATAATCAAAGCACAGTACTGCCACAGCCTCACTCGGGAGGAAATGCAGGACAGAAGCAGAGCACAGCTTGTAAGGATTGCACAAATGCGTGACTGGTAAATAGGCTTAAGTTTGCACGGGTCACTGCTTGCCAGAAACGCTCAAACAAAATAAGTTTCTACAAAAAGAGTTTCTTTTTAAGGTTTAAAATTAAGAAGATGTCGAAGCAAGGTCCAGGCAATGTAACCTCAGCAGTTGGCATTAGAGTAACTGTGTCGGGAACAGCTCAGCTAGCCTTTTCTCTCCGTAATTAGACAATCATATTACACCCTCCAGTCACCCAGCCCTTCCAAGGTCCAGTCAGACCATAATCTGAATCTTCTGCTTTGGGTCACTATGGCAGTTTATGCTGGACTTGATGCTTACTACTCATTACACGTAACAAAGAAAAATTAAAGGGGGGTCAGTCCAGACTTCATCCTTTGAAGGACATCAAAAGTCCACTCATAATAACCTCTAATTACTATGGAAGAAGACTGAAGTACTTCAAACCTCACCATGACACAACAAAATCTTACTTGGTAATTCCAGCACTAAAAAAGACTTGGAAAGTACCTTATTATTTCAAGGAAAAAACAGAAGAAGGAGTGGGAATATGGATTAGATGAATGATTTGGATACCTTCTAGCCCCATGGTAAGATACTCTGCCTCAATTAAAAAGAAAACACTACCATTTAATGATTTTCAAATTCTTCTAAATTCTCCAGCCATTCAACTGGCAAAGCAGTTCACCAAGTTCTACTCACCATCTGAAACCCACCTGTCTAGTACTAGTTTCAGTAAAACGGTACTCGTCATTGTGAGTTTCCATTCACAGCTCAGACTGAAACTATGGTAGGTACTTCTAAAAACAAAGTGTTCTGAAAAATCAACTAAGCTTGTTTATGAAAACATGTGCAATTAAGGTGCCATAATCAATCACTTAATTGTTCATGCAATAGTTTAAAACATGCCACAGGGAAATCATGCACTTAAAGTCAAACAGGTTTATCTTTAAGGACCATGTATCTTGCAGATGCTGGATTTCCTATAACATCCAGCTGAATTAACAGGAACTGAAGTTGCCTGGCATCTTACAACAAGTGGCTCAAGGAATAAGAAGAACACAGAGCACTGGATTCTTACCTTAAGTAGTTTCTGCATTGTATCAAAACTTTGAAGCGCAAGCTATGGAAATCAACAGAAGAAAGTGAGCTCTGAAAATGTCCGTAAACTACAAAGATGGAATACAAGCCCCTTGGGCTCACAAATCTGTAAGCTAATCTAATTATGCATACAATTAGAATTCTCAATACATCCTTAATTTTTCTTTCAGAAGCTACTTATTATTTTACTGTCCTGCATAATCCTTCTTCTATGATATTTGGATCTCTTGAAAACCCTGCCTATTGGTTCAGCTCCACAGCCAGCTCTCAGGACAACAGAGACTTCTGCTGGCTTCTGTGAATACCTCAGGGAGAAAACAAGCCAAAGCCACAGAAGATTTTGCTCCTTTGGAAGAATAAAAAGGGAAAATGGCACAATATCTGGAAGAAAGTCACTAGGAAAAGGAAACGCAGCCCAGAAGTTAGTTATCTTCTGGCAGTCAGGGCCAACCACACTACTTCCTCACGTGCCCCATGGAGTGATCATACCACTGGACCTTTCTACCTCTCTGTTTCTCAGTCAGCAGGACAGAGACGGTACGTACCGAGCTTGCAAACCTACAGGCCTGCTTAGTAGGAAGCACTTAGCTGCTGGGTTTCTGCTGTGGCACTGTAGGCAATGGAGAAGGACAACAGTGCCGCCCCAACTGCTTCGCAGAACGAGTGTGTGAGCAGGGCTTAGTTGTGGGAGTAAAACTATTTTAAATGCTCTGACTACACACGCTACATACTACTACTTGCCAAGCTCTCAAGAAAGGTCATTTATTTCAATACAAAGTGAAAGTAATACCAACTGTAATTACAAATTATCTTCATAAGTACTCTCAATGGCAGCCCTTTAAACAAGCTTACGAAGTTTCCTGCATGCTTAGTATTCATACAGCATCCTAGAGAGGCACTAAGTTTGCTACTGTAAAAATTTAAATAGCTTCAGAGCTTTCTCCTTTCACAGAACCGAGCTGAGATATTGCACTGCAGATTACATAAAATATTGTGCCCCAAACTAGATACCTGCAGTCAATTCTCCACATGGAAGTTATTATCATTTGACACACACACAAAAAAAGTTGATACCCTCCTCTGAAATTGCCTTTGCAATTGCAAATATAAATCAAATAGAAGAGAGTACAGGGGAGAAACCAACTCTTGGAAGCCTCATCTTCAGCACTCACTTATAGATTTGAAAAGAGGGCTTTAAAAGTGAAACATCTGTATAAAGCCAAACATTTGCAAAGCTGATTTCATTGGTTTTACTTACAGCCCCCGTGTGAGCGAGGCAAGCTTCACTGAGCTAGAGAGTTTCTCCAGTCTTCAGTACTATTTCCGACTGCATGAGGAAACCTTAAGAGATTCCTTCTTTCTTACTTTGGTACGGCACTGAACAAAAATGACAAGACGCGTCCAGAGAGCAAACACTCTTTCTGTGAGGGCAAGATCTGAGCAAAAGGACAATGTTTCCTAAGATGGCCCTTGGTGAACCCATGCCTGTACACTAAAAATCAGTGTTCAAACACTCAGATTCAGACAGAATCAGAAAGAAAAAACCACCTACCTCTCTTGTCGGGACTAATATGAGTGCATAAGGCCCATCACTGCGCTGCAAACAGAGAAGACGAGAGGTCCACTAAGCAGAATGCAGCACTGATAAACAGAGCACTTCCACGTCTAATGGGTATCAGCCAACAAAGTGAGTTCTGAAGGGTTTTAGTACAAGTTTGTACACAACCGTTTGAGGTATGCCCCCCACCTCAGCTTTTAAAAAAATCAGAAGTCTTTCAAATATCAATACTGCATTGCCTTCTCCTTCCTGCTTGGAAATCTGCTCACAGTCATACCCAGCATTTTATTACATACACATTTTGCTTCCCTCTTGTGTTTCTGAGTTGCAGAAAGACTCTCGTATTCGATGCACAGTAACAATCTGCAGGTAGCAGCTGCAGAAGGTACAATTCAGGACAGGCTGGAAACATTTCCACTCCTAAGGAAAGCCAGGACGATCTCTTTCCACAAAACACGCAAGAGATGACAGATCTGCAGCAGCACTTTCTGGTCAACCAGATGATCCAAACTGGGAGCAATCATCAAATCTCATACGTCGAAGATCAGAAACTGATTACTCCTAAAGACACGGCAGTAACCTTTGCTTTCAGTTCTCCCAGCTTCCAGAGCATTGCCTCTTCTGCACTCTACCTTCTCCAAATTTGACATTCTAGCCTACTGCATGAAGTAATAGGGAATGTGTAACATTGTTCTTGATTCATCTGTACCTCAGGAGTACAGGAACATCACATAAGCCACATGTGCAAATAAAGGGGGAAATAGGCTGCTTGACTTTCGTATCAAGAAGAGATAGTGACGACTACAAGATGAGCTAGATTTTATTTTTATTAATTTTAACATTAAAAGCAAATATAATTCTGTTGCACCTACCTGTATTTTGGTTTCCAATCCTTGCAAAGACTGTACAAGTGGAATCCCATAGGCAAGAGTTTTACCTTTTCAAAAGGAAGAAAATTGGAAGACTTTCCATCAAAAAAACTGTGCCAACTACAGCATTCCAGCAAATTAAAGTACCGCTCACCCTACCATTCTTAAACTGAGGCCAGAGACTGGAAAAGTTTTATTAACTAGAAAGTTTCCAGAATGGAAGACTGACAGGCAATGCACCAAAGGGTTAAATTAAAACACAAGAGGTGGTGGCATGCCACTAAGATCTATCTAAATACACATCCCCACCCACCCAAAGAAACGAGACATCCAGGTATAGTTTGCTGTAGAGCAAGCACATAAGTCTGTACGGTAAGAGCTGGTGCTGCCTCGCTCTGCTGGCCTCCTGGACCTGCATCCCCACACGAGCCTTGGAATAGGCCCACGGGCAACGCCTGGCAGCTGCACGTCAACATTCAGTCCCACCACTGCGCTGCTACAGAAGTTCGCACAGCATCTGTCCGTGTTGCAGCAGGCCCACGACAGGCTTCCCAGGCTATCACTTCTATGAGCTGTACTGGGAATGTCAGGTTTTCGTTCTGTATTTGGGATCCAGTTTAATACGCCCTTGGGAAGGGACTGACAATTAAATACTGACCTGAACCAGTCTGAGATCGCACTAGAGCATCTTTGCCTTCCAAGACCACAGGAATTGTTTGCTTCTGAACACTGCGTAACAAACAAAACAGGTTAGGAAATACGAATGCAATGCAGGACAGAATCCTAAGGTTTTAATGTAGAGTGACTGTTTCAAAACTGTTTACCCCAAATTTCATCTCTGCTGTGTAGCTACATCTGTAGAGGCGATTTCTATGGAAAGTCACTAGGTAAGACATCAGATGTGACCAACTGAAAAGTGATAATTTTAGGATTCAAGTACCAAATCAGAAGGCAGGACTCCAAAGTTCCACTTTCAGCTGTGACAACTGACCTGTTGTGTAACTTGCAAGTTATTTCTCATCCCAAATTTTGAAAGCAACAAACCCTATGGCAAATGGGACAGCTTAACAGGTACTGTGGACTTCAGAAACCAATTACATATAATGAAATAAATCATAGATGATTGGCTTTAAGGGGTAGGGAAGGAGATGACCGGCTTTAAAGGGTAGTGAAGGGCAAAGTTTTTACATGAATTTGCTTACCTGGTCATGCTACTTATCTTTAGGACAGTGTTTATCGTGGATATCTAGAGAGATAATAAACAGCAGTAAACAGGTTTCATTGTCCAGCTGTTCTTTTTGTAGTACAAGATAGAGCAAAAACCACAAGACTGATGCTTATTCGCTACATTACTGGTCCAGGGCAACTGCATGTAAAAGCTCCCAGGTCTCAAAATAGTTCTTAGTTAATCAGACTTGCACCATTGCTGGTGCATCATAAAATATCAGACTTGCTAAAATACCACACTCCTGAGTAGTTTTCTGTGGTTTTTTGGTATTAAAACTGCAGTGGTACTAAAACAGTGCAGGGTGCTGGGATAGTGTGTTTGGGGATGGGTGAGGACACGGGCCAGCATGCTGAGCTAAGAGACTGCAACAAAATCAGGCAAAGTACTGGCAGGTCTGTCCAAGTCACCACGAATCAAGGTGCATCTCTCAGCTCTCTAACCTGCCCCCCACCCAAAAGCACGTTTCAGGGCACACAGCCTTCCTGCCACTCACCAGATGGGGATGGAGGTCCAATTGGCTAAAAGCCTCTGTAGTGAAAACATTTTCTTGCACTTGCTGTACTGCTTTTCTGAGTTAGGGGAAACCAACCAAACAAAAAGAAGAACACGGTGTGGTTAAAAATTGTACAATAGTATTTTACATAAACAGCAATGACACTACATGTACCAAGCAACTGCTCTGCCCAAGGGCAAGAATTCGAGACACCGAATTTCAAGCCACTGAAAGGGGTTTTTTTCCTCCCATTTGTCTAAAATACCTGTGAATTTCTGGGATATCAGGGTTGTTTTTAAACAGGCTGGACGTCTTAATGAAAGGTTTGCTTTTCTGGCTTTCATTTCTGTTGTTGGTCAACTGCTTCTTAGGAAGAGATATTTGTGACGAAGTTCCCTTCTCCCTGATGTCAGCTTCCGTGGCACATTTCCTGAAGGTGTTTACTGATGGCTTACGTTTACGTTTCAGTGGCGGGTTTCCATGTGGTGACTGGAGCTTTCTTTTCAGACCGTTAGATTGCTTTGATGTTAACAAACAAACCAGACAGCAAGAACTCATTAATGATTGAGAATTAACAATGTGGTATCATGTTGAACACAAACATCGGCCCATGGATAGATCCCTTATTTTTGGAATCCCCTAGCCCATGACTAAAGAAACTAAGATTGATTTTTGCAGCTAAACAGTTCCTGGTCTAACAGATTCACCACCACCCCTGAGACCTCTGAAGACTACTGAAATGCAAATCTGAAGTCATATATAGTGCTCATCTCTAAAGGATTTCATCTAGCTTCCCCAGTAACTGAGCAGAATACGCTTTAAAAATCTCTCTCAAAAGCTCTGCAAATCTCATGATTACATTAAAGCCATCCCCACAGGTTTCCCTCTTTCTGTGGGCAGGAGGGATGGCCTGTACTTCACTCCAACTTATGCTTCTGCCAACTTTCAGCATTTCCGAGCTCTTTATTTCTTCTTCTGCAGCAATCAGTTTATTTTACTGATCTCCCAATCATCTTCAGAAAAATTTTTGCTCTCTCCATATTCCTCCAGGAACAGTGAAGAAGAAAATTAAATTTAACTTCCTTTTGTCCCTAAAGCTCTTCAGTGTCCCCCAGCTCTTTCTCAATGAATTTATTTTTCCCCGACATGATTGCAGAACTCCCGGAACGCATGAAACGCTAGCACAATCTTGCCCCTCTTTTTTCTCTCTCTTCCCCACTCCTAGCCGCACACTCCGGTTTTCTTTCTCCTCCTATGAAACACGTTGTTTCCAAGCTCTGTTACTTTGTTCACTTGTTTCTCCACCTTTCTGGCAACCAACTGAAAACCACCCTCCCACCACCGACACTCGCTATCAGCAGGACGGCAGTGGTGCTGCCCTGCCTTCAAAGCACCCCTTAGAACTGGGTTAAACCCTGGCAAACGCTTAACTCTCACACACTTTTCAACAACATTTTAGTGATAATCGAAAAGTTGATAGTAAGAACCGAAACATCCTAGAACTACTATAATAATAACTTTAAAACTGAAAACGTCTACTTAAACTTTTCTTGGTCTCCTTTCCCCAAACTCAGGAGAATAAACCACCTCCTGCTGCAACTCGCAGCACTCCCACCATGAGATGCTTTTCCTAAAATCCACGCCGACCTCCCCCCCACCCCCCAACCCGAGCAGCGTTTCCGAGGCCCGCAGCAGCGTCCCCCGCAGCTTCCCCCCCCCCCCCGAGGCGGCTGGCGAGGCCCGCAGGGCGCCGAGCGGCCCCTCCGCCCCTTCCCGCCGGGTCTCCCCGCTCCCCGCCGAGCCACCAGGCCGCTGCGCAGCTCCCAACCCCGTCTCGGGGGGGCTGAAGCATCAACGGCTCCATTTTATAAACTTTTTAGACGCGGACCGCGGCTCTCCCGGGCCAGGCGCCCGCCGGAGCTCCCCCCCGCCATGTCCAGCCAGGGGCAGAGCCGCGGCCCCGGCCCGCAGCGGCACCTCGGGTCCCGGCAGAGCGACGGCTGCTCGGGCCGGGCCCCAGCCCCCCTCCCCCTGCCGCACCTACCCGGCCCCGCCGCGCCGCGCCGGCGTTGAGGAGCCGCGTCCCGCCCGCCGCCATGACCCGCCGCCTCCCGCAGGGCCCCGGGGCCGCCCCTGGGGCCGGGCCCAGCCCGCGAGGGCAGAGGGGAGGCGGACGGAGCGCCGAGGCGGCCCCCCGGGAGAACGGCCGTTCGCCCGCGCCCCCGGCCGCAGCGGCCCCGCCGCAGGGGCTCAGAGTGGTGCCTGCCCGCACCCCCCGGCCGCCTGCCGGGCCCGCGGGGCAGCGCAGGCAGCGGCGGGGCAGCCCCAGCCGGGGCGGCCGGGGGCTTCGGCGGCGCATGCGCGCTGCGCCCGGCGCGGCCCGTGAGGCGGCGGTAAGATGGCGGCGGCGGCAGAGCGCGGGGGCAGCCCGTCGCTGTCGGCGGGGGAGGAGGAGCCGCCGCTGGGGCTGGACTCGCTGGTCGAGGAGGCTGCGGCGGCCCCGAGCGCCGGGTTCCGGCTGACGGCGGTGCGGCGGGAGCCGGCGGTGCGGCTGCAGCACGGCGTCAGCGGGCTAGAGCCGCTGGCCTGGTCGGAGGACCACCGGGTGTCGGTGAGCACGGCCCGCAGCATCGCCGTGCTGGAGCAGCTCAGCGACGTGCACAGCGGCGGGCAGGAGATGGTCATCCACCGCACGGCCGTGCCCGCGCCCGCCGCCGCCTGTCTTCTCAAGGTGAGCCGGCGCCTGCCCCGAGCTGCCGGGCCGCGTCCCTCGGGGCGGCGGGTGAGCCCCCGGGGCCGCCTCCCCCGGCGCCCGGCGCGGATGGGGAAGGGCCGGGGAGGAGAACCCACGCCTGGGCCAGCCGCGTCGGGGCGGGGAGTGACCGGCGCCGGGGGATCGCGGTTCTCCTGGGAACCGGCTGGGCTCTGGAACTGCGGTGACTGTGATTCCAGTAACATCTTGGTTTGCTACCTGAGCTGAAAGGCGTCTGCAGCAGGGACTGTTGTGGGCTTCGGGGGGGCATCTGACTTTTTACGCTCCTTAGTCCAGAGGGTAGCAGGTCTGGGTGAATATCTTATTTAATAACAAATGTGTTGTTGCAGACCTGATTTTTTTTTTTTCCCCAGAACAATGCTGAGAATATGGAATAACCTGAGTTGAAATATTGAGCGCTTTGCAGTTGGACTGTTATGCCAAATACCTTTAAGTACACACCTGAAGAACAGAAGTATGAAAACAGGCTCTTTGGATCAGTGGGCAAGGATTCATTAGCTGAAAGTTAAAACTGTACAAATTCAGGCCAACAATGAAGCTAAGTCTTTAGTAGTGAGGTTAATTAACCATTGGAACAGCGTAGTATAGGTTGTGATTAAGGATGCTCTGTTTCAAGTGGGAATTAATTCCAGGAAATTCTTCCTAAAAAAACAGCTTTACAATTGTTCTAAAAGTTCTTTTTGTTATCTTTTAGGTTGGTCCAAAAAAGGAGGTAGCAGAATGTAAGGAAAAGTTTGCAAATTCCCTGGATCCAACGGTTAGTCAAACTTTTATGCTGGATCGAGTGTTCAATCCCGAGGGGAAGTCATTGCCGCCGATGCGAGGATTCAAGTATTCCAGCTGGTCGCCGCTGGGCTGTGATGCGAATTCAAGATGCCTGCTCGCAGCTTTAACCATGGACAACCGATTGACCATCCACGCAAACCTCAACAGACTGCAGTGGGTGCAGCTGGTGGACCTGACAGAGATCTATGGGGAGTGTTTGTATGAAGCCAGCTACAAACTTTCCAAGGCTGACACTCCCAGGGGAGAACTAGGAGACTTCTCGGAATTTCAGCGACGGCACAGCATGCAGACTCCGGTGCGCATGGAGTGGTCGGGCATCTGCACCACTCAGCAGGTCAAACACAACAACGAATGCCGGGATGTCGGTAGCGTGCTCTTAGCAGTACTCTTTGAAAATAGCAACATTGCAGTTTGGCAATTTCAGCTTCCATTTCTGGGTAAGGAATCAATTACTTCTTGCAATACCATAGAGTCTGGAATAAATTCCCCGAGTGTCTTGTCTTGGTGGGAATATGAACATAACAACCGAAAGATGAGTGGACTTATTGTAGGGAGTGCTTTTGGACCGGTTAAGATCCTTCCTGTCAATCTCAAAGCAGTCAAAGGCTACTTTACGCTGAGACAACCCATAGTCTTATGGCAAGAAATGGACCAGTTACCAGTGCATAGCATCAAATGTATTCCTCTCTACCACCCCTACCAGAAATGTAGCTGTAGCTTAGTGGTGGCTGCAAGAGGAGCTTACGTGTTCTGGTGTCTCCTGCTGATATCCAAAGCGGGTCTGAATGTCCACAATTCCCACGTGACAGGGCTTCATTCCTTGCCAATCGTATCTATGACTGCAGACAAACAGAACGGCACGGTGTATACGTGCTCCAGTGATGGAAAGGTAAGGCAGCTGATTCCTATATTCACGGACGTTGCTTTAAAGTTTGAGCACCAGCTGATTAAGCTCTCGGAAGTGTTTGGCTCTGTCAGGACTCACGGAATAGCTGTTAGCCCATGCGGTGCGTACTTAGCAGTTATCACGACAGAGGGCATGACTAACGGTCTTCACCCAGTTACCAAAAACTACAAAGTTCAGTTTGTAACCCTTAAGACTTTCGAGGAGGCCGCTGCGCAGCTCCTGGAATCTTCTGTTCAGAACCTTTTCCGGCAAGTGGACTTGACGGATCTTGTACGCTGGAAAATTTTGAAGGATAAGCATATTCCTCAATTCTTGCAGGAAGCACTGGATAAAAAGATTGAGAGCTGTGGTTCTACTTACTTCTGGCGGTTTAAGCTGTTTCTCCTGAGGATTTTGTACCAGTCAATGCAGAAAGCTCCCTCAGAGGTCATGTGGAGACCTTCACATGAGGATGCAAAAATCTTGATATCAGATTCCCCTGGGATGGGCAGCACTGAAGATGACCAAGAGGAAGGAACTTCTAAACAAGCCAGGTGTGACACAGGCAAAGGTATGGACATAGATGACACTGCAGACGATTCTCTCCGTCAGTCAAGCGATATGGGAGGCCGTGAGCCAATGGAAGAAAAGCTGCTTGAAATACAGGCACAAATTGAGGCGGTGGAAATGCATTTGACACGAGAACACATGAAGCGGGTGTTGGGAGAAGTTTATCTGCACACCTGGATTACAGAAAACACCAGCATTCCCACCAGAGGAGTCTGTGACTTCTTAATGTCCGATGATGGCTACAATGACAGAACAGCACGAGTAAGTGCGCCTTTGTGCTCTGGGGGTTTGGTGTTACAAGGGTCTTCTTTCTCCCCCGTCTGTATCCTTAAATGAAAATACAGCTTTGGGGGTGGGAAAGAGAACTGTGATTGTGTCACGTCATCCTTGCCAGGCAGCTTCTATGGAGCGTACACATTAAGTTGTCCATTCTTGAAATTATGGAGTAGGAGGAAGTGTAAGTAGAGATGTTGAAATTTGGATCAGGTGCAATAAAGAATAAGCACGCCTGAGTTTTTGCAGAACAAGGGAGAGGACCATGGTTATTCCACTGCTGTTGGTGGGTTTAGAACATGTACTGATGGAGAGGGAGGGAGGTTTTCATGGCTAATCTATCATCATCTCTACAGAACCAAACTTAGGAGGTATTTCCTCGAGTCAGTTACATCTGCAGTTCTAATTTTAAGAGTTGCAGTGTCACTTCTTGAAGTACTTACCATTGAAAGTGCTGTGAGTGTTCAGGTGGCACATCAGGTCTCAGCATTGCTCCATGAGCCTTCAGTGAAAAGACGAGTTACAGAGGTTCAGACAGTGATTGTGTTTTATGAGTTAAATCCAGTGATTCAGAACTTTATGCAGGACTTCCAATTAACCAAGCTGACTGAATGTCTTTGTTACAACATACATGGCCTGAAGCTTCAGGCACGCTTGCGTTTCTTGAACTACAATGAAGAAGCATAACTGAATGCTTGGCCACGATAGGAACTCTTCCCAAACTTGCAGTACTCCCTACCAAAATAAAAGTATAACTTCGACAACAGTGACTATTGAATGTGTAGAGTAAGCATTCATGGCAGGAAATACATGATCAGCGAACCCTGCCCTGGGCAGTGAAGTTGTCTGAATATGGACAACAGACAAAGGAAGCTTCTGTGGGAACAGTCTGCCATCAGCCTCCTGGCTTCTAAGACTTGGTGACAAGAACACCTCAGATGTGTCTGTACCTCTTTGAGCAGAGCAGAGAACAGGTCTTTTCAGTGCATAAGTCCTTAAATCTGAACTCTGAAAATCAACCTTTACATTGCATCCAGAAAGACAGAGGAAGGAAGCACATTTCTGCTGCTGACGTAGCGTGGTGTTCTTTCCACTGGACTTAGAGGCAAGCAGGCCACACAGCGTGGCCATTGGTGATTTGCTAGGAGAGGATTCTGGCAGAACTGCTGTGTTTTTCTAGCATCCAATTACTATGAATTGAAGGTTTGAGAGATTAATTTTCTAGTCTTGTAAACAAGTTTCTTCTTTTTATAGTGATTAAACGCTGACTTCCAAATTCTATTTTATCTGTTCAGTTTGCTGTCACATTTTAAAGGTCCTTGGGATGCGGTTTATATCTATTGAAATGTCAAAGACAAATTTGATCACATAAATGTTCTACTATAAACTTTACATATATTCTAAGATGCATGCTGAAGACATGCATCCAGGTAATTTCTGAACAGGATGGGTTTTTCAGCATATCCATTGTGGTAGCCTTGAGAAGGTGAGAGCATTGCGAAAAGGGTCAGTGGCATCCTCTAAAGTGGTGTGATCCCAGTGTCTTCAGTACTTTTTAAATTTGCAAGTAGCTTAACATAACACTTGCTCCTAAGTTCTGCATCGCTTTACTGTGGGACAGAAATCTTTAGGAGATGACAAAAAAATGAGAATAAATGTTTATCAACGTATTATATTTCTTAGGCTTTGATTTCTTTGAATTCAGTGAAGAGCATAGATCTTTGCGTTCTGTATCGTATTCTGAAATCGCAATATCCTGAGAGGCGTTCCCGCTGGGAACAGTGCTGACTGCTCTCTGTTCCCAGGTGCTGATTGGGCATATCTTAAAGAAAATGAACAAACAGACTTTTCCAGAGCACTGCAGCCTGTGTAAAGAGATCCTGCCATTCACCGATCGCAAACAGGCAGTCTGCTCCAATGGACATATTTGGCTCAGGTAATCTCTTCTTAAAGAGTTTTTGCCGTCCCCTTGATGATTTAAACATCCTTAAGCAGCTCACCTAACACACTTTGTAGCGTTGGAGTGAACAGCCGCAAAGCACGTTACCCATGCTGCCGTTAATTGCAAATTTTGCTGGCTGTTACCCAGTGTTTTCCCTGAGAGAGAGGGCATTGAGAGAGAGGGCATTGTGGATTGGATTTGGTTCTCTTACCAGTGCATGGTTTTCAAAATAAACCCCATTTGACAGGTTTTTTTCTTCAAGCAGGGGGAGGGAGGGGGCAGGGAGCAAGTGTTGGGGGATCGGAATCAAGCACAAGTCATCCTGTGGAACAGCACTGCAGGAGGGTGGGTTCTAGCTACTTCAGCATGTGAAAACAAAGTAATTTAACAAAGAATAATTGGAAACAACTACATTAAGAAGTCAGACAAGTTCTGGAATGTCTAGAAATCTTCCAGTGTCGATTTATTGGGTGCATGGTGATTGTCCCTGGAGATTTGACAAGTCAGTCAAATGTCACTTAAATGTCACAGTCAGGCTGTCACTTAAAGAAAAACCTTTGCCTAAAAAATCTTATGTGCTAGTTTGGCTAAATAGTCGTTGCCTTAAAGACACTGTGGTTCTTCCCTGTGCAGTAACCCTCAGCTCAGGGCATAGGAGCAGGTCACAACACAAAACCATAAACCCCCAAGCCTTTTGGTAAAACAACTTCTCCTTTCACAGGTGCTTTCTAACCTACCAGTCCTGTCAGAGTTTGGTGTACAGGAGGTGTTTGCTTCATGACAGCATTGCACGGCATCCAACCCCAGAAGGTAAACTGTCCTGCGGGCAAGAGGGGCAGGGTTACGTATTCTTAAGTTTTATCTGAAAAATGGCTTGAATTAGTTTCACTGACTTTTCTCTTTCAGGCAGTTACCATGTGAAACACTAGTACTCTGCACTTCATGGTGTCCTCTTGTTGTCCGTGCATTACTGGCATATGTTAATTACAAAACAATTAATTTTGTAATTAACATATGCAGAAATTAATTTGTAAATACTCCATTTTAATGAGAGCTGGCTAAACACATAATCTGTGCTGGAGTGTTACAACAGTTAGTTTAGATTCAGGTTGAATATATTGGCATCCAGTTCTGCAAGTGATGAAGGTTTCGATTTCAGTGCAAGCTGTATTGATCCAGCACAGGTTAAGGAATAGTGGGCACCTTGCTGGCATAGGTCCCAAACCTGCTGAAAGTACGTCATTCAGAGACAGTAATGGCAGGCTGTGGGGGCCAGTCAACCTTTTGGCTTACCATTTTCAGAGCTTGGGGGAAGGACAAGCTGTGCAAGACAATGGTTTTCTTCCCAACTGGTACACTCAAAAAAATCATGGAGTACTCGACAGCCTGTCTTCAAGTGTAGGTGATACTTTTCCTCTCCTTGTAATATGTGGGTGTTCCAGTCAGCGCTAACGATCAACTACAGAACGTAAACCTCTGTGGAGAGAGGCTGTAAAGTTAAATTCCTTATATTGGAGGGGGACAAAGAAAGAAGAACCAAGGACTGCATTATGCAAAGGATCTAATTTCAGTTGGGAAAATGAGAACACCACATTTGTGGCATGGTGATGTTTTAAATTTTTTTCCCTATTTAGATGAGTATGTAATGATACAGCATGGACTGTTTCACCTTCATTTTGTCCCCTACTAAAGTGGAATTTAAACGGGCATTACTTGAAATTTCAAGACAGAAATGGAGTTGGATTCCTTCTGAACTCTTAGTTAATCCTGCATGGTGAACATACACAAACTGTTTCAGGATTACTATTTAGTTTGTCCATCTTAGGCATCATTCCTGCGTTCATCTCTACCTCTGGCATTAAATAACTTGTTTTTTTTATTGCAGATCCTGAATGGATCAAGAGGTTATTGCGAGGACCTTGCACGTTCTGTGATTCTCCTGTGTTCTAGAGAAGAGCCATGTAAAGATTGAAAGTATTTTCTCTACTGCATAAGCTCCCTTTGGTCTGCAAGGATATCGAGCGCAGGAATACAGACTTTACTGGAGGGGGAAGACATTGTCCACGACCCTGTAAATAGAACATCGGAGGTTCTAGAAACTCCTTAAGCTCAGAGCCCATTCCATGCTCCAGAAACAGGAGTATATCTGAAAGAGCAAGTTTATAAAGTGGTTTGGAAACGCACCCCGTTGAAGCATCAGCAGCTGCTTCCTTTCACTGAAAAGGAACTGAAGTCTTAAGCCCGCAGCATGAACTGTCCTGTCTGCCCGACAGCCCTGCGATTTCCCAAAAGCTAGGACGGGAACAGCGGAGCTGCCTCTTGAACGGTCTTGGTGGGTAGAGAAGGCTTCAGCTTGTAGTGCTCATTTGCTTTTTAACAAGCACTGGCACTTGCTGCAGAACATTAAACTATCAAAATAATTTGTGGTTCTAATTTCTTGCAGAGTGAAGCGTATGCCAGTTACAGCCATATGAAAGAAATTGGCCATTATATTAGTTTCACTTAAAGTCTAGAAGAATAACTGCCTCTTAACTATTGTAACAGTACTGCAGTCAGAAGGGTAATATTGGCTGCCTGGGTCAGATATGGATCAGTAAGAATAATTTTTAAATGTAATAATTACTAAACTAATAGCAATTAGATTAAACACTAATATATATATAAAATTTCCAGTGCTTTTAAGTCTCTTGCCCCACGTTCTTTTCCTGAACTAAGCTCTAACCACTTCCTTGCTTTTGCCCATCTATATGCCTTCTGTTTTACTTCACCCTCTACCAACAGGAATCATCTTTTCCAGTGTAATTCAGTTACCCAAAACATTACCGATTTACCTTCTTTTCAGCTGAATCAAGAGTCTCTCTCATACAAAATTGAGTTTTACAGAAGTTTGACACACAAGTAATCACTCCCAGCTGACAGTTTCTCTTTTAATAATAATGCAGTAAAAAACCCCAAACACCACCATGGCTGAGATGTTATAGGTAAAGTTTCCACAAGTGGTCATGGGGTCTGGTGAAGCTGTTCTTGTATAACCTTGACTTTCTCATCAAAAACTTCATAAATACACCAATGATGTATCATGGCTGAGCCCAGAAACTTATTCTGCCTTCTAACTGTCCTATCAGAAAAAATCATCTTTCTCTCTTTGGCATCTCGTTCCTGTGGGGAGCAGGAGAATCCTTTTCAACTTCCTATGCAGTGTCAGAGGAATAATTCCTCCAAAATGTTTATGGTTATTTGGTACAGTTTGTCTTGTTAACTTATATCCATATTGTCAGATAATCCAAAGTTTATGTATTTATGTTCTTCAGAGTGCTGATCTGGACGCTCAGATGCATTGCCCTGTTTGTGATTCATGACACTTCTAATTGTGTGTGAAGTCCTCGACAGCTATTTGAGAAATCAAGGAATTGTCCTGGCAGTATCAGTCTCCTGCAGTGCATGTGTGGATTGGTGCTTAAGCTTCCTTGATTTAATGACTATGCATATTTTCTTAACGTTCCTTCACCTTTAGTAGGAGCAAGTTTTTTTTCAGCTAACAGGAAAACAAGTCAGCTGTCCTTACTATCATTAAGCATGATAGTCCTTTGACTGAGAATAATATTAATATAGTAGACTAGAACAGCAGAAGCACATTCATCTGTACAATAATTAGCCTTGTTTGTAAATATCCTTGGAAGTGATACCATAACTGTATTAAAGAAATGTTTAGTTTTCTATTGCTGTGCATTGAAAATTGAAATTACTTCAGTGTGTCTGCAAAGAAGGAAACTGTAGATTGTGAGAGCATCTAGTAAAACAGCGAGTAACCTCGATACCCAGTGTGTGCATAGTTTGCAGCGAGGTACTGTACCTGGGGCAGCGTTTATGTTCTCCTGCCCAGTGCTGGTGGGGCTTGGGGCAACAGAACATTGGTTTCCAAAAGGAGCTGAATGGCAGGTTTGTTCACAGTGGTGGAGAACACATTTTAAGTGGAAGCGCAAGTCCGTGTCTGGGCAGTCCCGACCAGGTCATCAGCGAGTAAGTGTTCCCATTCAGAAATTCACCCAACTTTGGAAGAGGTGGCAGAGCTCTCCAGAACCACTTGTAAGTGCTTTCAAAAAAAAGTCGATGAACATTTCTTTGATACTGGCTTAGAAACCAGAATGATATCCTGATCTGCTGAAATATTTAAGTCTGGCTGACCCAACGGTTCAAGGTGAGATCATTAGGTTAATTCCTGGTGATTACTTCTAGCGGTTCTCTCGAATTTCTCTGGATGGAGTTTTAATGCTTTAGACATGTAGAAGCTCTAGTACCCTTGGCATTAATGTTGCAGCATTAATGTTTATTTTCCTTGTCTTTCAAGGCAGTAGATACTCAGTAGACTGTTGCCAGTTTATTTAACCTGATTTATGACTGCTGGGAGAATGGAATTTTAAAGCCAATGATGTCAGCTTTGTCTGCATGCCAGTGGAGATCCTTTAGCACAAAGCTTTCACTTCTCACCCTGACCCATTCACAACAGGTAAAGAGACACTGTGATTTAATTTTTTTTTTTTAAACCATCACTGGTCCCTGAGTGTATTTTTAATGAGCGTAGGCTTGGAGAGCGTAGCCCACCTCAGATCAGTAACATTTAACCTCTGATGCTGATCTTACTGGATTTTTCTGCCCAGCTACCAGCTGAGACTTCCTTCAGGAAACCTTTTATCCGTCTTCGACTTGTGACTTGCAGTTCTTGGAATGCGGAGGTTAGTCCCGTGCCTCTTGGAGCTCTGTAACAACCTGTGTGGCTGCAGCAGCAGCTCGGTGCATCATCCCCCACATTGTGCTACTCCAAACCCTTGCTTTCATCCCACACAGGGAAGGCGAGTGGGCGAGGAAGGGACAAGCCCCTGCTGCCAGCTCCTTGTGCTACCTTGCCATTACCAGAGTTGCTTTCTCAAATGAATACGTAGTCACGCTAGCCAGCATTAAGGCCCAGTCTGTTTCGAGACACAAAGTATTCAAAGAACAAATCCCACAAAATCAGTGTTTATCTTGCTAAGTTTTGCCCTAAGTTTTGTGAGATTTCTCAAAGAAGCGAGTAATTTAAGGCTCTTCTCAACTGCTTCACCATTTGATGGTGAACGCTGCGGCTGTTTAAGGCACCTCATCTCCAGAGGAATAATAACACCCCAGCAGAGAGACTGGAGTGGTTTCTGTATTTGCTGTGGCATCTGAGAATTAATAGGCAGAGATGCTGTGTTCTGTGTCGGAAGCTAATGTATCACTGTCTTTGATAAGTAGCTTCTGATAGCATTTAAGACTTGCCACTCATGCCAGTAACAAGAGTTTATCCCTCCTCCACTGGGATGAAGAAATCCAAGCGAATCCGGGTTTGGTGGATTAGCAGAACAGCTCTGGTCTATACAGCTGCGTAGCGCCCTGGTGCTCGACACCATTGTTTGCACTACGGTGAAAGTCTGGTGTCGTGAAGACGCTGTCTTGGGTCTCCAAACCACATCTCCTGCTCTGGAATTGGGGGCAGTGGCGCTCGTTGCTGCCTTTTACCCCAGTTCAGCTATGGGTTGGGGACCTCACTATTCAGCCATCCTTTCCTTTTCTATGTTCCCCCATCCTATTAATTCTATTGTGTATTTTTAGAGAGGAAATATGGTTGCTAATGCATACATACAGGCAATAAATATTTCCCTGATTTTCTTAAGCTTGCCAGGGTTTCCACTGGCTAATGTATCATCAGTGATTACGGGCAGCATAGCACCATTTATTCTGTCCTCATTAAGGGTTTCTTGACATAAAAGAACTGAATGCAAACATTTACAGTCCTAGTTAAAGGCTAACAGATCGCACTTGTGCTGTTATGCCCTAAACTAACATTTACTGGAGACTTGTTTGTACAAGTTTAATTTCTCAAACCCAGAGCCCTTCCTTTATCCCTTACCCAGTTTGTGGAGCCATGGACAGCCTCACAGGCCCCGTGGCTGGAGTCTCGGTTGCCACCTTGCAGGCACGGCACCAGGGAGGGAGCAAGGCCGAGAGCCCGTCCCCGCTCCTCGGAGCCCTCCCCAGGCAGCAGCTCGGGGTTAACCGCTGGAGCTGTTGGCAACATCTGAACCCTGTGTGTGAGACAGATGTGCAAGGCCAGTCAGACGTGTCTGCCAGCGGGTTGTCTTCAAGGGGCAGGACAGTGGCCACCGGGAGAGGAGGGCACCTCTTCATTCTCTCTAGCCTGCCTTTTGCACGAGTGGCACTGGGTACAGTGGTGAGAGACCACCACGTCGCTGCTGTCCTGCTGCCAGTCACGGTACGCTGCCACAGCCCCGTTCCACAGCCCGTTCCATGCTGTTTATTGAATTCTTTCTGGCAGTCACATTCTAAGTGTGTCTTCAGTAGCGGTCCAATACTGGCCAGAATATAATAAACTTCAAAATTTGTTACTGCAGAGCACGGGTTTGTATTTTTGCAGCTGAAAGTAAGGGCAAGGCTCAAAGTGTTGGTAGTCATGGCAAAAGTCAGATTTATAGTATCTAAATTAACTGGAAGAAGGTGTTTGTGGGATCTAAATAAATAAATGTGAAACACTCGAAGTAGTTACCAACACTACGTCTGTCCTCATCCCCCTCTTGAAGCTTTCTGTATCATCCTGTAAGACTACAAATTACACAGGTTGTACTCCAGACTTACATCAGAGGGGACAAGGTTTATTCTTTAACCAGAACTGGTACAAACGTGGAGATGCCTGCTAGTTCACAGCTCCACTGGTAAATACCAGGTGGGAAAGCTGCTTTTCTCCCTCTGTGCGGCTAAATAAGGGCAACGTGAGCCTGGCTCTGTTCCTCTGGAGTCCTGTCCTACCTGCTGAAGGTGCCAGGATCTTAACAAGGCGGAGTCGAGCCTTCTCCTGGCAGTCCCAGTCCAGGATCGTTGCTCACAGTTTGTGGAGGTGACTGGGTGTGGACAGCAGCGCCCACAGAGCTTTTGTTCTCATGTCTAGTGGAGGAGGGTCTCATATACAAACTCTCACTTTAATTTCTGTCTCTGCTAATCTTTGGCTGGCCTTTGCTTTACACTGGAGATGTTCCCAGACCCTTGGTGTCAGTTGGAATATTCTTATTCCGTCGCTGTTTTTTTTAATGCTAACTCAGTTTTTAGCACTCTTCACTCAAAAGTCTGGGAACTGCTGCTTCTCTGTCGTGGTCTGGGTGGTGACCTCGGGAGCGTCACAGGTGCCTGTACTTGACTGTTTTCATTGTTGCGATGCAGCCAGCACACAGAGCTCTTCCTAGCGTTAGCTACGCTGCAGTTTGGGGCAGAAAGTGGAGTAATTGCCTGTGCTGCCCTAGGCTGCAGCAGAATCAACCCAGATGGGAATGTTCGGAGCACCGCCATCGCAGGAGGAGCCATGCGCTGCCCAGAGCCTACAGCAGGAGTTACAGGGCCCTGCGGCGTTATTCTTTGACACGAAACGAGGAGGCCAACCCTGAAAAGGGAGAACCCAAGAGCCATCCAGATGGAACTGTTCAGAGGAGAGTTTAGTTTAATTGCTCTGCTAATCTAGTTGATCCCCTCGTGCTACTTCTTTAATTCCATTCTGGGGCGCGAGTGTTGTAGCTGGCCGAGCATGCGGTCACCAGGCTGAACGAAAGGAAAGGTTGAGTTTTAATCTTTAGTTTCTGGGTTTTTCCTTTGAGATTTAGTTCATGGGAAGGTCTGACAAAGTGGCTGTGAATATTGATGCTGTGTATATGGCATATTTTGTAAATGTGAAGCAAACCTCGATGAATGTTTTGTATACTGCAACAGTAGCATTGTATTCCTGCTCCTTTTTTATTATAAATAAAGTACTTGTTTGCAATGTCTGTATTTTAAGGGACTTGAATTTCTGGGAGGGATGTGGGGTGCCGAGAGCTCAGACGGGCAAGAAAGAGCAGCGTAGTTATGCACTCAGTCCTCCGGCATAAGACTTCACACTTAAAAAAAAGCTTGGTAATAAAGATCTCAGTGTGGCCACTGTCATAGACCGCTGGTGGGAAAGCTTGGGAGAGGACCTGGGGACTGGTCATGCCCTTCAGCCACGCAACCGTTCCCCTCTCCTCGCCAGCACAGGTCCAAGCGCTTTCTTCCCTGGCCTCCCCAGCTGCCGCGTGGCAGCACGCCAGCTCCAGCAAACAGTTCTAAAGAACCAGCTTTCTTCGACAAAAGGGGCCTGACGTTACCTTTTCTTTTCTTCTGTAGAATCAAACAGTTCTTGTTTCAGAAAGAGAATAACCAGGAGAGCCTGCTTGTCCAGGGGAGCAGACACTTTGCTGCGTGAAGTACGTACGACAAGGCAAGAGTCACCTTTCAGGTTGAGTTTTGGCGGCTGCGACAGGGTCGTAACCACAGTTTGCTCCTGCTTCAGACCAGCTCGGTTCCAGCCGCACCCCCGGGAAGCGGACCCGAGGCACCGGTACCTGCCAAACCCTGAGCACCTGTACGAACGCTGTGCTGGCGCTTCCTTTGTTGCAGTCCTGCAGCACCTTGCGAACAGAGGGAGGCAAAACAGCTTCACTTGAGGTTCTGGTGCTGCGTCCTCACCCAGGCAGCACCCAGGCCTTACGGGGAGAGGCGAGAAAGCAGAGGCGGCAGCAGGTGAAATCCTTGAAGAGCTACAGGAGGTCCCTGCAGAGACAGTGCTGGAGGATGGGGTCTCCTGCCCAGGGGCCTTCAAGCCTCCTTCCACCACAGTGCACCAATGGATCTGTTGTTTGGAGCAGGCGGACACAAAAGCTTGTGGAACGGTTGGATACACTCATCTTGTTGCTGAACTACGTAATTAACAGCCAAATATATAGGGTACAGCACAACCTCCAAGCAGCCCTCTCCGCAAAGTGTCTTCAGAAAGCGGAGTGATAAAAGACGTCCATTTCAGAACTGGGCAAGCCGTACAATGAGCAACGTCTGGTCCCTGCTGCGTTCTTACCACCTCCTCTTTACCTTGTTTTCCTCATTGCTTAACATTTGTTTTGCCAGAATAAGATGCTAATAAAATCCAGCGTAGTTACCAAATTGGTTTTCAAGTGTTGCATTCCAATTATAAAAGCCTAATTCCTCCTTTCACCCACTGAACCTTTTTGGTATTAACAGGCTTTACTATGCAAAGTGATGCAGGGGCTGTTTCGTTTACAGTAATTAAATGAATGTCAATTGTTTTAGTTGTTTCTGAGGGAGAGTTCTACATGAGTATTAGCATGTTCTGCTAACCCTTACGTTCTGCACTTCAGGCCTGCTGCAAACCCTTGGGGGTTGACCATTGACCTGAGACTCCGTACCCAGACATGCCAAGCGCATCTCAATGAGACGAGCTCTTTTTCTCAGTTTCTGTGGAACCAGCAGAGCGGAACTAATATAGCGTCCGCATATAGATGAAAGAATGAAGAGGAAAAAGGGCTTTACAGCTAAATTAATTAAGCAGATGTACCTGTCTAATTAAAGATGCACTGTCCCTTTTGTACCCCAGCTGCAGTACAAACAGTATTTAAATACGCTCTCTATCCATTTCATCTATCAAAATATTTAGTAGGAACACTCAGATGAAGGTGATATTAGCAAGATGAGCTTCCCATGTATTATTAATAGAAGAGCTCCCAATTATGCATGAATGCTACAGAATATCTTTATAGCAATAGCATAAAAAACAGCTGCCCAAGTAGGTTACCAAACAGCACATTTGTAACAGGTAGGGCTGTGACAAACGCCCCTGCCCAGCTTCTCGTGAAGGTTTGGGGCCAGGCCCCGTGCCCTGGGAGCAGCCACTGCCTCAGCCCGGTGCTATGAGCTGGCATTTCTCAGCCCAAGAGGCACAGAGGACTCAGCTTGTGTTGCTGGTGCCAGAGGATTTGGCTTTCTTAGATTTCAAATACATTTATTCTGAGATTTTTAAAGCTGCCCTCAAGGCTGGAAAGCCCAATTCCCATTCACCAGCCCCCCCCGAAGGTATCGAAAATTCTGACCTTAAGCTCTCTCACAATAATACAGTATCCCCATAGCCATCTGGATAACCGGGGCCTTCCCACCCAAATTTACTCCACGGGTGTGAGAAGGAAGCTTGGCACGTACATCTCTACAGCACTCCATAGAGACCTAGGCACACACGATCAAAGACAGCAACAAAGATCCAAACTCATTTACGACAATAGGACCCAAGAAGTCCTCTAAACCCAAAAGGCTCTGGAGGCCTGTCCTCTCTGAAAGGAGGAGGCCCGTGCCTCCGGCAGCTTCCCAGATAGAGAGGATTCCAGGAGAACATCAGAATTCCTCCCCATCCCCTGGTTAAGGGGCATTCACGCTCATACACGAGGCAGAAACAGAGGGAGACATAATAGAGGCATCAAACTCCGTACTCCTCTGCATCACAGCGGCAAATCACGCCCCTTCCTTAGAAGCATTAGGGATGTGCATTTCCGCAGCCAGAGTCTGAGCTAGCTCACAGAGTGCTGTGCTTTTCATCAAGGAGTTTCCAGTGAAGACAGACTTACCTGAGTATTTACTGCAGCCAGATCCAGCCAGAGCAAGAAATGTCTGGGCACCTGCCCAGCCCCAGCTTGGTCGGGGCAGCCGCAGACGGAGCCCGTGGTCAGCAGGAACTATGGTGGGAGAGCAGCTGCTGCAGCAAAGCCTCTGGGACAGGCTGGGAGCCTCACTCCAGGAGGAAAACAGAATTAGTAACCTATCTCCTCCTGCAGCTCGTTATGTCCTTAATTGGGTTCTGAAAGCGATGAGCCTGCAACCAGTTTTTGAACCAGCATCTGCAGAGTGACTGTTTTGTCAGAACTTTTAAAGCAATCTGAGTTAACAACGGAGCGAAAACCTCTGCACCCTGGCCTCAAAACACTGCCGTTGTCTCTGGGGAAAGTGCACTGCAGAGCCGCACGCGTCATTTTTCTATTTGGTCTCGTGTTTGCTTGCAGCAGAGCGTGACAGTGAGGTAAACGGGTTGTGCCTGTGTAGTTTTGGTGGAGAGCACTGAGTGAGTTAAGACACAAACACATCTAATGGCTTTAATACTCCAACTTGGCTTCATGGGTACTACATAGTTAAGACAAAACTACTATGCACGGAATCACAGAATCAGAAAAAGATATTTGAATTAAACACAGGAGCTTCCCCAGCCACAAGACTTCATACCTTGGATGAAAAAACAAAAGCCAAAACAATTTCTCCTAAAGCACAATTTCTTACTCAGTGTACTTCACTCAGCCTTGGCGAGCTTCAAATTTAACACAGCTTGGCTGACTTCCTCTTCACGTGCGATAACGCTGCCACTGCAGTGACTGGACTGCAAACATTACAGGCAAAAGTTTAAAATAAGCTGTTCCAGAAATCACCCTTATTAATTATAAGCTTTTTAATTTTTTGCATGGAAGGGGCTTAATGATACAGCTTTCTATAAACTCAAAGACAACATGAGGGTCTTGGTCAGCATTGACATAAAAGGCATCTTCATAAAAATCCTCCAGTTCCTTGATGTTCCTGTAATAGGTTTCCACGCGCTTCTCAATATTTTCTTCCATATCTCTCGGGTTCTGCCTGAGACGGGCATGGATCTCCGGCGTGGGTGCTGGTCGGAATGTAGTGTGGTATCTGGAGACGAGATACAAATGCCACTGCTTCAGCTCAAGCTGAGGACAGAGTGGTCGTTTCCTGTGATGCTCCATGGTTTCGCCTATCCCAGTTCCTTGGAAACGCCTCTTTCTACTCTAGGTTGGGGTTTCAAAACAACGGTGGGAAATTTCAGGGCAAGTAATCTGTCATTCCTGCTCTGAAGGATCCTGGATACTCAAAAGCCAAGAGTTTCTCTTGAGGTGACACAGCGAGAGTGCTGCTAGTGTTTACATACTGCACAAAAGGTGTGGAGAAACCCCTGTTATGTGCCCAGTGCTCCAGGTTCAGAAGCATTTCCAGATCAGTTCCAAATCCAGTCCCAAGGTAACACGTTTTACTTGTAATCTTTGATTCCTATATTGAAAAAAGCATCTAAAAAAGCCTAACCTTAAACCTTAGCACCCGTTACAAATCTTTGCTGCAGTTTACTGTTCATGCTGATGCTGGACATTAGTCGGGGAAAAACTGCCAAACCTGGAGTGCTTTCTCTGCATCGAATCAGTGAGCCCAAACACAGCCCTGCGTCCAGGCATTGCTGAAGGACCTGTAACTTTAACGTGTTTAAGGCACTCAGACACTGGGGGCTTTCCTGGCAAGATTCAAAAGCGCAGCAACAGGGCTGTGATCCCCAGTGCTAAATTTTGGAAGTCTTTGCTGTTAGCAGGCACGTGGCCGAGTGCCTCCAGCAAGCGGCAGCAGGGCAGTGGAAGCACAGCCCTTGCTTGACAGAGTCTCCATGTCACCATGCTGGAGCCTGGCAGACAGGTACGCCTCCTCTTGCTAAGCCACTGCAAGTAGGGTTAACACTGTTACTGCAAAAGATCGCTGGAAGAAGTTAAGGAGACACAAATATTCTACCTCGATCTCTGTTTCTGGGTGGATATGAGGTAGAATACAATTGCTAACATCTTTTTACAGTAGCTGAAGATAAAAAGAGGTTAATTCACTCTGAGGTAGGTTTTGGTTATTTCTGATTTCCCAAATGTCAGAATTTGGCTCCCCTGAATTCACGGTTGTACATTCACTCCGCTGGTCAGCAGGCTTCAGCAAGACAGAGGATTTCATCAGCAGAGCCCTCTAGCAGTGCCGCAGTCCAGCTTAGGCTGCCCAGCCAGCTGACACCAAAAAGAAATCTGACAATGTTTTGGCATTGCCAAAGGCTCCCAACAATCACTAGAAGCTCTTTTGCAAACATGTACTTAAATTTCCTGCCATGGTTGTTCTACTTCTGAGTAAATGTCTCCTGTGCCCTAACACAAAACCGGTTTATCCCTCTTCCCGTACAGCCAGATTTCCTGAAACTCTTGGAATAGATGCAAAGCGAGGAGAGCAGCAGTGTCTCTGCGTCTCTGCGCAGACCTGCATCACAGCTCCAGCTGGTACAAGGCCGTGGACACAGCGTTCATTCCGCATCAGAACTACTTAGATCACAGCTGAAGGCCACCCTCCTCACTGCACTGGAGCCAGCAGTGCAGGTTTAACATAATGCCGAGGATTAGACACAGCATCTAAAACATTTCACAATGAATTTGGAAGGAATAAAACCCGGAGTTTGGAAGAAGGAAGCGCGTTAACTGGAGCAGATACTGAACAGGATAATCCTAATGATAAGAAATGCAAAGACGTGTGAATGATTTCCTTCGTACTGTTCATTTCTTCTGAACAACAACATCACTTATTACTAAAACAAAGAGAACAGTTATAGCAAATCGCTGCTGCTGTCACAAGTCAATGTTGCACCTCGAGTGAGATGTCTGAGTAATCGCATGTCACCCTGGGACAAATCCAGTATTTATGGCTTAATCTTTCAGGGTTCAGTATTTGCCTTTGATTCAATAGGATGCATTTGACTACAAGATAAGTAAAATAGTGGTTTAAAATTTAAGTGTGGGGAATCATAAAATCAGAGCACAAGTGAAATTGCAAATCCACACCATTTCCAGCTGGAATTTAGGAAGATATTTCATAGTTACTTGTTCCCCGAAAAACAAGGGTGGAGAAGACAGTGAAGCTGAAGGTCACTGGTGAAACAAGGTGATGCGACTGCCAGTGAGACGAACTGCCACATGTGAGAACCCAACCTTCCAGTAACTCAGTGACTCGAACGAGTTTGGTCTACTGAGCAGGAAATATATGAATATCTCAGGGCAGACAGGAGCTGGAGGACGTAAAATGCAGCAAGTTTCCCATTTTCCCTGGCTGGGAAGCCTTCAAAATTCCCATGGGAATGTCTGAAAACCATCTGCATTTAGGCTAGGTTTCAGACATCTTCCCTCAGCATTATTTTACCAACCAGTTTAGTTACCATTAAAATGTTAGACCTGAGCTACTTGCTGCTGTAGATTTCAGGCTCCCAGATTTTAAAATGTCCTATTCTGGGAACAGGGCCTTGCTGCCGCTGGTAGCTGCGTTGGTACTTGGGTAGTTATGAAAGTTTTAACTTTTCTTTTAAGGAGTCCCTAAGCAAGAGTACAATATTCCTGAATTTTCTTAGATTTCTATGAAGTCTGCCTGGTGCTTTCATCTTCCTGGCAGTCTTGAAAAATGTTAAATATCAGACATGAGTGCTAACCTTTCCCCAGTGATGGGATCAATCCTCCGTTGAGACAGTCGTTCCATGATGGATTCACAGGGAAGATTAAAGAAAAATACCCTATGGAGAACATAACAATAAAGTGCATTAACATCCTGAGAACATCACTTGTGACCTTCGGAGTATGAGTTAATCCTTACCCAAACGAGTGGCACACACCAATGTGGATGTGACAGTACCACTGGAAACCGCCCCATCAGAAAATATTAGCATTCGCACAGGACCTCGCTTCTCTGGTTCTTCTCCTCACATCTGCTCTAGTCTCCAAGCTGATCAAGGCAGCAGCTCTCTGACGCACCGCGTGTGTGCTGCTGCATGCACTGACAGGGCTGAACGGACAATCCGGTGTGGGCACCAGTGACTGAATTACAGCTGGAGCCTGTCTCAGGGGCTGGCACAGCTCGCTCACAGTCCAGCAGTTACCTCTGAACTTCCTCTGGATCCAGCTTCTCAGCCCAACTAGCAAATACAATCACAGCGACATTCTGCAAAAGGTAAATAATTGGTACTGTTCCTGTCAAGGACAGAAAGCGAGCTTGTCTGCCAGCCTTATGCATTCTTCCCTAATAACAGCACTGCACAACTCTGCCCGTGAAAGGGATGTTCCTCTCGCTGTTTCAGTCCACTTCCACTTCTTTTGCCTTTGCCTCCCCACACAGCCCCACAGTGTGAGTCCTCCTGCCTCCCGCTCCCGTCCTGCATCCTTAAAAGCAGAATGCGTAATAAGACTTAATACGTGCTGCATTATGATGCTGACAATTCCCCGTCCCTTCTGTTAGCATTGACCGGCAGAGAACAGCACCAGGGCACGGAAGGCAGCTCGGTACGACATAACCCACTCGACCATCAGCCTTGCTGTTGAGACTGCTAAAGAGGATACGTTTATGCTTGATTTTAAGATCAAAATCTACCATTCCCATTGAGTCTGAACAAGACATGGTTGCTCAGCATCTTAAAAAGTCAGACCCTCAGTGTCAGCGGTGCGGGTTCCACACTATGCACAGCTTTTCACCAGAGGATGGAGTGGGACTCTCCAACTCATTTCGTACAGGTTACGCAAAAGCCCTGGTCTGAATCAAGGATGCAGAACCAGAAAACAATACACACTACTGTTGATCCCAGTCACATTACACCGCTGCGTATAACTGTTGTGCCCATCTCACTTTGACTCCTCCTTGGCATTTTGGTTCATTATAAAGGTCCTGTTAATTTTATATTCTAGTTCAAAAGCTCTTCAGCAGAAAATTCTTGACAAATTGCTGAGAATGAGCAGACGTGAGTCCCCCATCTCCCAGCTACTGGAGACTAAAGCAGATCTGGACAAAGATCACATTCAATGATTAATTCAGAACAAAATAAAAAATAAGGCTTCCTTTGAAAACTTATGAAAATAAACTTTTACCAACTGAGCATGGCCTGAAGGCTGTGAATACATCTTTCTTTATAATACACCTTCTCCTGCTGCTGCCTTCAAGGCCAGGCTTCCTCTTTTTGTTTTTGTCTGCCTCTCACAAAAGATACTGTGTGCTTTAGACATTCACCAAAGGAACATTTTACACTGACTGGGTGGGATCAGACCAGATGAAAGGCTGAGCTTTACCTTGGCATGCACATAGCAGATTACTAGAATCCTTTGTAGGATTTAAAGTTATGAAAATCATCTCTCTCTTCAAATGTTTACAGATAATGACTTCTATTCACACTGTGGTAACAAAATAACAGCCAGGAATAAAACATTCAAGATCTCGGAGATTCCAAAGACAGGGAAAGAACAACAGTTTCAACACTCTTTTATCCCTTACACTCTTAACATTTTGTTTTTCTTTGTTTCTGTTGCCCAACAATGGCACAAAAACGTGATTGTCAGAACAGGTAACGTCTGATGGTATGTCTCAAGATGAATATTCTAGTAGAGAGGAACAACATTTATACAGTCATGATAATTGATACGGCTTCCTATTATATTCTGAAATAAACAAAACCACGAAAGGATTATAACCTGGCATATCAAGAAAGCTTGTCGTAATTCATAGTTACTAACTCAAAAAGTATTATGGTATTTGAAACAGAAGTGCCTAAAAAACTCCACTTAAAGAGCTGCCAACAAAACGAACTCTGAAAGCCTTGTCTGAGATTCCCTTCTTTTTTATACAAGCTGCTTCTTATTATCCAGTCTGGTGTCACCATTAAAGAAGAGTGTAGGGGGAAGATGTGGGAGAGTATAGACATCCCTGCTAATATGGATTTTTTTTCCCACATGTGCACTGTATAATGGCACACAGAGAATATACTACACAACAGCAGTACTAATCCAGCGGTCCTTCCAGGGGAAGGCAGGATGCCTTACCCTGCCATACCATACATCTCCTATAGATAAGAGAAAACATCACTCCCCTGGGCTGTCAGTATTAAATTGTTCAGAAGCAGGGAAAAAAGATGAAGGGGAAAAACACTGACAGAACTACAGTCTAGACTTAAAATACTTCCAATTAGAAAGCTTTATTATCATTTTGAAGGGGACACATTGTCTATTATGCAGACCCAGGAGGCTTACTCACATGAGTAAAGCCTATTTACATGTATGCACTCTCTGTGAAGTGTTAGCCTTGGGTCTATGACACATCTCCTTCAGCTCCTCAGCGTGTTTCTGAGCAGCGTTTCACGCGTGTCCCTCTCTCAGGCTGCTAGGACTCTGACCATGTAACAAACGTGACCCTCCAGCTGTCCAGGTGAAGTTTGTTGTATTTCTCTTGGAAATCCTCATCAGCACAACCCTGATCCAGCATTTACAGCAGTAACTGGAACAACTCCCTACAAGTACTGGATTCGTCTCCAGGAAGAGCTTGGCCCATTTCACAAACCAAGTGTAATTTTTTTCACATAAATGCATCCTCCGTAGAGCCTGCTTTAGGAATCATCCAGGCTTTGTATGTTGTAATGTGTCACAACTTCTATCAAGGGGAAATATGAAACAGATGTCATCAGAATGGGTAGACAGGGAGGCGAGGAAACACAGCCTCATATCAAAGTATACTACATTATGCTGCTAGATTAGCATCTAGCGCAGCTTCTCTTTCAGAGTTGGCAAGCTGTTAGTTCAGCTCTGCAACAGGTGAATGATGTCGATCAGGAGCAAGGCGAGGTGTGCGCTGGGGAGGGCTGGCCAGGGATGCACCAAGAAACCCCACTCCTGCACCACGGGCTCAGCACCTGTCTAGTGGCAACCAAGAATCATTGGCTTCCAGTTACAAACTGGTGCTCTATGGGGTACAACTTGGTGGAGCCTCTCAGTCCAGGTCTCTGAGGACAAATGACCCCCTAACTACTACAAAGCAGCAACATTGCTGCCAGATGCAGGACGGAAGGCAAGGGATGCGTAAGCAAAGCTCTGTCGTCTCTCCTTTGTTCTCTTCCTGAGGAGAGGGATGTGAGAGAAGGTCTGGTCGCGTCAGCTAGCTTTCACAGATAATAAAATCGTGAACACAAATGTTAAAAGGAAAAAAAAAAAAACTTGAGTGAGAATCCTCCGTCTTCCTCACTGTATTTGACATCACTTATCCAATCTATTCCAGCTTTCAGATACATTAGAGAGATTAAATTCCAACAAATTAATAATGTTGATGACACTTTCACTGTATACCTAGTCAAATGAGAACTAGTCGCCTTTGGATGACAATGAAATATATAAGGCCTCTAACAGCTGGAATATAATGCTTTCTTCCTACCAGCCATCTGGCATTCCAAAAGGGGATTCCAATCGCTCCTGGCTTCTGGCTATTCAGACAGCATGGTCTAAGATCCTAGAGATCACCAGTACATTCTGATGGCTCCCTTCACAGATAGAGAGGGGAGAACATAGAAGTACGGGTGGTAGAAGTTTTATTTCATGGCTGATCATGAGACAGCATTTTTGGAAAAATGTGTCACAACCACACAATAAGTAAAGAAAGGTTTTTTGACCTGCACAACAGGATTCATCTAATCCTGAACTGCATTTGTTCTAGATGGCAACCAAGCTAGTTAATCCAGGTTCTTAACAATTGAGAGTGCTCTGAGTTGTCCTCAGGAAAAATTTTTTGGTGGTGGTTTTCCCGTTTTGTGGATATGATGTCACAGACTTAAAGTACCTATAATGGAAAAGTTACGAGTATTGCCATGAGACAAGCAAGCACTGTGTGCCTGAGTCCTGGTATTCCTGAGCTAGAGATTAAGCCATGCTCCTCCCGGCCTCTGAGAGTCACCTTCCAGGATGGCTCCACCGCCCTGCCAGCTGCCTTTGCATCTCAAGAGAAGTAAAGTTCTGCCTGTGAGCCACAGCCTTCCACCGGTTTTGGTCCTGTAATTTAAACATGCCTGTTTTAGGAGGCTGACCTAGATGGATCCAGATGTTGGCTGTTCTAGACTTGAACTATTTACTTATGTCAGATTCTCATCCTTGGCATTTCCCATTGCCTGGAGTTGCTTTGGATTGACATTGCTGGAGGGGAACCCAAAGCCAAGCCCTTTTTGTAAAATTATTGTCTGTGAAATTTGACCTATACCAATAAATCTAATTGAATTCATACCTTGTTTTCATTTAAGGATGAAAAGACAACGCAACATGATATCCAAGACAGAATCCTTACTCCCTAGCTGGCTTTTAAAAACAGAGACTACTGACTTGCTTGTGGCTATACCAGGGACAGATCAAGCCTTACAATAAAGTTAGGATGCTGGAACCAAAAAAATAATACATCACCAAGCACCACTGGGCCACTTTTAATGTAGCATTTGAACTTTTGAGTTGAAACTGCAACTTTAAAAATAGCAAGCAATTAATCTTTCCCTGATTTTCTTGACTCTTATATATCTTCTACTCGTAGGCTGGTACCAGCTGCCATATTCCCATTCTTCACGCTCTGCACTCTGCAAAAAAAAGAGGCCCCTGCTGGCCAATTCTTGTTTAAAATTGTGCATAATTGATAGTGGCAAATCTACCCCAGCTGTGTCTAAAACCTCTCCAGGGGCAAGAAAAACACTCACTGTGACTGTCATTAACTACTAAATTAGCAAGTGCTCCTGGCAGTTTACAACGTACCACATCAGTCTGCTATAAAAAAAAAGAATGTGAAGATCAGATGCTTGTGTGATCTCAAAGTTACAGCAAACTTTGATGGCAGAACTTTGACAGAACCCCAGCTAAGTCAGAGCAAAAGAGAACAGGAAAGAGAGAGCAAGAGAAGGAGAGAGGAAGGAGAGGAAGGCACACAAAATTAGCCTCTTTTCTAGGCAGACAAACAGAAAATGTCAAATTCAAGGCTAGAAAATGGAGCCTTTCATAAGGCACAGTACATCTTACTCAATATGGAGATATCAATACAGTGTTATCTGATGCTATGGCACAATTCCCCACAGAAAATAACTCTCCTGGAGGACCTAGTTCTGGCAATGCAATGGCAACAATTTTTGTAATTGAGATATAAAGCTGAACAGGAGCTGAGGCTGTTGAAGTGTACGGATGCAGTAGCTCTCTAAAAGGCTACCACAGGTAAAGTCCTTATGTGATCACTGGCACAAATGCGAGCTCCTCCCTTTGGTTCATAAACCAGAGCCAAAGCAGGCGGAGAAGGAAAGAACACAGTTCTTGCAAAAGGATGGAAAAGCCTTGGGGGGCATTATGGACTGAACTGACAGAGAGACAAGTATCGTCTCTAGCAACTGTCCTGAATTCGACTAGACTGTAAGACCCATTGCTAAAATTGACCGTGTTTTTTGAATTAAAAGTTTCCAAAAATACACATAACTGCACAGACTTCTGGACCATACAGGGACTACAAGCCAGACAGGAGTGCAATGGCAGGCTTGGCCAAGATACAAGAAAAATCTGGATTGCAAAATGTCTCTTTCTTCGGTAGCATCACTGAATTATCACAGTAATACAGCAAATCAAGTTAGTGGTTCAAGCTGACGGGTATGAGGAAGTTCAGGTTTGAATCCAAGCGACTAATCCCAGCTAAAACCAAGGTCATCTTGTCTCCATTGACTTTCCAGCCAGAGAGACTTGACTTGGATCAATCAGTTCCCCTAAAGAATGCTCCCATTCCTGTACTATAAAGACACCTTGAAACTGAAACTTTGGCTAAGCTTCTTCTCAAGAAGTAGGGACCCACCCACAGGATCCTGAACACATTATATTTCCATACCTACATTCTGCATTCCCAAACCCCCTTTTAAAAATTAAACTGGTTACATAGGTCCCATCTACCTTTTCCCTAGTCTCGTTCAGGATTTTCCCCATGCAGCTATAAGCCAGGCATTTTGCCCATGGGTAACCAGACTACAAAGGGTCTTCTGAGGCTGCACTACTGACTGGACATGGATCTTAGTTTACTTCCTACCCTAAATACTGCTTCTGTATGTCTCTGCAATGGATGAAACGATCCTTATCTCTTATTTATGGAAGGAGTTGTTGGGAGGTCTTATTCACTGATGTCTTTCAAATTCTGGTATGTCTTCTGATGAAAGATGCTTGATTCTGTTTTGGGAAGTAATTTCACCCTCTAGGTTTTGACCATAAGGGAAGATACATTGCATAAACACTAAAACACAGGTTAATCGGCACAAGTGTTTTGCTCATTAAGCTCCTATAATGATTCATCTGATGACAAGCTATTTCCAGACACTGGATCTTTCTTTTCAAACGGACACATTTCTGTCGAATAACTACAAAAGGCAGCTATGTGAGGCACTATTCCCAGGACATGGCTTCTGGCCAGGGGAGCAAGATGAACAACCTCCTTCGTAGCTGCAGATGTTCCTTCCCTTCAGCAGTAGTGCAGAGTAATGACTCCGTTAGATGTTTTCCACCCACCAGTTAGATGTGCTCAGCCTCCAGCAGCCCTGACAGCTGAGGTAGCAGGGTGCCTCCCGCATCCCATCCCACCAGCCCGGTGTCTCCGCAGCATCTCAGTGGGTGCCACAGCAGCTTACGCAGGGCGAAGAGGCACAGCTCTGCTGGGAAGCAGTGTCTGCCTGTTTCACAGAACAATGGGCTGGATCTCGAGCTGGGATAACATGAAGTAGCTCCACTGGCATCATGCAGATTTACACCAGTGAAGAACCCCAGGCCTCTTGGCAGAGAGAGCCACTCCACGCCACAGCGGTCTGAAGAGCTGCGGGCTGTGTAAATGTTACATAAGCACAGCGAAAGGCACACGTATACACAGCAAATGTTTTCATACTAGGGGCTTTAATGCATTTTTAAAGCTTCTTTTGAGAAGGCAATATTAACTCTTTCCATATGCAATAAGTGGCTTGGATGCATTAGTACCTCCATTCAAAACTGCTTTACATTCCTCCCCTCATTTTTATTCTTTGCCTCCTTCTTACTCTCAGCTGTTATTCTAGCATCTTTGCATTCCCCCCTGGAGTTCATTCCGGCGGTGCTTTATGAATCACAGAATAAGATGGCAGCCAGTGCTGCTTTAGAGTAATGTGGCTGGCACGATTTCCACGATCCGCAAGGTTAATCAAACTCCATCTCAGCTAATCGAAAGCCTCTGCAGCCCCAGAGGCCCGAGGTCAGGAACCTGAACCCGCTTCCCCAAATGCAGTCATGTTTCCTTAGATGCTTCCAATCCTCTCCTGCAATAATTAGATTCTGCAAAGCAAATCTTGAGTGGAGCAAGAAGTCCAGGGTCAAGCACTAGCAAACTCATATCAGAACTGATGCCTTTGCTATCTGGCTGCAGCATTTCTCTAGTACCTCCTGCTTCTAACAAGAAAACCTACACTTTTTTTCCTTATTAAATAACTGGAATCAAATTTATAGGAAACGATAGTTAGTCTTAAGTGTTCCCATAAAATGCTACAGTAAACTCCCCCTGCCCCCATCATTTAAACACTAACTTTTGTTGTTGGTAGGATATTTGGTATATAAAATAAAATAAAGAACCGACACCAAAACAGTGTATGATCTGGGGGCAAGAGGAGGGAATAAAAGAATGGATTATAATGTGTCATTTTATATATGTGTCAAAGGAAACCAATTTCATAATAGGGAATAAAAATTCCCTGTTTAAATCCTGTCAAATAAATCCTCAAATGTAATAGGGTTCACTTCTGGGGAAAAGAAAACTAAATCTGATTAAATATTAATGTGGCGTAGTATTAATTAAGAGAGAAAAAAGTCCATCAAGAGAACCCCAATATGTTTACTGTGTCCCCAGGAAGCTGGAAAATTTCACAATCAAGTGTGTAAATGTTCTAAAAAAGGGTCCTGAATATTTTATGAATATTTGTCATAAAACAGAAATAATAACCACTGTGCAGAGCTATTAGAATTAATATTTATGCTGCCCGCCATGAAATATTCATGGGGACAGAGAAAGGGGGGCCCGTAAGACAAGAATTAATTTACATTGGGCTTGGTTTACCCGCTGGCTTGATGTTTAAAGACGGGTTGACAAGCCTCCATATGAATCCGTCAGTCACTTGCAGCAGTAGGTGGGGTGAAGGCAGGGGGAGGCGGGGGGAAACGGGTCCAAGCTGCTGACAGCTCACAGATTGAGTTTCTGACAGCCCTTAAAAAAACCTAAACGGCCCCCCACCTTTTTTTCCTTCTTCCATTGCCCAAGGCGCTCTGTACTGCCACCGTTCATCCGATCTCCCCTTCCATCTGCTGAAATTAAGGAATTAATGAGCGCTATACACTTTACAGCGGGCCCCAGGAATGTTTACTGGTGATTAAATTATAATGCAGCCAAGCTGTATAATTCATGAACCAATTAAAGGAAGTGTTAGTTGATTTGATGGGATGAGGACGTACAAAAAGCATTTAACTAATAGGGAACCGTAGGCTGCCGGTCGCTTTGGCTTTCTCGGATTACGCGGCTAATTGCTCTGCTTTATAGGGCTGTCACAGATAGCCATACATATTTCATTGTTCTCAAATACTTCAATTGTTTACTTTCGTGTTGCTGCTGTAATATGTAGAAGCCCAGCCAAACTTCAGTGTAGTTAAAGCACTACTCTGCAAAAGCAGGTTGCTTCAGGAGGAGGGAGGAGTGAGCGGGGCAGAAGGAGAAGGCTGGCTGACAAAGGAGTAACTTAAAGCCTCAGAGTTAAATGTCACTCAGCAATTACATGATTAAAAGGTGCAACATATGATAGTCTTTTGTTTTACAACTTTTGGGACACTAATATTCTATGCTGACTTCACCACAGAGAAAATATTGGTACACTAAACTGCATTTTTTTTTTAATACTGAGGAGCAAGAAAAGAAAGTAGACAGGGAAGTACGTTTAAAAAAATCCAGCAGGGAGGAGCTAGATTGCTGTGGTTATCAAGAGTAATACATTGTGTTTTAGCTTACACGGTTCGATATCCTAAAATACTTGAGCAATGAAGGAGGTTGATTTCCCATCTGGGAGAATGCTCAGCATCTAATTCAGAGAGCTGCTGAGTCGTGCTAGCTAGTCATACCAACAACTTCCGTTTATTACACAAGCAATAGGGGAATTTACCTTTTCTGCTGTTTTACAAAGCACTCCCCCCAGCTGACAGGCCACAGGATTTGATGAAACAGATTCTCTTGATTTGAAGAGGCCTATCAGTCAAGTTACTCCTGTCTTCAGTCAAAAACAGGCACGTTCTTCCAGCAACGAAATCCCCAGCCCATATACAGAAGTACAGCTATTGCTGAAGATATCAGGTACTATCAGATAAATATCACAAACACATGCACTAACTTGTGGTTACACTGTGAAATCTACTGAATAAAGAACAAGATGGGTAAATATGCTATTTTTGTAGCTCAGTGATGAAGACTGCAAACTTCTGTGCATCCCCAGTCAGATATATTGTCACCCACCTGAAGAACACTGTGGTAAATCTTGACCTCCTGTCTAACAGAGCTTTACATTTCCAGGTGTTGTACAAACACCAACTAAATGACTTTCAGGATATCCTATTGTGTAGAGCTCATAACCTGGTTCACCCCCTTCCTCGCACCCGTTCCCTCTAGGACTCGGCTTTGGGAAGCAGGCCCTGCGGAGTGCCCTCACTGATACCATGGTACATGCCTGTCCTCCTCCAAGTGCTTCACCCTAAAGCACAGAGCATGAAACTCCCTCTCCAGATCTGCCCAATGCAGAGAAACAAGAGGGTGTGCTGCTCTGCCAGAAGCAAAGCTCTGCACAGAAGCACACCAGTTTTAGGAAAGGTTTCGTTAGGTAGAAGCAGCCAACAGCTGGTGCTCAGGATAACGCTTCAAAACGTTCCAGTGTCACTTTGACACTCCAGTTATGAATCATCTCCCAGCCAAGCACCACAACACTAAACTAAGAAAATCCACCTCTGCTGTCCTGTTGGAAGTGTTCTGTTTCATATAAAGAACTACATCAAGCCAGAAAAGCAGAGTACCTTTGCAGTCCAATGCAGGTGTTCACCAGGTAGGCAAGAAACTTGCATTCAGTGAATACTTCCTTTATTCTAAAAAGTAGAGCGAGCCTAAGAAGCCCCAGAAGGAAGGAGCTGAAAGTCCCATTTCCCAGGACAGCACTCAGATTAGCAGGCTAGGGGTTGACCAGGTGGAGAAACAGGTGGGGAAAAAAAATCTTGGGATACTAAAGAAAAAAGATTTCTCACATAGCTTGACCCTGATGTTAAAAACGTAGTTGCCAAAAGAAGAATTATTTTAAATAATTTCCTTTATTCAGAACTGCTATATTGTTAGTTTGTCCCTAGCTTCTGGGTTAAGTAATGCAAAACTTTGGATTAAGACATTAGTTTTAATAGATAGCCTCCAAAATAAAGGGATAATGACACCAGTTACACAGCAGGAAAACTTGTCATTAACCCACTGTGTATCTGAGTAAAATGGAAATTGGATTGCCTGTACTAGAAAATAGAAAGGTTAAATTGTCTGGGAGATAAAGTTGATCCTAAACTCACCTAAGTGGACAGCGCCTAGGATCTGAAATCTGACCAGCCAGATAATCATCTGGACCGTTATACACACAGTTGAAAGCCAACACGTGATCTTGGTAGGATTTGAATTATACCATTGTTGGATTAAACATATCTGCAACTTGGTAAAACACATTAAATACATTTATGACACTTAGCACCTGGGATAACAACAAAGCGCGTGTGCTCGCGTAGCCAAACCAAACAACCTCATGCAGTGGTCCGAGAAACAGCAAGCTGCATCAGCGTGGGCCTTACAGGGGGAACAAGCAGAGGTGAGACACAGGCCCAGCAACCACTTTCTGCCAGTGATTGCTAATGGGAAACGTCAGAACTTGGCAATGTCAAGAAACCGGAGACACTGCAGCAAATATTTCCTTTGTTGTTTTTGAAGTGCCCTGGATACAATCAATCATACCGAAAAAACCTCCTGCATTTTGGTTCAATGTGGAAAGGGCTATTTGCATTTCAATATGCTCAACTTATCCTGCCAATAAAAACATGGAATCATGAAGAAGAGATCAGGCCACTGGAGTGAAAAACAAGAGATGACATTCTGCAGACCTTTCAGATAAAGCAGCTCCTTGCTTGTAACGTTTCTGTTGACGTCCCAATATTTCTGAATGATTGGGTTTTCAAATGAGATCAGTCAGCATGCAAATGAGGAAACAGGATCAAGACATCTCCCATATCTGATTGGAGAGAGAAATTATCAAAAGACCCTTTTTTCATATCAAATTTCCATCACAAAAGGTCAAACTTTCAACTCCCATTACTTTTGCTAACTGCATTTCACTGTGCCTGCCAGCTCATTGCTGCTGCTGTTTTCAGAGGAGAAAAGAGGAGTAACAAATGATTACATCTTCTCCCACATCTGTCATACACGATGGACAAACATTTTATAATCTTATTCTATTTTTCTCTACGGCCCTCAAAATTCTTGCAGCCAAAACATCACTTCTAACCTAATTAGCTATTCCTAGGTTGTGTTTATTTTTCTCACCGATTCTCATTTTCTAGCCTACAGACTGACAAAAGCACCAGCTGTGTTGCCAGAATGTTTTGTTCTACAATTTGGCCATTTAAAATACTTTTTGATGTGTGCTTTCCTAAAATATATTTCCTTGTGGTGTCTGGATTGACTGACACCTAAATACTCAGGTAATGGATGTTCCAGAAAAACAAGAGACAGAGAGAGGGTCATTTCCCCTGAACCTCACATAGTTGTATTCTCCTTTGCAGACCATCCTTGATAACAAACCCTGCCTGGCCTTCTGTAGATTTTGATCCATTCCTCTAGGGAACAGATCATGGCCTGAGACTCCAAAGCTTCACCCTGACTGCCCAAAACACTCAGTTCAAGCATATTCAGAGGACTTGCACCCTTGTGTCCAAACGGAGGAGTAGCTCAGCACCTCTAGGTCTCACCCACTGCTTTTCTAGGCTTAAAGCTGAATTTCGGAGCAGCAGAGATAACAAGGGGGGTAAGCAAAAGAAGATGAAGACATTAGTAAAAAGTGCAGGACTCAATGTATTTGTTGCTACTGGTCCCATAAAAATTCTCTCTCAACATTACTATCATTGCATCATATATAACCCATCAGATTAGTATCTAGAGATTTCTACTCTTCTGATTTTCTCTGTTCTTCTTATTACTCAACAACTAAATGTTTCACAAAGCCATTTCCTACAGAAATATTTATGTTCCCAAATGTTTATTGGCCCCTCTATCATGATCAAGCTTTTATGAGCACTCTATACAGAACTCTGAATTAAATACATAATTCCTGATCTATCAGATCTTGGCTTAATGCTGCGTTTGTCTACTTTACACAGCAAGGCACTGTGGCAAACTACAGAGCACCTTACAGAAAAACTAATTTATACAGTAGAGATATTTCTGTCCAACACTGACTATGTGGGTTAGTGATTACAGAAAGCTAATGAGGACCAGGAGGATGTAGGGCTTAAATTCCAGCAAAGGCACTTGTTCATTGTGTTAAATTTCCTGAACAATCATTTTAGGTAATTTCTGCACAACTATGGACATTAGGCTCGGTACCATCATGTGCTGGATGGAGGTGGAAGAAGCTCCTCGTAAATGTTACACAAACGCTTCTCCCTCACTTGCTCCACATCACACAGGTGTGCACAGCTACACAGAGTAAGTTGCCCTCCATCGGTGGTAACGGATTGGAGTCTCTTCTTACTGGCAGCGGCAAGTCTTAACCAGTAAACAGAGCAGACTGTTAGCTGGCTCCAGGAGCTATTCTCTCAAATGACTTCCTCATCTTTGATTTTTCATTTTTCTTCTCCTTTTGACCAAAGGTGCCTGTGGTGATTTGTGAATGTCTGTACATATCTAGTAAAGTCAAACTTTCGCCTCTTTACCACACCGGACAAAGGCAACGTTCTCAGCTCCTTTGCATCCAACAAATGCCGGTCGCAGAATGCAGGGAGACTTTGTGCATGGAAGTTCTCCAGCAGCAAAATAACAGTGATTGTACTTTAAATATAGGTCTCTACTCTTTACAAATTTATAACTATTGAAACACTAATCATCAGGTCACCTAAATGGATAAAAAGTCATTCTCTGAAAGGTTAAAGTTTGTAGTGTTCTCTTTTGTCCTGGGACAAGTCTCATCAAAGCTTGTTCCAGAATGAACTGGGGAGGATCTCAGTCACTAGGTAAGGTCTGGAGTTCACATGATTTAATAATGGGCTCTTCAGTGTAGCTGAAACAATCTAAAAAGATCTGCTGACTGCAAGCTATATTTGACATTCAGAACTGAGGTGTGGGTTTCTAACGACTAGTAACTGCATAGCAAGTTACTCAGTCTTGGACTGATTGCACAGGCAACTTTTAAACAGAGTTATTTTTTTCATCTAAAAGATACTATACTTCAAACAAGACTCGCTCTGCATCTGTTGTGAATTACAATGTGTTTGGAATTAACCAGACAGAACCTGACATCTAACAAAAAAGAAAAAGACAGATTTTTGTTCTTAGAACTGTTTTAAATAAAAAGGTTCTTGTTCCTTAAAAGGCCCAACAACTTTGCATAACTGTTTGTACCTAGAAAGAAATTGAAGGTAAGGGCACTCACCTTCACTCGCAGTTTGTACGTACCAGGAAAAATGCGAAAAGCTGAATGTTTACAGTTATTTTCTCCCTAGTACAACATAGAATCCTGCCTAACATCATAATGAAAAAAACCCTTTTACAAAATTGAATCTTCCAGTTCTTCCAAGGGCAAAACTCCCAGATTATATAATAATCAAGGATTTTCAAAATACACTGTTCATACAACCACACAAACTCACTGCCACAGCCCTACTTCATGCACCATGTAAGAATTAGGCATATTTAGAAATATCAGACATTTGCAGCACATTTTTGCAAGGGCAGGGAGGAACCCAGAACAGATTTTTGTGTAGGCTTCCAGTAAAGAGCTTACACTGCCATTACCATAAATCACTCCAGAATATCAGCAGCGATATAGCATTTTTCATTAAAAGAATACTGCAGCTTCTTTCAGAAGGACGGCCGCTTGCCATTTCTTTTAGGTAATCAGATAGCCGTTAATTAATAAACCTGTCAGGTGAATCGTCCTGCTCCGGTCATCATTATCCATTCTGTAACAGAATCCTGCTATCATCACTCCTATCCACCTCATAGCTTCCAGCTCAATTAACTTAATGCTATGCAAATGAGAGGCTCTCCTCATCATTAGCTTATAGCCCACAAATGTTAATAACATAATTGGGCCTTCAACAGGGTAATTAGACACGATTCCTTCCATTAGTCTTACAAGGCTAATTATTGTTGATAGGAGAGAGGGGATGAGTCCCAGTGCTGCATGCAAAGAGGGGCATCTGGTTAAAGCAAATATAGACAAACCATCCACAAGGTAAAACAACAGTTGAGATCTATAGCAGGGTCAGATAGGGCTGGGGGGAAGGCAGACAGCATGTTGAGAAACTTTGGAACCACTGGAGCAATTCTCTACAAGGCAGGAACTAAAGCCAAACATTCAGCCTGAATATGGAGATCTCTACGCTCAGCAGTAAAACAACAAGATGCTTAATAAATCAGAGGAAGCTACTCCCAAGTTTTTGCAGATGGGACAATTTGGAAGCTGTACTGATCAAACTTCCTATGTTTGCAATGCAAATACACAGCTAAAGAAGGACATAGAAGAGACTTGAAGCAATTAATCTGTCCCTAGCTCTCCCTTGTCATTATTAGGAACTCTTCCTATATACTTGGCCTGAAAATCAGCTTAAATTGTGGTCACAAAAGTAGCAGCATTTACGAGAAGGTTAAGTGAAACAACTATTTTTTAACCTACTGCATCTTGATCTTTGGTCGGTTATATCCAAAGATCATACTGTCCTCTGGATCATTCACTCAGTGCATACCAGTGGGATACTAATCAGCATTCATATCCGAACAATATTAGACTACATTCTCTTTTTTTATAAATAATTTTTATCATGCGCAAAGCATGACAGTGGTCTTACTGAGCCCAGATATACAGCACATGTTAGAAAAGGCTAACATTTAAAAGTCTCTGCAGGATGGATAAATGCCTTATCAAAATCCATTTCAAGCCTTACAAAGGACAGAGTTCTGTAATACAGAATTTTGTAAACATAATGTATTTAGGGACAGAAAATATGATCCTTACACAGCACAAAACCACCGGGTCACCACTTCCACCTGAGCCAAAGGAAGCCAATTTAAGCGACGGTGATGAATACATTTACGTGGCTGCAGGTGATCCAGGCCAATAGAATTAGATCTGGTGCATCTGCCAGACATCAGGGATCATTCCTACACCTCTCCTGAAGAATAAGCTATGGCAGTATTCAGCTCTGCTCTCTTCAATTGCCCTGCACTTGCTAAATTTACTTACTAGAAAATTCTGAGCAAATATCTTGTTCCAAGGCAAACAGCAGTAAATCCACTGATGTTTTAATGAAGATTACACTTTCTAATCCTCATGGTAATGACAAACTAGTCTCCATTCAATATGCAATATTACTTGACAGTTTTAATCACCCAAGCCGTATTATATTTGCTACAGACTGATGCACTTGTCTTCCCAGACCTTCAGCTTGGAGAGTCTAAGCAGAGGAAGCAAAATGTCTGTTCTGCTGTTCTGCCTGTGGTTTTCAGTATGGGCCAATTTTGTCAGCCACACTAGCTCCGAGTAACGGCTTACTCTGGGATTAGTCTCAGATCCAAAGAGACTTCTAAACCAGAGCACAGCTGCACAATCTTGCCCTAAGTTTTTACTCCAGAATTCCTGAATTCTAGTAATCATGGAGTTCAAAGGTAATGTACATTTGTAAATGTAGTTGCTCTAAAAGTACTGCCCCTGTGCTCTCAATTTCAGACAGCAAAGGCAGTAACAGATTTTCATAAACTCAGTTTTAACCTGTACAGATATGAGTGACCTTTCTACATTTACTCAGAATAATATTCAGCCAACTTTTGCTACCACACTGCTGAAGTAAATGGTAAGAGATCAATACAATGTGAGATGCTTGACAACACTGGACAGCCCTCCTTTTCCTATCATGCTTTCTCAGACATGAAGTGTCTCCATCCAGAGTTCTCACAAATGCAAAACTCTCAGCAGTTTTCTAAACATGTGTTCTCTTACCCAATGCAAATTAAAATGCTGCCACATCATTATATTTGAAGTTTTCCTTCCTCAGTTGTTTTTCAAGAGTTCTTCCGGTTCCAGTCCAATCTTGAAACCAGAAACAAAAAGCTAAATCCTACAAAATCAGACTTGCATGTATACAGTTCTTAAATGTATGTGAACTACTGAATTAAGGTAAAATTTTTGAAAATGACTGCTCTAGTCCATGAAGAACCATTCAGAATTGACAAAGCACATCATATTTTACCCTGCTGACATCAATCAGTGTTACATTCCACAAAATGCACTGATAGTGCACGACTGCATGCGGCTACATCTTGTCCTGCATACCAGCCTTAGCAAGCTTGTTAATTAAAAGTGATTCTATATCAACCAGCCTCAGAGCAGAGCTGCAGGATGGCCCCTCAGGTTCAGGGCTACAGCACACGAACAGCATTTGAATACTGCTGGATCCCAACCCAGAGAGTCAGGCATGGAGAGCAATATGAACAGAGCACAAAGTGGGAGACACAATGGAACCCGCATCTGTGAGTTCAGTGAGCTCTCAGGAATGCTCTTCGGTTTTTAGTTGCACATTTTGGTCACCAAAGCAAAGAGGATTCAGAGGGGAAAAGCACAGGTTAGATGACTACTATTTAAATGGTAACACTTTCATTTCCCTTAACTGTTTCATTTCATTCCTTAAACGAAAGTTGTGTCTCAGGTGAATGCCTTGAATAACCTTTGTTGATTTGTAGAGATTAGTACCATGAAGTTGCCATTGTGAACTAGGATTTTAATACCCTGGCTCTTCTTTCAGGCAGTTCTCAAATCTCCTCTCAGAACAACATATTTTCCCCTGACAAGATGGAAACATGCAAGTTCCCCATACTAACCACAGGACACCTTTAATCTCAGCTTCCTGAGTAATATGCAAAAGGTTTTCAATGCAAATATGTGACAACTTGGTTAGCTGGTTCAGTAAAAATCTTCTGTTTCTTCCAGGAACTAGAGACAATCTCAAATAATAATACCCCACAGTAAATAGCTTTTGTCTGTAGGGATGCAAGCCAGTCCTTAGCCCTGAAGTGACTGAGAGCATGTAAGGACACAGGACTCTCGTGTAGCCAACAAAATCAGGCCTTCTTGGATCTTGACTCTTTCCAAAATGTCGCCTGATTTAGCTAGCTCCTTCCAAACTGCAGAGCCGAGTATTCAAACAGAAGGTTGCCTGTAATGTTGAATCTGACACCATTTAAAGTTCTTGGACTCTTCCAAGATTCAAATACTATCCCATGTCACCTTGTTCAAATTGCTGCTGCCACACAGGCATCTAATTTTGGCAGCCAAAGGAAGAGCTAGGAGCTCTACCTTGCAAATGTGGATACTTGATGGCACTTTGTGAAGAAGCACTGAAAGCATTAACATTAAGCCCAGTGCTTTCACCGTTTCACTGTATCTCTGTTCCCATGTGGAGAAAGCAGAGACATTGCTGGTTAGGTTTGCCTTCACTAAACCTTGCTACCATTGCCAAAGACATGAAAAGTAGATCAAACTCTACTACTTTTAGAGTTTTCTGTCTTTCTCTCTAGTTAGGTTTTGAGTTCAGAAAGGTAACCTTGATACCAGTCGCATCTTCTGGGAAAAATGATTTCAACATAAGGGCAATCAGGATAGAAAGTCTTCAAGTTTCCTAATGTGTCCTCATTTGCGAGAGGTAGCTACTGCAGAAAAATATCCCTCCTTTCAGCAGCAAATACAATGAAAGTATTATGCATCTGGTTTTGGGTTCTTAAAAAATAAAAATATTGACTTAGAAGTAGAGGCTTTTCTTCTCCCTCTTCCTGGAGACTTTGGAAGCTTGCTGAGATCAGAGATCTCCTTAATTCCTGTATCCAGGATTTCGCTAAACAAACCAGCCATCAAAAGGAAATTGTACGAGGTAACTTCTAAAAATAATACCTGCCTCTCACAACTGAAGCCAAATATACCTCCTATTCTTGTTGGAGCAGAATAAGAAACAAGAAGTGATGCTTGTGACAGCAAATGCAGCATCCTACAGAAATCCCATAGAAGGATTTTAAGACTGCATTTGATGTTTTGCTATTGTTGGCTCAAGATGCACATTAATCCCTTTCTCCAGGATAGAAAGGCTCTTATGGTACCAATATAGGTCAGGCAGAATGTGCAGCAGAAGTGACATAATCTTTTTATTGTAATCATCCAATTTTCTATCGGATTATTTAATAGCAATAGCTTCTATTTGGATTAGTGTTATGAGGGAGGAGAGAGCACAATCTACTAAGGACGAGAGGGAGAACGGAGAATAAGGATTCTCCACCAATGGCCAAACCTCAGATATCTGCTTAAGGAGCTGCTTCCGTCAGATTACTGTAGGGCAAAAGACGGCGTGTGCAGCTTTTGGCACTACATGTGGAGAATTAGGGGTGTCTATCAAGTAGCCCGTGGGTGTGACTGCTTGATAGAACCTTCACGCCAGAGCAATGTATACCTTCTTATGCACAGCTGTTACACACAAGGTAGTGGGAGTGTTCCTGATGTATTTTGTCCATTATGGAGTGCCCAGCGATGCCTCTTGCAATAGAGGCAGATCAGGAAACAAAGGTAAATGACAGTTAAAATATTGTGAATGAACAGGGTAAGTCTCAAAACAGTTGCATCAAGAGATAACACGACGACTGAATTATTGTAGCTTGGAAAAGGCTACAGGGGTAGCAACTGTGGATTAAACAGATCCCACTCACTCAGTGAAGCAGACGAGTCATTCACCAGTCCAGACGAGAGGAAGATTTGATAACTGTGCTCAGTAAGCACAATGTGTAATGGATTTTGGTTGGGAAATAAACTTATAATTCTTATCAGTTGGCCAGGGTGTTCTGCTCCCTCAGAGCATGACTATGTGTGCACTTACTGTATAGTCAGCATAGCTAAGAGGGTGAGTGCCTCCACTGGGGTGGGGAAGACAAATAAGAATTCATCACCTAAAATACATTTTCCAAAATACATTGCTATTTCATAAGCATACCATTGACCTCAAGAAGATCCTGCCCCTTTAGCTCCCACTGTCTTGCCCCTTAGTTTTTACTGAGCCAGTCAGTCTGACTTCGAACACGTGAAGGAGGAGGAAGCAACTAGCTGAGATGGGAGAACTGATGTGCAAAGTGATAATAAAAAGGAGACCAATTAGCATTAGTGAAGACAACAGTCAATAAACCAGCAATCATAAAATGGCTCTGGTAAGAGCGAGCTGCTTTCTAATCAGAAGAGACAAAAACCAAGAATGATTGAAGCAGAGAATTGGTCGGCCTATTATTTTTACTACTTTCTTTATAAATTAAGCCAAATCCTACACAGGTCACTTGGACTTTTCCTACTGTTTCTCTTTCTCCCTGGTGCAGGCAAATTTTATCTTACTGATCTAGTACCTTGATTACCACATCATTTTTCTTTTTTTTTTTTCCCCTGAAAATAAGGAGAAAATAAGAAGATATAATTATAACATTTCTTCTTTGTTACTCATCAGATTTTTGTATGCCATCAATTAAAAACACATCTACTATAAATACGCAATATCCATCATTTAAATTAGGCCAAAGTTTTAAAAATGCCCTGTAAGATTTTTCCATGTCAGAATAATTCAATCACTATTATGTTTCCTTGATGCAACTATTTTGGGACTTAGCTTGTTCCTTGATAGGATTTTAATTAAGTCATTTACATTTAATTTCCAAATATGTAGCTGTTAGAGAAGGCAGCATGGAAATGAAAAGACAAAATAAACCTGAAGACAGCCAATCTTTAACAAAAAGATTTCTGATATAAAAATGAATCTGAGGAATACATATTCAGTGATAAATATTCCAGTCCATGTCTGGTAAACTCTCAGATAATGGCAGCATGGTAGGGTCACTGGGGTTCTATTAGCTCAATTAATGAGGAGTAAGATAAGGCTAACATCTAGCTCTTCAAACGGCTAAAAAATAGAGCTGATAGTAATGGAGTTATTAACCTTCGCCAGCCATTGAATTTTGCTGCTGATTCAAACTCCATTTCCTAGTTCAGGCCTCCATTAATAGGCTGTTTATTATCCCTAATCCACATTGGGATCAGCTGCAGAAATATGAAAGCCCCATGTAAAGACCAAATAGTAAAAAAACCCGAAAAAACACCTTTTTTTCTTCCATTCTGATTTTTCCCTTTTCAACATATTCATAGATTCTACCTTAGAAATCAGGAACTTCATTATCCTAAACTGTTTGAATACAGGTTCTTAGCAGTGTGACGAAAAGGAAGCTTTAAATATATTATGTAAAAAGATGACATAATCGGGGTACACCCACATCGTTTTGAAGACCAAATAAAACACTGCTGGAAAACTTGCACTGGAGAAGCTAGTGCTGTTTATTGTCTCTACTGGGAAAGAAAAAAAAAATAATATTGGAAAA